>NC_087154.1:5255000-5305000 GCF_035594125.1 Scylla paramamosain
TGCGATGACTTAATTGCTTCTGGAGGGGAGTTGCCAGGTCAGCTGAAGGACTAACATGATTTTATTCTTTCTGATTTAGTTATTTTCTTTTATTTGACTCTATTTTACCTTACTTTACTTCACTCAACAGAACTTTTCAAATTTATTTATTAATCTTCTTTTAAGACGTGCCAGTTATAATTTCAGCATTTCTCAGCGATTTCTTGTTTAAATAAAAAAGTACCTTCTTTCTTATATGCCTCTATCTTCTTTCTTATATGCCTCTATAAAGCTTATTTATTTTTTCTTTTTATTTAACGCATTTCTATTTTGGAATTCATCGCTTTCCTGTTTTGATTTCTAACATATTTCTATTTTCTATTTTGGAATTAATTCAACGCTATTCTGTTTTGGAGTTTAACACTCTTACATCTTAGGATTCTATATTCTTATTTTTTTTTTTTAATGATTTATCACCTTTTGTGTTTTATTTATCTTTATTTTATTTTATTTATTTATTTATTTATTTATTTATTTTTTTTTTTTTTGTGTGTGTGTGGAGACTGTGAATAAGAAACACTAATTCTCTAAAATTTTAATACTCTTACGTTCGAGGATATAAAAATCTTTACTTTTTAAGATTTAACATTCTAGATTCAACAGGCTTGTTTTTATCCTTAATTTTTGGGAACATCTTACGAGTATTTCCTATACCTGACATCCTTCTTTTTCGCAATTAACATCCCATGTTTTTGTGAATTTAGGAACTAGAAGAATTTATGAAATGTTCTTATTTGTGCATCATCTCTCAGTGATTTACTAGGGTATTCTTCAGTCCATCCACGTCCTATTCACGACACGACATCACACACTTCGAATGCAGCAACCCACTTTTCTTCATTTGTAACTCCTGTTCTCTTATAACCAACCTGTCCGACTCTTTTCGCATCTTAACTCTAGTGTCTGTTGAGGGACGTGGCGGGGGTGCAGGACGGCTTACCGAAAGGAAGGTGAGGGAGAAGAGAATAAAAGAAAAAAAATGGAACTTCAAGGAGTGCAGGATATTGAGTGCTGATATGATCACAGAAATAAGGATGAGCAACAAGCAACAGGGTGCAAGAATGAAGGGGACGAAGGAAAGAGACTATGTATAGTGAGAAAGTACTCAGGAAATTAACTATAAAACGTAACGGAGTATCATAGTAGAATGCAACTGAATCAGGCTGAGTGAAGTTAAGTGAGGTTGAGTGACATTAAGAGGTTCGGTAAAAGGAAATGAGATTGAATGAGGTTCAATGAGATTGTGTGAGGGTAAGGAACGAGTTTCTGTGAAGTTGGGTAAAGTTCATTAAGGTTGGGTGATGTTGGATGAAAGTGGATGAGGGTGTTTGACGATGAATTAGAATCAGAGAGGTTTAACAAGACTAGATGAGGCTGCAATGACGCTGAGTTTGGCTGGTTAAAAATTAGTAAGCTGGGCAAGGTTGGATGAAACTGATTAAGGTTGAATGAGTACATTTTACATATATAGCAGGGTTCCACTCACTTTGCTGTTTTGAAGAGACTGTCCACCTCCTAATGCAATGCTCTCAGAAGAACTCTGGAACTCATAGACTGCTTCTGTATTTCCTTTCAGCCTATGACTTTTAGACACGTTTTTAGACACGAAATTTAGACACGTTTCCCTCCTAATTTTGGATAATGCTTCTGACTACTTCTTGGTGGACTGGCACCTTTAATGGTACAATTTTTAGCTTTTTGTTGTACTGGCCAGATTCTATCTTACACAAGAAAAAAAAAAAAAAACTGAATCAACCTGTCATAATCATTTATTCATACCAATCATAATTTCCATTATCGGTTTGCCAACAATAACATAAATATTGCTGGCAGCGATAACCAACAAGGAGGAGAGAAAAAAAAAATGACAGAGAGAGAGAGAGAGAGAGAGAGAGAGAGAGAGAGAGAGAGAGAGAGAGAGAGAGAGAGAGAGAGAGAGAGAGAGAGAGAGAGAGAGAGAGAGAGAGAGAGAGAGAGTGGGAGGGGGAGGAAAAGATTGACATAAAGCACACGGACATACTGTAATCCTTCGTCTGGTCTCCATGATTGCCCTTGAGTCCTTCCCTGCCTGGCCTTCCCTCCATCTCCCCTTCCATTCCTTCCCTACCACTCTTCCTTCCCTCTCAGTTATTTTCTTCCATCTCTCTTTGCTCCCTCATTTCCTTTCTTTTCATCCTTTTTCCCTTCTCTCTCTCTCTCTCTCTCTCTCTCTCTCTCTCTCTCTCTCTCTCTCTCTCTCTCTCTCTCTCTCTCCCTCCTCATAAGGTCAAAGGGTATTGTAAGGTCTCCGCAGTCAGGCACGGCGGGCATATATATCACAGATGCGCGCCTCAAGCTGCACTCGTCTCCAACAACTATTGACGAGCACCTCAGGAGGCCTTTCCACCACACGGCTTCCTCCGACCCATCATATGCACTGAAAGCCACAAGAACTCCCAAAATGACTAACAGCATAATGAATTCCTCAATGCCGCTTCCCTACAGCAGCAGCCAGGTAGCCTTTGGCTACCCCGAAGGCTACTCGCTCTTAGACTTGGTTCCTGACGACGTAAAGCCCTTGATCCATCCTCACTGGAGCAACTTCCCTCCCGTCAACCCCATGTGGCACTATCTACTGGCCGGTATCTTCATCATCCTGGGCATTCTCTCCTTCTTCGGTAACGGCATGGTCATGTATCTGTTCTCGTGCAAGAAGAATCTCCGCTCGCCCGCCAATATGTTCGTGGTCAACTTGGCTTTCAGTGACTTCATGATGATGGTGACACAGTTTCCCATCTACGTAGTGAACTGCTTTGAAGGTGGCTATTGGACCCTTGGCGCCTTTGTCTGCCAGGTATACGCCTTCACGGGGTCAGTCTTTGGACTCACCTCCCTCCTGACACTGGCAGCCATTGGCTACGATCGCTACTGCGTTATCGTGAGGGCCTTCGACGGCGGTCACATCAGCTCTGGCAAGGCCTTCATTATGATCCTGTTCTGCTGGGGATACGCCATCGCCGTCTCCATCTGGCCCTTCTTCGGCTGGAACGCCTACATCCCTGAGGGCATCCTCACTTCCTGTAGCTTCGACTACATCAGCCGAGATTGGGGAACCAGGTCCTTTGGCATCTTCCTGTTCGTTATGTGCTACGTCTTGCCTCTGCTCCTCATCATATTCGTCTACTCCCAGATCGTTAGTGCCATCCGTGCCCACGAGAGGGCGCTGCGTGAGCAAGCCAAGAAAATGAACGTGCAAAACCTTCGTTCCAATGCCGACCAGAATAAGCAGAGTGCGGAGGTGCGTATCGCCAAGGTGGCCGTTGGCAACGTGTTCCTGTGGCTGCTCACCTGGACTCCCTACGCCGTCGTGGTCATGCTGGTGAGTTCCTGCCGTTGTCGGCGCCATATGACCGCGCTGTTGCGGCGCAACAACATGAATGAATCAATCAATCCTGTTGCTGCCTTTGTTTACTTTAGTAATGCTGACACATGCGAGGAAGTTGAGGAGTATAGCATTTTAGCTTGTCTCCACCAGGGAATATTTTCAAGCTGTTTCTAAACTGTTTCCAAAATGTTTTCAAACATCGTTTCCAAAACAATGTTCCTTGGTGTGGATAGGTCTTTAAGAAGGTATGAGAGGCGCTTGTATCATGGGCGCAAAGTGTGTGTTTGTAACAACAGAGAGACGCCCTGTATGTCTTGACACTTGATAATACTTACTTTCTCTGTCGACACAGGGTCTGTTTGGAGACCAGAACAAGCTGACGCCTCTCGTGTCCGCGTTGCCGGGACTCATAGCCAAGACAGCCTCCGTGTACAACCCCATCATGTTCGCCATCTCGCATCCCAGGTTCCGCCTGGCGCTGATGGAGGTGTGGCCCTGGTTCTGCATCCACGAGGAAAAGGACGACGACACCAAGTCTACTAAGACTGAAGATGGTGAGACCAAATAGGTTTTTGATTATACTGAAAAATTTATTTAGGCCTTTGGTGATTATGGAAACCCCGTTTCGATTTTTGACTCTGCTGGAAAGCTTTCTTCATTGTGGGTAGCAGGTACAGAGGATGCAAAACTTCTTAGTGATGTTTGACGTCCGTACTAGCAAACGACAATAGCACCTGCTGTTCACTTCCTGTATCCTTGTTTCTGGTACTGACTAATACCCGTGAAAGAGAGAGGAGAGGGAAGGGAAAGTGAGGAATGCCTTTTAGCTGTTAAAAGAAAACAATAAAAAAAAAAAAAAAAATCACATGTAAAAAAAGTACTTGCAGGAAAAAAAACAAAAAAAACTAGCCAGTATTGAATGATTCAATAAACTTGTTAATTGTATTCTGCTTCTTATTGCTCCCCCTTCCTGTGCGTCACGTAGACTAACGTGGTGGAAATGCTAAAATTCATCATATATTTTTTCTTTTAGTCTTGCCAATTGCTGGTGTTTCATGATGTGTACAAGTAGTTATATAAAGCACATATTGATTTCCGTCAAGACAGACAGACACACACACACACACACACACACACACACATGCTCAGGAAACTGCTTCCTACCAGACACAGAGGAGGAAAACTAGGATGGCAATTTTCCTCTCCTTTAATTTCCGAAACGTTGTTAAACTCAAGTGAGATTAAGTGAGGTCAAGTGAGATTGAGTGATGTTGAGGTGTTCATTGAGGGTGAGTAATATTAAATTGCATGGGTAGAATGAGTAAGGCTGAATGAGGCTGGGTGAGGTTGGGTTTGGCTCAATGAAGTTTAATAAGGCTTGGTAAAGATGAGTGAAGTTGAAATAGGATGAGAAAGACTGAGTGACACTGAAGGAGTGGAGCTGAGTGAGGCTGGTGGAGAATGAGTGAAGTTGGAATGAGGTTGGGTGAAACCTGGCGAGGTTGGATAATATTGAGTTTTGTTCAAGAGAAACGCCGTAAAGTGTGCCGGTCCTATGCTAAATTGCATTTATTCTTTTTATATCTCTGCCATTATTTCTTGACGAATATCGTTCATTAAACAAATATTTGTTTATTAGTTACCTTTAAATACAGGTTAAAACACGAGTTTCTGCGGATACCGCCAGAGGCGAAAATGTTCTATGCACATGTACATTTTGAAGTGTTCTTTAGCCGTGGTGTGAAATTCAGATGTGGCATGGCGACAGATATAGCGGTATTGCCTGGCGGGTAACCATAGCGCAAAATCACCATATCCACACACTCCACATTATCTTAAGTTATCAATATAATCTGAACATATTCATTGTCACAGTCTCGGAGGGAAACTGCGTGTGACTGACTAGCAATCAACTGATTTATTGCTAGCCTCACTCTTTCCCCCAACCCTGTCCGTGAAGGCATGGTGCCATGCAGCCCATTTAATTTATTTCTCGTTTATTACATCCACATTATCATTGTGTAATGTTTGTCGGTAATCGTTATCGGTCCGTTGTTGTCACTCGTCTCGTCATGGGATACTGTAAAGCTTGTAAAAATCATGACTGCATTGTAAACTTGTAAAAATCATGACTGCATTATTCGCAATTTTACCAAGTCTACGCATCTCGCCGTGGGTACCAGCCTGGCCCAGCCTTTGTATCTGTCACCAGGTCACACTTTAATTTCATACCACGGCTAAACAACGCCTCAAAATGTATATGTGCATAGAATATTTTCCACTTAGAATAACTCATACTTTCATCTCTGGCAATATCCACTGAGTGTTACACTCAGTATTTATCAAGAATGAAAATCAACTTCCAACAAAACTTTACAAAGTAAAAGTCCTTTTTTTTCATAGAATCATAAAGTTCAGTATAAAAAAAGTGTAGTGAAAACCACAAAGGATATAATCTTTATATTGCAAAATACTGCAATTTGAGCAATCATACACCAAAGATGAACTTTTGGTATGATTTACCTATTGTTCCTTGAAAATTTAAATTCACAAGAAATATACTTGAGGATATGGAGAAAAAGTATTGAAAGTTTCCTTTACCTTTGTACATAGACCGTTATTTGTATCTGTCTTCACCCCTACAGGTCCCTTAGGTGGAAACCATAGTATACAGAACACGACTTGAATTTTATTACATTTCACCATATTTCAGAGCAAAACTTTTTCTTTTTTGTGCAACTATATAAAACAAATAGACCTCGTTTTATATGTAGATAGGAAGATCTTTTCTGGATCTGTTTACATGCCAAAGGACAAAAAACGAAAAACAAAATTGTTATAGCTAAAATAGTTTTTTTTCTAGCACTATCAGAAAATGTAAAAACTTCATGAGAAAACGTAAAACTTTCATGACAGACTCAGAAAAACAATCTGTGCTGAGAAGGTTTGTAACACCACTTTCTTTTAGGCGAGTAATGGGCGGAAAAAGATATGGGATCATTTCGTAAAGCAAAACTTAAAATTTTGTACTACCCTTTTACATATATAAAAAAGAAAGAGCAAGACTAATAAAATAAATATATAAAAAGAAATAGAAGCAGACACAACTCCATTAAATGAAGTCATAAAAGGATAAAGATTAAGGGATCTGGCAAAAAGGAATAAAAAGAAAATCTATGGGAAGACAAGAAAGAGAAACTTGGAATGGGGAGATGGAGAGAAAGTTACATTCTCATGCAAAAGAAGAATTAACCACGCCTTTCTAATAATCGTGTCCCTTAAGGCGTCCTTGAAAATCCGAAATTGGGTAAAACTCAAAGGACGGAAGATTGGGAATAGGTACTGATTAATTCTTGCATTAAACACCATAGGAGTGGAAGCAGAAAACCTTCTGCAGCGAAGCCACAGGAGGAGGGTAGACATGCAGTTAGTAAAATCAAAAGAGCCATAGAAAATGGAAAGCGATGCAACACTGCGGCAAAAAGAGAAAAGCTAGAAGTTAGAATGGATGTTTTTGATTCCACGCTGTTCTGAAGAGCAGTGTTAGTGGAACCCCCCATACATGTGAATCTTACTCAATTTATGGGCAGATAAAACCTCTGTTTAGGGTTAGGAGCTGGCGGTCGGGGTGAGAAAAACATCTCAGTCAGATGTCACACTCTCTCTTCCTTATCGCACCTGACCTTAATCTACCTGCACACACTCTCATATCCTCTCCTCTCCTTAGGTTATCAAAGTGCCTTATTTTTACTCCCTTCCATCTTTGCCGCCATGAACTCCAGGTTGATCCTTAATCTACTTGTATTTGATTGGTATTGGTCTGTTATCCGTGCGTGAAATAAGAGCAGTGACCTCTCGTGCAGAGGAGGCGGCAGTCAGTCGTCAGTCTGTATTCACGCAGTCTCAAATATTCCTTAAAACTATCATGTAGGTGGGAGGCAACAAGAACTACCCGTAGAACACAGGAGGAGTTGGAGTCCGTCAAGCCGTGCTACTATTACAACGACCACCGGTGGGCGCAGTATATAATAATATTGTCAACAGTGACTTCGGTACATAAAATTATAGCAGCGGTAAGAGACAACGTCATTCGTTAAAAAGTTGGTTGAAGTTCAATGAAGTTGGGTGAGGATAGGTAAGAATGAGAGAAGCTGAATGAGGCTGAGTGACAATGAAGGAGGCAGAGGTGAGGTTGAGAGAGACAGAACAAAGATAAATATTGGTGAAAGCTGAATGAAGCTGAGTAAGGATAAATGAGGGTGAATGAATCTGGGTGAGGTTAGGTAAAGATGAGTGAGGTTAAGGGAGATCTAAGATGATGAGTATGAGGGATGAAGAGAGGATGAATAAAAAAAAAAAAAAAAAAAGGTGATGGAAAAGCATAAAAGGAAGACTTGAATTGGGGCAAGGGAGGGAGAGAGAGAGAGAAAAAAAAAGCTCTCATGCAAAAGAAAACTAACCATGACTTTCTAATAATCGTGTTCCTTGATATATCTTTGGAAATCCCTAATTAGCGTAAGTTTGGGGAAGTAAGGATGATATTTTCAAGCTTGATTTCAATAATGTGTGGGTAATAAAAGGCAAGGAGAACTGCCAACCTATTTTTTTCTTATTCTGTCTGGTTGGAGTGAGCTACCTGGTTATAAAATAATAATAATAATAATAATAATAATAATAATAATAAACGGTTTATTCTTTAGGCAGTTAACAAACTGAAAATGTACAGAGGGGGTGGGGAAATACTTAACATTTATCCTAAAGCTAAGTCTAATCTAGAAGGGAAATACTATTGATTGATGGCTCGCACCATGGTGGGAATCGCGCTGAGTCTGTACCGGTCCGTGCGCGGCGCCTTTAGGGGCGTTATCTTGTGGTGTCTGGTGGCACGGACCGGGCGAGGCGCGTCAGGCGGCAGCAAGTGTCTGAGACGTGGATGATGCAGCAGTCCCCTTGCAAACTTTTCCAGAGCCTCTCGGTGCCTGGTGGATAGTCTGGACAGACTCAGGACTTCATCATAGGTGGTATAGGCAGGGCCAAGGATGACCCTGCACGCCCTTTTCTGCACACTCTCCAGCTGTAGCTGTTGAGTGTGTGTGAGGGAGGAGGACCACGCTGGGGAGGCATACATAAGTTTGGGAAGGATGAAGGTGAGGTACACCCCCCTTAACTCGTCTGTCGGCGTCCCCAGCGACCTGAGTCTGCGCAGCATGTACAGTCTGTAGGTAGCCGATCTTACGGTGCTGGCGACATGCTGCTTCCAGGTCAGCTGGTCGTCCACCGTGATTCCGAGAAGCTTGGCATATTGGACCACCTGGTGGGGGTGAGGGCCCACTGTGAGCTGGGGAGGGGGCACTGGTACAGAGGAGGTACAGAAATGCATCACCACAGTTTTGCTGTGGTTGATGGTCATCCTGCTCTTCTCCGTCCACGTCTGCAGTCGCTCCAGAATTGCTTGCAGTGGCGAGTAGTCCGGGTTCTTGTTGGAAACTGGGACGCTCACGGTGCAGTCGTCCACATACTTCCAGCGATGGGGGGTGTCAGTAAGAGCGTCGTTGATGAGGAGGAGGAAGCAAAGTGGACCCATCTTGGTTCCCTGGGGGACCCCACATGTCAGTTGTTGGAAATTAGAGACAGAGCCCTGATAGCGAACGGCCTGACGCCTCCCTGTGAGGAAGTCGGCTAGCCACGCTACCAGGTTAGGAGGGAGACCCAGACTTATTGCCTTACCGATGACAACAGTGTGATCAACAAGATCAAAGGCTTTTTTTGAAGTCCACAAAGGCAACAGCTAGAGAGGTGTTTCGCTTGTCCAGGTGGCTGTGGATGAATTCAAGGAAGCTGGTCGGGTAATGGGAGGTGGAGGTGGCTTTAATATTTCCAAACTGTCTGATATCCATGGTATTACAAATTTTGGTGTAGGCCCAGTCATATACAAAATCTTCACAAATAAGGCTAGGGATGGGGGTGATAAGAGACTGGCCTGAGGTCATTGAGTGACTGTGGACTGGAAGTTTTGGGGATGGGGGTGATGTAAGATGTCTTCCAGTCCGCGGGGCAAGAGTGTTGGGAGAGAGAGGCGTTTATTATGGAGCATAGTGGTGTTGCTAGCTCTACAGCAAACTCCTTGTAAATTTTTATAGGAAGGTCAGTGGGTGTGGTGGATCTTGGTTTGAATTTGAGTATTCTCTTAAAAACATCCATCGCCTGGACAATGGGGGAGGGGGAGGGGAGGGGAGGGAGCGGGAAGATAGGCAGGAAGCGGAGTGGTGTGGAGGGGAGGAAAGGTCTGACAGATAGCGGCAAAGTGATCGTTCATCTCCTGAGCCGCGAGATTAGCAGGAAGGTGTGAGGTGCAAGGGAGGGATGAAGTGTGCTTTTGTAGGCCGCACAAAGCTTTGATCTTAGCGTACCACCGTCTGTTGTTGGCCAGCTTGAGGTGGTGTATCTTGTCCGGGTAATTGTTTGCCTTGGCAGCCTTAATCTCCCTGATCACTCTGTTTCTTAGTTTCCTGTATAGGATCGGGCAGGAGTGGAACGCCCAGGTCCGCTGACGCATGAGTCTTTTAATGCGGGGCGTCATCCAGGGGGCATCAGACAGGAGCACTGTGACGCTCTTGGCTAGGAAGTAGCGGTGGAAGGCTTCTGTGGTGGTGGCGACGTAATTGTGCCTTTTTGAGTGGACGTCCTCCACATCCAGCACCTCGGTCCACGGGTGTTGTGTCACCCAAACTCCCTCATGGCTGAGTGTGTGTGTGTGTGTGTGTGTGTGTGTGTGTGTGTTGACTAAAATCAATACATTCATGATTATACTGCCGAAGCATCACAAACCACAACCATCTGCTAATAAAAAAAAGAATGATGAAATTTCCCATTTCCATCACGTTGGTGTCATACGGACGAGGAGAATAAGAAACATGACATACTTAGCAAGTTTAATGAATTGTTGCTATAACACAATACTATTTTTTTTTTCTTTTAATCTGCATATCAGTATTTTTTTTATGCTTTTATTTGCATTTTTTTCATTTGCATTTTCTTCAAGCTGTTACGAACTAACCACCCGCCCCTCCCGGTTTCTCTCTTTAACGGCAGTTAGTCAGTATCACAAACAAAGGTAAAGGAGGACTAACAACAAGTGCTTCTATCGGTTGCTGGTGCAAACAATGAAAATCACTAAAGCTGTCCACAATCTCTGTACCAGATACCCATATCGAAAGTCGTCAGCGTAATAATGAAAGATCGAGACCGAGTTTCCAGAGTAGCCAAAGACCGACAAAGTTTTTCCGTGTAATCAAAAACCTATTTGGTCTCACCATCTTCAGTCTTCGTAGACTTGGTGTCGTCGTCCTTATCCTCGTGGATGCAGAACCAGGGCCACACCTCCATCAGCGCCAGGCGGAACCTGGGATGCGAGATGGCGAACATGATGGGGTTGTACACGGAGGCTGTCTTGCAGATGAGTCCCGGCAAGGCGGACACGAGAGGTGTCAGCTTGTTCTGGTCGCCAAACAAACCCTATGTCGACAGAGAAAGTAAGTGTTACTAAATATCAAGAGCAACAGGCCGCCCCGTCCCACCCAAGACTTCCATGCTATAAGCGGGAACACCCCTTCCCCTTAACGCTACACCCTCTGCTTGCCCATATATGTCAGAATTACTACGGTACCAGAAACAACGGCAGGAACTCACCGTCAAAACCACGGCGGCGTAAGGAGTCCAGGTGAGCAGCCATAGAAACACGTTGCCAACGGCCACCTTGGCGATGCGCACCTCCGCGCTCTGCTTATTCTGGTCGGAGTTGGAACGAAGGGTTTGCACGTTCATTTTCTTGGCCTGTTCCCGCAGCGCCCTCTCGTGGGCACGGATGGCACTAACGATCTGGGAGTAGACGAAGATAATGATGAGGAGAGGGATGCAGTAGCACATGACGAACAGGAAGATGCCGAAGGACCTGGTTCCCCAATCTCGGCTGATGTAGTCGAAGCTACAGGAAGTGAGGATGCCCTCAGGAATGTAGGCGTTCCAGCCGAAGAAGGGCCAGATGGACACGGCGGTGGCGTATCCCCAGCAGAACAGGATCATAATGAAGGCCTTGCTTGAGCTGATGTGACCGCCATCGAAGGCCTTCACGATAACGCAGTAGCGATCGTAGCCGATAGCTGCCAGTGTCAGAAGGGAGGTGAGTCCAAAGATTGCCCCCGTGAAAGCGTGCACCTGGCAGGCAAAGGCGCCAAGGGTCCAGTAGCCACCTTCAAAGCAGTTCACCACGTACATGGGAAACTGTGTCACCATCATCATGAAGTCGCTGAAAGCCAAGTTGACCACGAACATGTTGGCGGGCGAGCGGAGATTCTTCTTGCACGAGAACAGATACATGACCATGCCGTTACCGAAGAAGGAGAGAATGCCCAGGATGATGAAGATGCCGGCCAGCAGGTAGTGCCACATGGGGTTGACGGGAGGGAAGTTGCTCCAGTGAGGATGGATCAAGGGCTTCACGTCGTCAGGAACCAAGTCCATGAGCGAGTAGCCTTCGGGGTAGCCATAGGCTACCTGGCTGCTGCTGTAGGGAAGCGGCAAAGAGGCATTCAAAATGTTAGTAGCTATTTCGGGAGTTGCGTCCATTTTGCGAGTTGTGTTTTCAGCACGTATGGTGGATGGATCAGATGAAAGCCGTTTGCTGGGGAGGTCTCCTTCGGCGCTCGGCAACGCTTGCTGGAGACGAGTGCAGCTTGTGGCGCGCGCTAATGCTATATATGCCCGCGGTGCCTGATTGCGGAGGCCTTACAACACCATTTGTCCTTTTAAAGTGAATGAGACAGAGAGGGAGAGAGATGCTATACACACACACACACACACACACACACACACACACACACACACACACACACATATATATATATATATATATATATATATATATATATATATATATATATATATATATATATATATATATATATATATATATATATATATATATATATATGTATATATATATGTATATATATACAGAGAGAGAGAGAGAGAGAGAGAGAGAGAGAGAGAGAGAGAGAGAGAGAGAGAGAGAGAGAGAGAGAGAGAGAGAGAGAGAGAGAGAGAGAGAGAGAGAGAGAGAGAGAGAGAGAGAGAGAGAGAGAGAGAGAGAGAGAGAGAGAGAGAGAGAGAGAGAGAGAGAGAGAGAGAGAGAGAGAGAGAGAGAGAGAGAGAGAGAGAGAGAGAGAGAGAGAGAGAGAGAGAGAGAGAGAGAGAGAGAGAGAGAGAGAGAGAGAGAGAGAGAGAGAGAGAGAGAGAGAGAGAGAGAGAGAGAGAGAGAGAGAGAGAGAGAGAGAGAGAGAGAGAGAGAGAGAGAGAGAGAGAGAGAGAGAGAGAGAGAGAGAGAGAGAGAGAGAGAGAGAGAGAGAGAGAGAGCGTCAAGCTGGGCATAGCGTGGGAGGCCGCCGCCCCGCGCACTATCTGGCTGTGGGAGCAGGCTGACTGAGCATCCCTGAGAAGCGACATCGTTCGCTCGGACTGGGACGCTCTAATGATAGGCAATGCAGAGGAAAAGGGCCATACCCTCACCACCAAGCTCCTTGCTCTCCAGCAGCAGCACGTCCCCAGCAGAAGGTACCTCGTTAGGCCTGGTGACTCTGCTTGGTTCGGTTACTGATGCCGAGCGGCCGCTGAGGCTAAACACGCAGCGTGTAGACGGGTGACAGCTACCCGCAGGTGGGCGAGACGGCAGCAGCGAGAGGACATGAAACGAAAGTGGTTTCAGGTCTTGTGGTTGGCCACAAGACCTGGTGAAGGCTTGTCAAGGAGCAGCAAGGGACAGGCCACCGCGACGCTCTTCCTCCACTAACCAGGCTGGACAGAACAACAGCTACAAGCAGTGAGGACAAGGCTTCTCTACTCGTTGAGTTTTTCGCAGAGATGTCAGTCACTGATCCGGGTAGACGTCCACCTCACTTCCCTCAGGAAACAGACCACACCGTCACCGATGTTCAGGTGATACGTGGAGCGGCTAATGAGGGAAGTAGAGGAGAACAAAGCCACTGACCATGACGACATCATCCCGCGTTTCCTCAAACGCTGCGCCAGTGAGCTGTCAGGTCTTCTCACCAGCGTCTTCAGGTCCTGCCTGATGGAGCACAGGTAGCCCTCTATATGGAAGGAGGCATGGGTGGTACCAGCCCACAAGAAGAACTCAAAGTCTGAGCCCAACAACTACAGACCCATCTCGCTGCTCTCCGTGGTGGGCAAGTTGCTGGAGCAGGTAGTGGCAGGTGTCATCTGTCATCACCTTAGTGAGCACCAAATCCTTTCAGACAGGCAGTTCGGCTTCCGGCCTGGCCGCTCAACAGCGGGCCTCCTCCCCCTCCTCTCCCAAGGCTAGCAGGATGCCCTGGACGAAGGCCTGGATACACTTGTGGTCGCCTTGGACATTGCTGGGGCCTTTGATAGGGTCTGGCAAGCGGTATAAAAGCTTTGCGCCAAGGGTATCCAGGGCAACCTCCTTGCACTGCTCGAGGACTACCGCCGGGTAGTCATCAATTGTCAGGCATCCCAGCCGTTACCTATACAGGCCTCAGTTCCACAGGGTTCAGTGTTGGGCCCGATCCTGTGGAACATATACATCGGTGACCTCCTGCGGCAACTACCGACTCTGCTTGCATACACTGACGACTGCAGTCTCTCCCGCTCCTACTGCCGCTCCGACAGTCAGCGAGCTGTCAGAGAGCTGAACAGGCTCCGTGAAGGAGTGGGGAGAGACGTGGCAAGTCAGCTTCGCTCCAGAAAAGACGCAGGCCATGGTCATCTCACGATCCCCAGCTGCCTCCCCGGCCGTCTCAGGCTGTCTGAATTTTGGAGGCCAGACACTTTCCCTCCAGGAACACATCAAGTTGCTGGGAGTGACAGTGGACTGTGGGCTGCGCTTTGACCGCCATGTTGCTGCTGTTGCCCACCAAGCCTCCCAGCGGGTCTGCACTGCGTCGGATGGCGGGAAACCTCGACTCCCGGGGCTTCCTTACACAGTACAGGGCTCAGATACGGCCCTGTATGGAGTACAGTGCCTTGTCCTCGATGTCGAGTGCCCCCACCCACTTGCAGAGACTGGATGCTGTGCAACGACGTGCCCTGCGCTTGGTGGGGATGGACGGACAGCAGCAGCAGCAGCAGCAGCAACAGCAGCAGCAGCAGGAGCAGACCGGAATCACGTCACTGGGCATCGGCGGGACGTGTCTGCGCTGGTGGCCCAGCACAAGGCCCGGGTTCTGGAGGTCCCTCATCTCAGCTCGCTAAGGCTCCCACCACGAGCTGTCCAGAGGGAGTCCAGGACCACTACCTCCAGTGAAATGCTGGGGCAGGTGCCTTGATCTTACTCGAGGCAGCACCAGCGCTCTTACACAGCCAGAACCTCCAGACTGTGGAATGTGTTTACGGCAGCCACGAGTGACACATAACACTCCAGCAAGTGAAAGTGGCTGCACACAGGTGGCGTAAAACACAAACTCCCACACTAGTGCTGTGTTAATCATGTGTGTATATAGTAGGATAAGTTTGCTTTTTTTGTATATATTTTCTTCTTTATATTTAAGTATAGGATTTTTAAATAACAGCATAGAAAACGTGTTGTTTTAAGCCTGATGTAAATATGTTTCAATAAAAAGAAAGATAGATAGATAGATAGAGAGAGAGAGAGAGAGAGAGAGAGAGAGAGAGAGAGAGAGAGAGAGAGAGAGAGAGAGAGAGAGAGAGAGAGAGAGAGAGAGAGAGAGAGAGAGAGAGAGAGAGAGAGAGAGAGAGAGAGAGAGATGAAGTGATACACTCGACCTTCTTCATTTATTGCAACGTTTCACTTTCTTAGAAAGCACCATCAGCCTAAAAACTTTAAGGCTTACAGTTCGTCGATTACTTGGTGGCGACTGGATAACAGCTGGAATAACATATCCAGCGCTCCTCCCGTTTTATTTTATTTTTTTTTAGTAAAGTTAATCATACACCCGAACACCTTCCAGCGGTCTTGGTTAAGAGTCCCTGCTTGTGGAAATCTGGAGCGCGAGCTTGGCCTGAGGGCAAATTGTGGTAGTGCAGCTGTTAGTGTTATTTATTTGTACTGAGAGTAAATACGTGTGTCTTACGTTTTCATATCTGGGCATATCTGTTGGCTCCTTGATGATGGTAGAGCTAATATTAAGGTTTGATTAATAAATTGCTTACATTGCTCATTATTATTAATAGCCTTTAAGAGTCGTTTTAACACGCATGGGTCACGGGACAACGTACGCTGATAGATTTATAACATACTGTGCGTTGCTCATAGCAGCTGCAAAGTAGAACTATACAACAAACATTGTATTACAGCATCATCGTCGTCTTCTATAGCCTCAAGAATGATCAGTCTCTCACCAGCATTTCCAGGACTCGATCGCCTGTCTTACTTGCCGCTTTCAGACTCGGTCTTCGTGGACTTGGTGTCATCGTCCTTATTCTGGTGGACGCAGAACCAAGGCCAAACCTCCATCAGTGCCAGGCGGAACTTGGGATTTGAGATAGCAAATATGATAGGGTTGTACACGGAGGCTGTCTTGCAAATGAGTCCTGGCAGAGCAGACACGAGAGGCGTCAGCTTGTCCTGATCGCCAAACAAACCCTGTGTAGACAGAAAAAATAAATTTTACCAAGTGTCGAGAGCTAATGGCGTCCCTCTATTCATACAAACACGTTTTTCGCTGACTTACTACAAACAGGAACTCCTCATCCTTCTATTTGCCATAAGCGTCAGCATTACTGAGTACCAGACACAGCGGCAGGAACTTACCGTCAAGACCACGGCGGCATAAGGAACGAAGAGCGTTGGAACGAAGAGTTTCCACGTTCATTTTCTTGGAATGTTCGCGCAGCGCCCTCTCGTGGGCACGGATGGCACCAACGATCTGGGAGTAGACGAAATGATGACGAGGAGAGGGATGCAGTAGCACATGACAGAAAGAGGCCGAAGGACCTGGTTCCCCAATCTCGGCTGATGTAGTCGAAGCTACAGGAAGAGAGGATGCCCTCAGGAGGCGTTCTAGACGAAGAACACGTGTCCAGATGGACACGGCGGTGGCGTATCCCCAGCAGAACAGAATCATAATGAAGGCCTTGCCTGAGCCGATGTGACCGCCGTCGAAGGCGGTCGCAGTAGCAATCGCAGTAGCGATCGTAGCCGATGGTTGCCAGCGTCAGAAGGGAGGTGAGTCCAAAGATTGCCCCTGTGAAGGCGTGCACCTGGCAGGCAAAGGCGCCAAGGGTCCAGTAGCCGCCTTCAAAGCAGTTCACCACGTACATGGGAAACTGTGACACCATCATTATGAAGTCAATGAAAGCCAAGTTGACCACGAACATGTTGGCGGGCGAGCGGAGACTCTTCTTGCACGAGAACAGATACATGACCATGCCGTTACCGAAGAAGGAGAGAATGCCCAGGATGATGAAGAAGTCGGCCAGCAGGTAGTGCCACATGGGGTTGCTCCAGTGAGGATGGATCAAGGGCTTCACGTCGTCAGGAACCAAGTCCATGAGCGAATACCCTTTGGGGTAGCCATAGGTTACCTGGTTACTGCCGTATTTGATCAATTTGTGACTTGTTGTGGCTTTCAGTGCGTATGATCGGGCAGAGAGAGCCGTCTGGCGGAGAGGTCTCCTGAGGCTCTCGCTAGTACTTCCTGGAGACAAGTGCTTGTGTTTGTGCTTGTGGTGCGCGTCTGGCCTATATATACCCGCCGAGCCTGATCACGAAGACCTTATAAGAACTTCTGACCATATAATGGGAGGAAGAGAGAGAGAGAGAGAGAGAGAGAGAGAGAGAGAGAGAGAGAGAGAGAGAGAGAGAGAGAGAGAGAGAGAGAGAGAGAGAGAATTTGGGAGACTTCAAAGCAGGGAGAGTTGCAACTCAGGATTAATATTAAACTGACGCACTAACAATTTGACTCACTGACGCAAATCACCTCTTAGTAATTCATGAAAACACTGAAGTTGTAATTATGTTCGCTCGTCTCAATTACTAAGTTGAATACAATTATCTTATTTTGATTGGATAACTGACAATGAGTCTTGAGCATATCTTATTTCATGGCTGACTGAAATTAGAAATAATGACAAAATTTTTTAATGACTCAAGTAAGATATAGAAAAATATGAGTGAATAACTGCCTGGAATCTTTGAATATGGATGAAAGCACTAAATGACGTTGACGGAAATCTCTCATGAACGTGAGCCGAAGAATGTCGGTATGATATATGAACATGAAGAGGTTGACAAAAGTAGTTATGCACAAAATTGAGGTAGTTGACTAACTGAGTGAATGATTATTTATATGATTTAATAGTTCCCAGAGTCTAAATATGACACAGTATGACATTGCCAGTTTTTCACACAACCTCCATCCCTAATCAGCTGGTAACTGTACAGGGGCCTTATCCGTCCATGTATGGAGTATGGTTCATATATACGGAGTGTTCCACTCATATCGGTTTTTTTGATAGGTTACAATCAAAAGCTTTTCGTCTTATCATCTCCTTTCCTCTAACTGACTGTCTTCAGCCTCTTTCTCATCGCTGTAATGTAGCATCTCTTGCTATCTCCTACTACTATTTTCATGCCAACTGCTCTTCTGATCTTGTTAAGTGCATGGCTCCCCTGCTACTGCGGCCTTGCTACACGTGATTTTCTTCTTTCTCTCACCTCTATTCTGTCTATCTCTGTAATGCAAGAGTTAACCAGTATTCTCATAAACATTCTTCCCTTTCTCTGGTAGACTGTGGAATTCCGTGGCTGCTTCTGTATTTGCTCCTTCTTCTGACTTGAACTCTTTCAAGAGGGAGGTTTCAAGACATTTATCCTGTCTTTATGACCAACGCTTTGACTCTGTTCGAGGACCGGCGCCTCAGTGGGCTTTTTTTTTTTTTTTCTTTGTTGCAATTTTTGTTGTCTTTGGCCGGTGCACCTTAAAAAAAAAAAAAAATCTCAAACCATAATCGTATCACCCACTCACCGCTGCCAACATTCAGGCAAAAACAGTACATTTTGTGTCCATGTGGACTTCGTGGCGATAGATATGAAAGAGGTGAAGAAAGAGACACAAAAATTATCATGGGTCCTTGTGATAATTTATGACAGTATATTGAGGTGTGCTGAACTCAAGTGGTGTGAAGTCGAAGCAAAAAAAGGCTGTTTGAACTTGCAGACTGAAGTCTGGTTCTGTATCTGGGCATATCTATTGGTGTCTTGATTAATAAACTACCTACATTACTCAGTTTTATTAATAGTCGTTAAGAGTCGTTCGAACATTCAGGGGTCACGGGACAAGGTACGTTGATAGATTGTAACATACTGTGCGTTGCTTACAGCATCTGCAAAGTAGAACTATACAGCAAACATTGTATTACAGCATCATCGTCGTCTTCCAGAGTTGTTGACTCCTATAGGAAGATCAGTCTCTCACCAACAGTTCCAGGCCTCGGTCTCCCGTCTTACTTGCCGCTTTCAGACTCGGTCTTCGTGGACTTGGAGTCATCGTCCTTATTCTCGTGGACGCAGAACCAAGGCCAAACCTCCATCAGTGCCAGGCGGAACTTGGGATGTGAGATCGCAAACATGATGGGGTTGTACACGGAGGCTGTCTTGCAAATGAGTCCTGGCAGAGCGGACACGATAGGCGTCAGCTTGTCCTGGTCGCCAAACAAACCCTGTGTAGACAGAGAAAGTAAGTGTTACCAAGTGTCAAGAGGTAAAGGCATCCCTCTATTCTTACAAACCCGCCTTTTGCTTACTTACTACAAACAGGAACTCCCTGTCCTTGTACTTGCCTATATGTGTCAGTATTACTGAGGTACCAGAGACAGCAGCAGGAACTTACCGTCAAGACCACGGCGGCGTAAGGAGTCCAGGTGAGCAACCACAGGAACACGTTGCCAACGGCCACCTTGGCGATGCGCACCTCCGCACTCTGCTTATTCTGGTCGGCGTTGGAACGAAGGGTTTGCACATTCATTTTCTTGGCTTGTTCGCGCAGCGCTCTCTCGTGGGCACGGATGGCGCCAACGATCTGGGAGTAGACGAAGATGATGACGAGGAGAGGGATGCAGTAGCACATGATGAACAGGAAGAGGCCGAAGGATCTGGTTCCCCAATCTCGGCTGATGTAGTCGAAGCTACAGGAAGTGAGGATGCCCTCAGGAATGTAGGCGTTCCAGCCGAAGAAGGGCCATATGGAGACGGCGGTGGCGTATCCCCAGCAAAAGAGGATCATAATGAAGGCCTTGCCTGAGCTGATGTGACCGCCGTCGAAGGCCTTCACGATAACGCAGTAGCGATCGTAGCCGATAGCTGCCAGTGTCAAAAGGGAGGTGAGTCCAAAGATCGCCCCTGTGAAGGCGTGTACCTGGCAGGCAAAGGCGCCAAGGGTCCAGTAGCCGCCTTCAAAGCAGTTCACCACGTACATGGGAAACTGTGACACCATCATCATGAAGTCACTGAAAGCCAAGTTGACCACGAACATGTTGGCGGGCGAGCGGAGACTCTTCTTGCACGAGAACAGATACATGACCATGCCATTACCGAAGAAGGAGAGAATGCCCAGGATGATGAAGATGCCGGCCAGCAGGTAGTGCCACATGGGGTTGACTGGAGGGAAGTTGCTCCAGTGAGGATGGATCAAGGGCTTCACGTCGTCAGGAACCAAGTCCATGAGCGAGTACCCTTCGGGGTAGCCATAGGTTACCTGGTTGCTGCCGTAGGGAAGCGGCAAAGAGGCATTCATCATCCTTTGAGCCATTTGGGACTTGTTGTCGCTTTCAGCGGGTATGATCGGGCAGAGGGAGCCGTCTGGCGGAGAGGTCTCCTGAGGCGCTCGCCAGTACTTCCCGGAGATAAGTGCAGTTTGTGGTGCGCGTCTGGCCTATATATACCCGCCGAGCCTGAACTCGGAGACCTTATAAGAACTTCTGACCATATAATGGGAGGAAGAGAGAGAGTGAGAGAGAGAGAGAGAGAGAGAGAGAGAGAGAGAGAGAGAGAGAGAGAGAGAGAGAGAGAGATTTGGGAGACTTCAAAGAAGGGAGAGTTGCAAGTCAGGATTAATATTAAACTAACGCACTAACAATATGACTCACTGATGCAAATCACCTCTCAGTAATTCATGAAAACCCTGAAGTTGTAATTATATTCGCTCGTCTCAATTACTGAGTTGAACACAATTATTTTATTTTGATTGGCTAACTGACAGTGATTCTTGAGTATGATTTATTTCATGGCTGACTGAAATTAGAAATAATGACAAAATTTTTTAATAACTCAAGTAAGATATAGAAAAATATGAGTGAATAACTGCCTGGAATCTTTGAATATGGATGAAAGCACTAAATGACGTTGACGGAAATCTCTCATGAACGTGAGCCGAAGAATGTCGGTATGATATATGAACATGAAGAGGTTATACACAGAATTGAAGTAGTTGACTAACTGATTGACTGAGTGAATGATAATTTATATGATTTAATAACTCCCGTTGTCTAAATATGACACAGTATGACATCGCCAGTTTTTCTCACAACCTCCACCCCTAATGAGCTGCTAACTCTGTACTGGGGCCTTATCCGTCCATGTATGGAGTATGGTTGATATGTACGGAGTGTTCCACTTATACCGGTTTTTTTTTGATAGGTTAGAATCAAAAGCTTTTCGTTTTAGCATCTCCTTTCCTCTAACTGGCTGTCCTCAGCTTTTTTGTCATCGCTGTAATGTTGCATCGCTTGCTATCTTCTACTTACTATTTTCATGCCAACTGCTCTTCTGATCTTGTTAAGTGCATGCCTCTCCTCCTCCTCCGACCTTGCTACACGAGATTTTCTTCTTTCTCTCACCTCTATTCTGTCAATCTCTGTAATGCAAGAGTTAACCAGTATTCTCAGACATTCATCCCTTTCTCTGGTAGACTGTGGAATTCTGTGGCTGCTTCTGTATTTGCTCCTTCTTCTGACTTGAACTCTTTCAAGAGGGAGGTTTCAAGACATTTACCCTGTCTTTATGACCAACGCTTTGGCTCTGTTCGAGGACCGGCGCCTCAGTGTGCCTTTTTTTTTTTGTTGCAATTTTTGTTGTCTTTGGCTGATGCCCCTCCATCTAAAAAAGAAAAAAAATCTCAAACCATAATCGTATCACACACTCACCGCTGCCAACATTCAGGCACCGGTTTCCATCAGCGGTTGCCACTTACTTGTGGTCGCTGTGGTAGTAGTGTTAACATAACAACACAAGAATAAAGGAGACTGCAAGGGAGCGGTTGGCCTACTCTAGGCAACTCCCTTACTAACAATAAATGTCTTTCATCCTCCCTCCACGGTCAACCTTACTACTCCTACTTATCTTCTCTATCTATATCATCAAAAACCTTTCGTTGAAACCACTTAGCCTATCCCTTTCATCCAACACTGTTCATGAACCAGTTCCTACCAATTGCCTATTCTTTTTTGTTTAATACTGCTTTGATAGGGAGCCATCCTCTTAGGTTCTGCTAATAAATTTTTTTTGTCATGATAAGTTGAGGATGATGGAAGGAAATTTTGTTTTGGTTCTTCATTATATACTCTTTATACAGCAATAATACAGACTTCCTCTACAATGATCTCCGACAGCCGGATAACTTATATTGGAGAGGTCGCCTCCATTTATCTGAGGTTCACACGAGTGATGTACACGCCAATAAAAAAAAAAAAAGTACATTTTGTGTTCATGTGGACTTCGTGGCGATAGATATGAAAGAGGTGAAGAAAGAGACACAAAAATTATCATGGGTCCTTGTGATAATTTATGACAGTATATTGAGGTGTGCTGAACTCAAGTGGTGTGAAGTCGAAGCAAAAAAAGGCTGTTTGAACTAGCAGACTGAAGTCTGGTTCTGTATCTGGGCATATCTGTTGGTGTCTTGATTAATAAACTTCCTACATTACTCAGTTTTATTAATAGTCGTTAAGAGTCGTTCGAACATTCAGGGGTCACGGGACAAGGTACGTTGATAGATTGTAACATACTGTGCGTTGCTCACAGCAGCTGCAAACTAGAACTTATAGAGCAAACATTGTATTACAGCATCATCGTCGTCTTCCAGAGTTGCTGACTCCTATAGGAAGATCAGTCTCTCACCAACAGTTCCAGGCCTCGGTCTCCCGTCTTACTTGCCGCTTTCAGACTCGGTCTTCGTGGACTTGGAGTCATCGTCCTTATTCTCGTGGACGCAGAACCAAGGCCAAACCTCCATCAGTGCCAGACGGAACTTGGGATGTGAGATCGCAAACATGATGGGGTTGTACACGGAGGCTGTCTTGCAAATGAGTCCTGGCAGAGCGGACACGATAGGCGTCAGCTTGTCCTGGTCGCCAAACAAACCCTGTGTAGACAGAGAAAGTAAGTGTTACCAAGTGTCAAGAGGTAAAGGCATCCCTCTATTCTTACAAACCCGCCTTTTGCTTACTTACTACAAACAGGAACTCCCTGTCCTTGTACTTGCCTATATGTGTCAGTATTACTGAGGTACCAGAGACAGCAGCAGGAACTTACCGTCAAGACCACGGCGGCGTAAGGAGTCCAGGTGAGCAACCACAGGAACACGTTGCCAACGGCCACCTTGGCGATGCGCACCTCCGCACTCTGCTTATTCTGGTCGGCGTTGGAACGAAGGGTTTGCACATTCATTTTCTTGGCTTGTTCGCGCAGCGCCCTCTCGTGGGCACGGATGGCGCCAACGATCTGGGAGTAGACGAAGATGATGACGAGGAGAGGGATACAGTAGCACATGATGAACAGGAAGAGGCCGAAGGATCTAGTTCCCCAATCTCGGCTGATGTAGTCGAAGCTACAGGAAGTGAGGATGCCCTCAGGAATGTAGGCGTTCCAGCCGAAGAAGGGCCATATGGAGACGGCGGTGGCGTATCCCCAGCAAAAGAGGATCATAATGAAGGCCTTGCCTGAGCTGATGTGACCGCCGTCGAAGGCCTTCACGATAACGCAGTAGCGATCGTAGCCGATAGCTGCCAGTGTCAAAAGGGAGGTGAGTCCAAAGATCGCCCCTGTGAAGGCGTGTACCTGGCAGGCAAAGGCGCCAAGGGTCCAGTAGCCGCCTTCAAAGCAGTTCACCACGTACATGGGAAACTGTGACACCATCATCATGAAGTCGCTGAAAGCCAAGTTGACCACGAACATGTTGGCGGGCGAGCGGAGACTCTTCTTGCACGAGAACAGATACATGACCATGCCGTTACCGAAGAAGGAGAGGATGCCCAGGATGATGAAGATGCCGGCCAGCAGGTAGTGCCACATGGGGTTGACTGGAGGGAAGTTGCTCCAGTGAGGATGGATCAAGGGCTTTACGTCGTCAGGAACCAAGTCCATGAGCGAGTACCCTTCGGGGTAGCCATAGGTTACCTGGTTGCTGCCGTAGGGAAGCGGCAAAGAGGCATTCATCATCCTTTGAGCCATTTTGTGACTTGTGGCTTTCAGCGCGTATGGTCAGGCAGAGGGAGCCGTCTGGTGGAGAGGTCTCCTGAGGCGCTCGCCAGTACTTCCCGGAGATGAGTGCAGCTTGTGGTGCGCGTCTGGCCTATATATACCCGTCGAGTCTGATCTCGGAGACCTTATAAGAACTTCTGACCATATAACAGGAGAAAAAGAGAGAGAGAGAGAGAGAGAGAGAGAGAGAGAGAGAGAGAGAGAGAGAGAGAGAGAGAGAGAGAGAGAGAGAGAGAGACATTTGGGAGACTTCAAAGCAGTTAGAGTCGCAATTCAGGATTAATATTAAAGTGACGCACTAACAATATGACTCACTGACGCAAATCACCTCTCAGTAATTCATGAAAACCCTGAAGTTGTAATTATATTCGCTCGTCTCAATTACTGAGTTGAACACAATTATTTTATTTTGATTGGCTAACTGACAGTGATTCTTGAGTATGATTTATTTCATGGCTGACTGAAATTAGAAATAATGACAAAATTTTTTAATAACTCAAGTAAGATATAGAAAAATATGAGTGAATAACTGCCTGGAATCTTTGAATATGGATGAAAGCACTAAATGACGTTGACGGAAATCTCTCATGAACGTGAGCCGAAGAATGTCGGTATGATATATGAACATGAAGAGGTTATACACAGAATTGAAGTAGTTGACTAACTGATTGACTGAGTGAATGATAATTTATATGATTTAATAACTCCCGTTGTCTAAATATGACACAGTATGACATCGCCAGTTTTTCTCACAACCTCCACCCCTAATGAGCTGCTAACTCTGTACTGGGGCCTTATCCGTCCATGTATGGAGTATGGTTGATATGTACGAAGTGTTCCACTTATACCGGTTTTTTTTTGATAGGTTAGAATCAAAAGCTTTTCGTTTTAGCATCTCCTTTCCTCTAACTGGCTGTCCTCAGCTTTTTTTGTCATCGCTGTAATGTTGCATCGCTTGCTATCTTTTACTACTATTTTTATGCCAACTGCTTTTCTGATCTTGTTAAGTGCATGCCTCTCCTCCTCCTCCGGCCTTGCTGCACATGATTTTCTTCTTTCTCTCACCTCTATTCTGTCTATCTCTGTAATGCAAGAGTTAACCAGTATTATCAGAAATTCATCCCTTTCTCTGGTAGACTGTGGAATTCTGTGGCTGCTTCTGTATTTGCTCCTTCTTCTGACTTGAACTCTTTCAAGAGGGAGGTTTCAAGACATTTACCCTGTCTTTATGACCAACGCTTTGGCTCTGTTCGAGGACCGGCGCCTCAGTGTGCCTTTTTTTTTTTGTTGCAATTTTTGTTGTCTTTGGCTGGTGCCCCTCCATCTAAAAAAAAAAAAAAAAAATCTCAAACCATAATCGTATCACACCCTCACCGCTGCCAACATTCAGGCACCGGTTTCCATCAGCGGTTGGCGCTTACTTGTGGTCGCTGTGGTAGTAGTGTTAACATAACAACACAAGAATAAAGGAGACTGCAAGGGAGCGGTTGGCCTACTCTAGGCAACTCCTTTACTAACAATAAATGTCTTTCATCCTCCCTCCACGGTCAACCTTACTACTCCTACTTATCTTCTCTATCTATATCATCAAAAACCTTTCGTTGAAACCACTTAGCCTATCCCTTTCATCCAACACTGTTCATGAACCAGTTCCTACCAAGTTGCCAATTATTTATCGCCTCCATTTATCTGAGGTTCACACGAGTGATGTACGCCAATCAAAAACCAGTACATTTTGTGTCCATATGGACTTCGTGGTGATAGATAAGAAAGCGGTGAAGAAAGAGACACAAAAAAATTATCATGGGTCCCTATGATAATTCATGACAATATGTTGAGGTGTGCTGAAGTCAAGTGGTGTCAAGTCGAAGGAAAAAAGAATGTTTGAACTAGCAGACTGAAGTCGGGTTCTGTATCTGGGCATAACTGTTGAGGTATTGATGACCATAGAGTTAATATTAGGTTTGATTAATAAACTACCTACATTGCTCAGTTTTATTAATAGTCGCTAAGAGTCATTCGAACACTCAGGGGTCACGGGACAAGGTACATTGATAGATTGTAACATACTGTGCGTTGCTCATAGCAGCTGCAAAGTAGAACTATACAGCAAACATTGTATTACAGTATCATCGTCGTCTTCCAGAGTTGCTGTCTTGTTGAGGCCCAACTCGTGGATCCTCAAGAATGATCAGCGTCTCACCAGTAGTTCCAGGCCTCGGTCGTCGGTCTTACTTGCCGCTTTCGGGCTCAGTCTTCGTGGACTTGGTGTCATCATCCTTATTCTCGTGGACGCAGAACCAAGGCCAAACCTCCATCAGTGCCAGGCGGAACTTGGGATGTGAGATCGCAAACATGATGGGGTTGTACACGGAGGCTGTCTTGCAAATGAGTCCTGGCAGAGCGGACACGATAGGCGTCAGCTTGTCCTGGTCGCCAAACAAACCCTGTGTAGACAGAGAAAGTAAGTGTTACCAAGTGTCAAGAGGTAAAGGCATCCCTCTATTCTTACAAACCCGCCTTTTGCTTACTTACTACAAATAGGAACTCCCTGTCCTTGTACTTGCCTATATGTGTCAGTATTACTGAGGTACCAGAGACAGCAGCAGGAACTTACCGTCAAGACCACGGCGGCGTAAGGAGTCCAGGTGAGCAACCACAGGAACACGTTGCCAACGGCCACCTTGGCGATGCGCACCTCCGCACTCTGCTTATTCTGGTCGGCGTTGGAACGAAGGGTTTGCACATTCATTTTCTTGGCTTGTTCGCGCAGCGCCCTCTCGTGGGCACGGATCGCGCCAACGATCTGGGAGTAGACGAAGATGATGACGAGGAGAGGGATGCAGTAGCACATGATGAACAGAAAGAGGCCGAAGGACCTGGTTCCCCAATCTCGGCTGATGTAGTCGAAGCTACAGGAAGTGAGGATGCCCTCAGGGATGTAGGCGTTCCAACCGAAGAAGGGCCAAATGGAGACGGCGGTGGCGTATCCCCAGCAAAAGAGGATCATAATGAAGGCCTTGCCTGAGCTGATGTGACCGCCGTCGAAGGCCTTCACGATAACGCAGTAGCGATCGTAGCCGATAGCTGCCAGTGTCAAAAGGGAGGTGAGTCCAAAGATCGCCCCTGTGAAGGCGTGTACCTGGCAGGCAAAGGCGCCAAGGGTCCAGTAGCCGCCTTCAAAGCAGTTCACCACGTACATGGGAAACTGTGACACCATCATCATGAAGTCGCTGAAAGCCAAGTTGACCACGAACATGTTGGCGGGCGAGCGGAGACTCTTCTTGCACGAGAACAGATACATGACCATGCCGTTACCGAAGAAGGAGAGAATGCCCAGGATGATGAAGATGCCGGCCAGCAGGTAGTGCCACATGGGGTTGACTGGAGGGAAGTTGCTCCAGTGAGGATGGATCAAGGGCTTCACGTCGTCAGGAACCAAGTCCATGAGCGAGTACCCTTCGGGGTAGCCATAGGCTACCTGGCTGCTGCCGTAGGGAAGCGGCAAAGAGGCATTCATCATCCTTTGAGCCATTTGGGACTTGTTGTCGCTTTCAGCGGGTATGATCGGGCAGAGGGAGCCGTCTGGCGGAGAGGTCTCCTGAGGCGCTCGCCAGTACTTCCCGGAGATGAGTGCAGCTTGTGGTGCGCGTCTGGCCTATATATACCCGCCGAGCCTGAACTCGGAGACCTTATAAGGACTATTGACCATTTAAGGAGAGAGAGAGAGAGAGAGAGAGAGAGAGAGAGAGAGAGAGAGAGAGAGAGAGAGAGAGAGATTTGGGAGAATTCAAAGCAAGGAGAGTCGCGAGTCTGAATTTATATTATACTGATGCAGTAACAATTTGACTCAATGACGCAAATTATCTCTTACTAATTCATGAAAAACTTAGCAAATCATCTTTTACTAATTGATGAAAACGTTAAAGTTGTAATTATGCCTGTATATCTCAATCATTGAGCTGATCATAATTATCTATTTTCCTTTGGTTAAGTGACTGTGATTCTTGAGAATGATTTATTTCATGGGTAATTGAAATTTGTAATAATGACAATATCGATTTTTTAATGACTGATGTAAAATATGTAAAATATGTAAAAAAAAATGTGATTGTATGACTGTCTGGAATCTGTGAAGATGGCTGAAATCACTAAAAAGACGTTAACGCAAAGTTATCATGAGATAGATTGACTGACTACCTGACATTGACTAATAAACGATTTGCCTTACTAAGAACTGTCAGTCTAAGAAGGACACATGATAGTATCTCGGATCACGGCAATAAAGTTAATAAATAATAATTGGAATTAATAAACATGTAGACGAAAAGAACATGATTACACTTAAAAGAAATGTAAAATACGTTACTAATAACGTAACACGTGGCAGTCCCTGTAAGAAACATGCCTACTTATTTCTACCTATCATCTCTATCCTTAAATTTGTCCAATTTTCTTTTTAAGTTCCCTAATGACTCAACACTAACAACCTGATTACTGAGTCCTTTCCATTTATGTACTAATGTATTTGCGAACCAATTTCTTCCTATCTCTTTCTTAAACCTAACTTTCTCAAACCTGAACCCATTATTTCTTGTTCTATCCTACGTTAATAATAACCTGTGGACTAACATTAATTTTAAACAAAGCTTTTTCTGCTTCTGAACTACCATTTATTAGTTTCCAGGAAAAGTCTTTTGGTATTTACATGTGTGATGGAAAATGTGAAATAATATTTTTAGAAGGTCAAGGAAATGACTGTCAAAGCGACAAAATAAAACAAAAATGTGGGGAGAAGGACGTCATTCATTCCCCCTTTCCTTTAACACACACACACACACACACACACACACACACACACACACCCACACACACACACACAAACAAACAAACAAACAAACAAACAAACAAACAAACAAACAAACACACACACACACACACACACACACACACACACACACACACACAGTAAAAGCCCCCATCACCAGCACTTGGCGACGGGCGAGAGCGAGCAATGGTGCGGAAAAATTCTCGTTTTATACGGCTTTTGATGATTTATAAACGAAGGACTGACGGCTGAAAAGGGAATATGGGACACTTGAAATATTTTTCCATCTTGTCTTTCGCAGCCTCGCGTTCGAACATTTATCACCAGAGCGGCGCTTCAGGGAGTCTGCCTCAACCCGACACGGCACCACCACCACCACCACCACGAGGCAGAGACTGGAGCCTGAATGAAAATCTCCTATAATATGAATCAGGAAAGCTTTGATGTGAAAGGGCATCACACACACACACACACACACACACACACACACACACACACACCTCCTCCTCCTAGATTAGACTTACCTTTAGGATTAATGTTAAGTTTTTCCCCGCCCCCTATGTACATTTTCAGTTTGTTAACTGCCTAAATAATAAACCGTTTATTATTATTATTATTATTATTATTATTATTATTATTATTATTATTATTATTATTATCATTATTATTATTATTATCATTATTATTATTATTATCACACACACACACACACACACACACACACACACACACACACACACACACACCACAATCCTTTCTCTTTTTCCTCTACTTTTTTCGTCTTTCTTCCTTCTATTTTAATTTATTCTCTTTCTATTTTCTATTTCTTCCTGTCTTGTCTTCGATTTGTTCTCTCCACGTCTCCCTTTCTGCTCCCTCTATCGTGTCCTTCTTCCTTTTCCTTTACTTTTCCTTCTGCCCTTCCTCTTCTTGACTGATTTCTGTCCTATTTTACCTTGATTTTCTACAGCATTATTTGTACACTCATGTTTTCTGTTCCTTCTGGCCTCACATTCTTTCCTTTGTATTCTCCTCATCTTCCTCTTTGCTTTCACTGTCCCTCCCTGTCTTGCCTTTCTTTTGTTTATCTCCCTATCTTATTTCCTTCCTTCTCTCCTTTTCTCTTAACCCTCCATTTCCCTTTCCTTCCAATTCTTCCTGTTCTTTTTTCCCTTCTTTTTCTTCTCCCAGTTCTTCCTTTCTCTGTTCTTCCCTTCTCTTTTCACATCCCTCATTCGTTTCACTATCTTTTCTTGCCATCTTTTCTCCTCCCTACCTCCCTCCTTCTTTCCTCTGTCCTTTGTTTTCCTTTCCTTCCATTATCTTCCTCTCCCAGTCGCTAGCCTTGCCGCATTTCCTTGCCTTCCTCCCCTTCCCTTCCCTTCCCTCATTCCCTGCCTCCCTTTCCTTCCATCTGCCTATTTCTCTCACCCTTCCTCTCTCTGTGCATGCTCTCCTCTCCCTTTCCTTACCTTTCTTCCATTTGTCCTTCCCAACTTTACTCACAATTTCTCCTATTTTCCTTCCTTCCTTCCTTCCTCTGTTCACGCCGCCTTCCACTCTTTTCTTTCCCTTCCCCTCCCTCCCACCAGCCTTACCACACTTTCCCTGGCGGTCCACCTTCGTCCCACGCCTTGTGACGACTCCAGTGACACAGGGAAATAAGCGGCAATACATACTATCTGAGGAGATGAAGTTGCCGCGCACTAAAACAAGTGTAGCCACGCCCGACACGGATTAGGAGCAGTGTAAAGCAGAATGTGTGTGTGTGTGTGTGTGTGTGTGTGTGTGTGTGTGTGTGTGTGTGTGTGTGTGTGTGTGTGTGTGTGTGTGTGCGCATTTTTCCATCACGTACGCTCTTCTTTCTTTTTGTTTTAATTTTTTTTTTTTTTTTCAAATATACGAGGTGATATCTGTATGAGCGGTAATGGCCGTGAGAATGGTGATGATGGTGAATGAAGTTCCGTTACAAGAGTTGATTTCATGGTAGTGGTGGTGGTGGAAGAGGGAGGTAGTGGTGGTGATGGAATTGACACTGGTGAAGGTAGTGGTGATGATAATCGTGGTGGTGGTAGTGGTAGTGGTGAAAAAGCATTTACTAGAGAATTATGGCGATTAAGTGTCTTAGAGAGAGTGAGAGAGAGAGAGAGAGAGAGAGAGAGAGAGAGAGAGAGAGAGAGAGAGAGAGAGAGAGAGAGAGAGAGTTTGGGAGAGTAGTTTTCGTAATACCTGGGACGTGTGAGTGGTTGGCTTTAAAAGAATAAGTGAGAAGGCTGTCACTTGAGTGTGTCTGAGTGTGTGTCTGGGAACGTGAGACAAGGAAAGTGTGTCTGAGTGTGTATGGCAGTGTGTCTGGGCTCATCTGATTGAGAGTATGCATGGAAACTCTGTGAATGTGTGAAATAGTGTGTTTAGGAGAGTGTTACCTGGGGAATGTGTGAGAGTGTGTCTGAGTGAGTGAGGCCATGACAGCGTGCAGGAGAGTGAGTGTATAATGAAAGTGTAAAGAAAAGGAATGGATGAATAAAAGTGGGAAGAAATGAAATGCGATTTAATGAAAAGTAAAAAAAAAAAAAAAATGCTGTAAATGGAAAGACAAAGAAAATTCAAAATTGGAGGAATTGAAAAAAGAAAAAAAAAAACGTAATTAAACTAACTTCCTTAACAGAAATGAAGTTAAAGCATAGAGAGACGCATCACTCAATTAGCGAAATAAAGACACGTAAAAAGAGAGAGAAGAAAAAAATGGTAGCTATTAAGGAAGGTCATTAGAAAGAAGCAAGAAGCCGTAATGAAAAGCCAACACGAAAGGGACAAAGAAAGCGCATGAAAGCAAGGAGAACCAAACAGCAAGGGAGAGAGAGAGAGAGAGGGAGAGAGGGAAGCAAGGAAGAGAGGAAGCAGGGAAGAAGTGGAAGTAATAATAGGAAGACATGATAAATTAGGGTAAATAAGAAGGAAGTGTTCCATTTCAAGCCTGTACAGAAACTCACCTCCTCCTCCTCCTCCTCCTCCTCCTTATCCTGCTCTTCCTCTTCCCGCTATCCTGATGACGCGACATAAAAAGGCATTTACTCCTAACGAGGGTCATTTATCTTACTATTTATTAGATCCAATCATGTCCAGAGTTATCATGGAACACGATCGATTTAGAGAGGGAGGAAGTGTTTGTTTATTTGCCTGTCTGTCTGTTTGTCTGTCTGTCTGTCCGTCTGTCTGTTAAACTGGCTGGCTGGCTGGAAAGGAAAGGAACACTAAGGGAGAACAAATACCATCAGTCTAGCTAACCCTTACGGAGCTGCATATGATAAGCTGCACTAAAGTAATCTAAACTCTGAGACGTAGGAGAGTAAAAGCTAAGGAGGAAGAGAAGGAAGCAGCCACCGCCTTGCCCTTCCCTCGCTATCATATCACCCAGCATCCTTTACCTCTAGTGACACTGACAGCTAATAAAAAGACGCTATTTATCTGATATTATACTGAAATTACATAAAACTAGAGGCACTGAAAGGTTCAAGTTACTTCAACACTATTTACACTTTTAGATGTCTTTCAAAATTATATTCTAAATTTACACATTTTATTAAGCTTGAAGAGACCAACAGGAGTCGAGAAAGTTAATGTTCGTATTCTTAAAGATTTTGTTCTCTAATTAGGACCAATTTCATTGCAGAGATGATGGATCGTGTTCTTATGCGTGTTCTCTCTACTGATGATATAGAATTCTTGTTAAACTATCACTATAATCATGAAAACACTCTTGAAAATAAATAAATTGTGTCCTTATGGGTGTTCTTTTTACTGATGATATAGAAGTGTTAAGTTGTCACTAGAATCATGAAAAGTGTCTTGAAAATCACAAATAGCTTCCAATACAGCCTGACAAGTGCAAGAGATGGGACGACGAAATGGTTACGAATGCAAACTTAAGACCTGTTCCTGTCCCTCGTTCCCCTCACAGTGCAGCCGTCCCATCCTGCCAGGGCAGCTCCAAGGGGCATCCCATTATATAACCTGGCGATGGGAGCAAAATACGGGAACAAGAGCATCCTGGATGATTTATACCTACGTGAATTACCCTCGTGTGTGTCTCCAGCTGTTTGAGTTATTAGCGCCACTCCAGCATCGCCCGCGTCAGGAGTAGCACTTTTAGTTCTAAATAATTTCGTCCAGTGCTTTTTTTTTTTTTTTATGTAAGAGGTTTTCTGGCCAAAGAGAAAATAAATAAACGAATGAATAAATAAATAAATTGATAAAATATAAAGACTCGCTAAAGGTGTCAGTCCCCGAACAGTTCAAAGGCAAGTCTAAAGTTATACTGTGAAGTGTAGATTTGTATGTGTGTGTGTGCATGTATGTATGTATGTATGTATGTATGTAAATTTGGGAAACTCTCTGTTGAGTAGATGCGCTGAAATCCTAAATGAAAGAGGACTAGTTTATGACATCATAGGGACAGAGAAACTTTAGAAAATAAGACTACAGAAGAACAGTTGACTTTCACGAGACAATTTCTGCTCATTGATCACTTACACTCCATGTCTGAAGAGAACAAAGTGATACCATGCCTTGTTTCTTTCACATCCAAACATGATACAGATAAAAAAAAAAAAAAGGCACAACACAATAAAAATACATAAATATCAAATAGATTTTTTCTTTTACGGGAGAGAGGATTAGCAAACTTTTTTTTTTTTTCCCAGCATTTATGTTTGCTTCCTGGTCTTCCTCCATCGTTCATGAAAAAAAAAAAAACAGTAATACATTCTAAATATCACAAGATTATAATCACTGTTCTTTGTTGCCTTTCTTGCCAATGTTTAAGCTTAGGTACAACGAAGTCAATGAAACCCCTACAGAACACAATACTTGAAGACTTTCCAACATAATACTGAAGACCGAAACAACACGCCTACGCTTCCTTCTCGCAATTAACAGTGGGATGAAAAATCTCCGTCTGGCTCATCACGTCCTTGTTCTGATAAATTCCGGCCCGCTTGTACAAAATTGTATAAAAAAGTGAGAGGATAAATTAAATAGAATCGACATGAACGAAAAGTAATCACGCCGCCTCCACTGACTTGATGCGGGAACGATGAACACAAGGGCGAGAGGAAAAAAGGTAATGAGCAAGTGATGCGGTGGTTGAGAGGAGGAGGAAAGAAGAAGAAGAAGAAGAAGAAGAAGAAGAAGAAGAAGAAGAAGAAGAAGAAGAAGAAGAAGAAGAAGAAGAAGAAGAAGAAGAAGAAGAAGAAGAAGAAGAAGAAGAAGAAGAAGAAGAAGAAGAAGAAGAAGAAGAAGAAGAAGAAGAAGAAGAAGAAGAAGAAGAAGAAGAAGAAGAAGAAGAAGAAGAAGAAGAAGAAGAAGAAGAAGAAGAAGAAGAAGAAGAAGAAGAAGAAGAAGAAGAAGAAGAAGAAGAAGAAGAAGAAGAAGAAGAAGAAGAAGAAGAAGAAGAAGAAGAAGAAGAAGAAGAAGAAGAAGAAGAAGAAGAAGAAGAAGAAGAAGAAGAAGAAGAAGAAGAAGAAGAAGAAGAAGAAGAAGAAGAAGAAGAAGAAGAAGAAGAAGAAGAAGAAGAAGAAGAAGAAGAAGAAGAAGAAGAAGAAGAAGAAGAAGAAGAAGAAGAAGAAGAAGAAGAAGAAGAAGAAGAAGAAGAAGAAGAAGAAGAAGAAGAAGAACAACAACAACAACAACAACAACAACAACAACAACAACAACAACAACAACAACAACAACAGCAACAACAACAACAACAACAACAACAACAACAACAACAACAACAACAACAATAACAATAACAACAACAACAACAACCAGCAACAGCAACAGCAACAACAACAACAACAACAACAACAACAACAACAAATTTCCTCTCCTACTTTCCTCCTACACATCCCTACTAACCATTCTTCTTTCTCATCACCCACACAATCTCCTCTCCCTCCCACCTTACTTTCCCTCCCCCACTACCCTATCAGTCTTGGTTCCTCAGTATCCTCTTCTTTTACGCCCATGCATCCTGTCACTTCCTGTCCGCAGCATCAGCAGTGTGAACCCATTGTAACCTGTTTTCTCTCTGCTCACTTTTAGTTTGAACAGATTTCAGACTTTATTACGAGGGAAAGATGTACGTTCTCTCACTCTCTCCCCCCCAACTCTCTCTCTCTCTCTCTCTCTCTCTCTCTCTCTCTCTCTCTAGGAAGTAGTTCAAGGTAAACACGCGCAGTATCGGAGACTGAGTGAAACGGAGAGAGGTGGAGGGAAGTGGAGAGAAGTGGAGGGGAAGGGGAGCCAGGGAGGTGGAGGAGGGGAGGGGGTGGTGCTTCGTGGTAGAGACGAAGAGGGAGGGAGATAGAGATTAATTAATGGAAATTGGGGATCAGAGGAATAAATCACATTGGAGATTTGCATATGACGGTGTTTGTCGCGACGCCCCGGAGCTTGGCATGGAGAGGCAGGGTGATTTAGGACTCCTAGCAGGCAGGAGTGTGGATGACAGGGGCTGTGCGTGACAGGAATTGTGATCAGTATGGTTTTGAGTGTGAAAAAGAGCGAGTGACAGGGTTTAAGTGACTTAAGTCGTAGACATAAAAAGTAGACAGGGTAATTCAAAACTCCTCGCTGGTAGGGATGTGGGTGGCAGGGCTTGAGCGTGACAGTAACTGCGGTCATCACAGCTTTGAAGGTGAAAAAGAAGCAAGTGACAGAGTTTTGGGTAAACAAATCACAGTTGCAAAGGTATTTGTACATTTCTCATAATCACTATGTAACACGATTTTTGTGTTTGACAAGCAAGTGTTATTTTCCAACTCTTTTCATTGTAAATCAACAGAAAATGTCCATTATTCCTGTCAAACATTGCTCTTGTAGCTTTTAGAATTATTTTTTTGCCCAAAAATAGCTAAATTTCACCATTTTTTCAGAGTTGTCACACAGAACTTCTGTTCTGTGTGAGAGCTCAATGCTGTCAATTGAAAGCGCAATGTTGCATCTCTAGCTGTCTTCTACCGCTATTTTTATGCTAACTACTCTTCTGATCTTGGTAACTGCATGCCTCCCCTCCTCCTGCGGCCTCGCTGCACAAGACTTTCTTCTTTCTCTCACCCCTATTGTGTCCACCTCTCTAATGCACTATTCTCAATCATTCATCCTTTTCTCAGGTGAACTCTGGATCTCCCTGCCAGCTTTTGTATTTCCACCTTCCTATGACTTAAATTCCTTCAAGAGGGAGGTTTCAAGACACTTATTCTTTAATTTTTGACTACCGCTTTGGACCCTTTTCTGGGACTGGCATCTCAGTGATTTTTTTTTATTGGATTTTTGTTGCCCTTGGCCAGTGTCCCTCCTACATAAAAAAAAAAAAAATACTGTAATGAAATAGGACAAAAATATAAATTCATTGTTCTAACCACAAAAGCAAAGTTTTAGGATCAAAATATTTTTTTCTATTTTGTTTAGATGGAAACAACTGGAAAATTATGGTTTGGGGCCAAGGATAAGAAAAAAGTGAAATTTTGTTACATAGTTATGAAACATCACTACACGGAAGAAAAGTTAATTGTCATGGCGATGTGACAAAACAAATCCCATTAGTTGAAAAAGAAACATTAACAGAATGGGTATTTGTTTTTCTGGTACATGAGGTCATAGGGAAGGATCTTTAACAGGCTGATAACGCCACGTGGTCTGCACACATCTGCTGTTGTGCAATATGTATACGTTCTTACCAGCAATTTCCCGTGTAAATTCAGTTACCTCGCAGCAAAAACAAATTAAGCCTCCAACAGCGCCTCGTCTATCAAGTGGCCTCCACGTAAATGGGACCAGGTATTGATTTTAATACTAAGATATGTTGAGGTTTGCAAACTGAACCAAAGCAGAGGAATCTAAAAGTGCGCAAGACACTGAGAACTTAAAAGTTGCAGTTATTAATACTTTTCCCAAACCGAACGACTGAGGACCCGAAGAAGGACGCTCCAGTAACTGGCATGTGTTGACTTAGGCATCTCAAAACACATAGAAGCAGATCTATCCAGCCACTTTGACTAAACAAAAAGCTTGCATTTCATCATAAGGAAGCATAGACGGGCGGTGAGAGCTTAACGCGCGTTACTTTTAACCTATTCAGAACTATAAATAATTTTCAAACACAATAAAAAAAGCTGCGGTGGATAAGTAATTACATAAGATTTTTAGCTCTAAGTCTACGAAAAATAAGCTCCTCACAATATAATGAAACTGATGTAGTATTCTTTCTTTCACTTTCACGTCCGTTTTCACTAGGGTTTGGATGGTGCCTCCTAACGAAGGACTTGGTTGTGGCATTTGAGAACCATTGCACCAAGTGGATGCCCTTCCTAATCTTGGACCATGACAAGGATTCGGACTCATGCGCCTGAGGACCCTTCAGCACCCAACCATACCTCCAAGAAATTATTAATCTAGTGCTCGACCATCCAAAACTCCAGGAACAAATATTTAGTCAAGGTCAATAGTTAAATAACCTTCTGCACTCACCTCCTCCGTGTTTAACATTCTCTCTTAATCTGAAGTCCTTTTATATGCTAGAAATGCATCAGTTGTCAGTTTTCGTAAGCAGATTGTCAAGAGATTAGAGGACGGACTCGCGGTTAAGCAGAAGTGGTCACAGAATGTTACTCGGTTTCTAACTACAGCTGTTCATGCCATATATCCCCATGATAGAAGGATAAATGGAGGTGTAATATTAATAATAATCCAGAATACGCCTCGCAGTTTCTCTTCACAAACCTTAAAAACTTATTTGAATTTAGAATATGTTACACAATAGAACCATTACGTCAATGCAGCTAAACGAGTTCACATTAGCTCATAAACCTTCACGCTATGGATTTTCAAGAATGCCTCAAATCAGCAGTAGTGTAACTTCACGTAACCTGCCCTAATTCCACAACCCTAAAGCGCAAGGCAATCTTTTCTTGGCCGTCGAGGTTGTAGCCGAAGTTCATAATCCTTGGCAAGCCGTACAACTTAAGAAGAAGTGTCACTCTCAACTCCCCGGGAACTCACCTAAATCCCCAAGCTTGTTCAGTAACAGGTAAGGTATAAGGCATAGGAATGTATTGAAAGGTTTTCCTTAACAATATTACAAGGAGGAAGGAGAAACAGGGTGCTTAGCGGGCTGTAACTGGCGAGGAGGGGAGGCTGGGGTGTGTCTTACTGCCTGCATTATCAAGACTGATTCTCTCTCTCTCTCTCTCTCTCTCTCTCTCTCTCTCTCTCTCTCTCTCTCTCTCTCTCTCTCTCTCTCCTTGAACGCTTACATCTTATCTTCCTTTTCTTTGTCTTTCTCTTATTCCTCCTTTCTATTGTTTCTTCTTTTCTTTCCTAGCCTTTCTCCTTCTTCTTCCCTTTCTTTCTTTTCTTCTTCTTCTTTTTCTTCTTCTTCTCTTCTTCTCCTCCTCCTCCTCTTCCTCTTTCTCCTCCTCCTCCTCCTGTTCCTCTTCCAACACCGCATCACTTTCTCATTTTCCTCCTCTAAGTCATCTTTCTCCACTTTCTTCTCCTTTTTCTCCTCTCTATTTAATGTTTTCCTTCTCTTCTTCCTTTCATGCTTGCATTTAATTTTTCTCCACCTCCATAACCCTCCTCCTTATTCTCTCCTTCCTTCTATATCTCATCCTTCTACTCACTCCTCGTTCCCCTGCTCCTTTTCCTCTTACTCCTCGTCGTCGTCGTTGTCCTCAATCTCTCTGCATGCTTCCCCATCCCATTCCTTCCCGCCGAGTAAGCTCTCGAGCATTTCATTCTTTCGTTTTATTTTCTCCTCAGCCGTCCTCTTCTCCCGAGCTCATCCCGGCACGAGGACTCTCCTTGCCCTGACACTCTCCAGCTCTGGTCGTCTTCCCTCTCACTCCAGTTGCCTCGGTTCACTTCCACAGTTCCGATTGCCTCTCCAGTTCGGACCAAGAGAGCGTAATGTGTTTCCCTGACTCGCGTGTCGCTAATTCTTTACCGTTTTTATTTGCGTCCGTTTAATGACCGTGCGTGTTCAGGATTGTCTGGTGTCATCTATCACAAACTCGTAAGGGTGTCTAGTGCTTATTTGTGTGTTAGGGAAATCAGCTAAGGGTAAAAAGGGGAGGGGGATGTTAAAAGGGACGTTCAAATGTTATCCTCAAATGAAAATAGGAGTAGCACAGCAAAGAGACAAGCCAGTTTAATTTCTGAAGAGTGTTGATACTCCTCTCTCGAAGCAGCTGAAGTCGTAGGCAGGAGGAAATACAGAAATACCTTTTTGTTCTTCTTTTGTGTTCTGCAGTGCCTCCCAGTGTCCTTCGAGTATCTTAGAATGTATTGAATATATTCTTATCGACTTTTATTTTCTTTCAGGGTTTATACAGGAGAGTTCTTCGTGTAAAATGTATTCATGGAGATGGCGAGGAGTGCAGAGTAGAGCTGTGATGTGCCCAAAGAAGTCTTGTGTTGGCGTTTTGAAAAGTTGACTTGGAAATTATATATAAGATTCGGCGTTAAAGTTTAGTACATGCAAGGAAGTCAACGATGTTAAAGAATAATATATCTTAGTGGCAGTAATGGTTCAGTCTTGTTTGTGTTCTTTTAACTAGATGTGTAAATATAAACTGGCAGACTGTATCGCTTAATCTCTTGGCTGTTGTGTATTCTCCTCAAGTGATATACATGGTCGGATGCAAATTCAGTGTACAATTTCTCAAGACACCAAGTAATTCAGTTTGTCTCTAGTACGTTGAAGTTTATTTTGTTTCAGTGAATTTGCCTTGCGTTGTTCAAATATCGTGACAAGAGTCGTGTTCTAACAAGAAATCAAAGAGGATGTACGAGTATTCTGTCTAAGCAGAGGACGTATTCTGTCTGTCTCGAAACTCTCGTGTCTCAATCTGCACTAAAAAAGAAACAAGTCAAACCAGGACGCAAGACTTGACAGCAACATCTGGGCTCCCACACCTCAGCTTCTCTACATTTCCCAAGAACCTCATTTGTCACCCAACGAGCATGGCATTGAAAGACTGATTGACTGATTTGAGGCGCCACAACAACGAGGCGACGAGGCGACAAAACGGAAGGATAGGCAGCTGAGCGAGGAGGAATAACTGAGTGTGCTGCGCGTCGACTTCCCAGACAAGTAGAAGTAAAGCCGTGAATTCGTGGGAGTGCGCGCTAATTGGTACGCCGAGCTGGCTGCAATCTTGCTAAATCAAAGTTACGCAAGTGAGAACAAAGAGAACCTTGAAGTCCACGATAATTGGAACACCACGTGCAAAAGCTTCCCTGAATTCCAGTAAACATTAATCCTCTTATCTCTTATCTTATCCTCCTTTTCCGCTACAAGTTCGTTTAAGGAAACGCGTTCTATAATTGAATGTCTTGTTGTTTCACTCATTTCAACTTTTCGAGTATTCTTATTTTCAGTAATCTCTGAAGAGCAATATTACGCCTCATCCTGTCTTCCTTATCATGAACAACCTCGTGAGGACCAAGAAATTCACTGCTATTTGTTCCTCCTTTGTCTCGCTAATCAAGGTTACACTCGTCACTGAGGATAACACTAACATTCTTTACTATCTAGATATGCTTGTGTTCTCCTCGCAGTGCTTGGGTGCGATTGTGACTGTCCAGCAGCTCCCCCTATTTAGAGACTTGATAAGAGACACGAGGAAGAAAGAGCGACTTCCTAGACCAGCTTCCCCTCGGCGCTCAGATCAAAGGCTCGTCCCTCACCTGAAAGGGGACAGAGTTTAGCCAGAATGGAAAGACTGGTAACAGGATTAACCACTTAATTCCTTTCTGTGCTGTCTCGGGAATGAGATGCGATACAGAAAAGGGTGGCAGTGAGCGGTAGAGATAATGATGCTACATACAATTATACCTCTGAAATTAAGAAACTTTTTCATTGGTATTCAAATCATGACACAGCATTCTTGGATGCTTTATTCTCTCATCGGGCTATTTTCAGAGGCCACAGAGGTGATTAATTAGGTTCTCATGGGTGTTTTCCACATTGAGGATACAAAATTCTTGTTAGATTATCACTAGAACATAGAAAACACCCTTAAAAATCCTACTAACTTTCAATAGAGGTTGTTGAAACTAGTCGAGACAAGACAACAAAACGTTCAAGTTCCTAAATCAGAAAGCACTCCGAGACGTGTTCTAAATAGTACTCCAAGTGGGCATTTGAAAATCTCTTGTTTTTTAACACCCCACCTTTTTTCTTTATTCTTGTAGGAACTTGTAAATATTTTGTATTGTGCTTTTGTTGCATATCGCATTTTTTACATAATTTTTATGTGAATTTCTTTAATGAACATGTTTGCCTAATATGACTCCATTGTTCCAGCGCCGAAACCATTCAGTCAGTCAATCAGTCGATCAGTTAAGTGTATTTAAACATCTTTTACAACTGGACTTCTTTGCAGCTTACCAGGTTTTATGTGGATATCTTTAATGAATTTGCTTGCCTAACAGGACCTCATTGTTGCAGCGCCGTGATTAGTCAATGAATCAATCGAACAGACGATACATCAAGTCTGTGTTTATATTCATTGCAACCGGACTTCTTTGCACCACTGGTCTATACACGGGCAGGTGGTTTAGATCAATGGAGTGCTTAGGAGAGAAGCGAGTGTTTGGTGTTTGGTCGAGGTGCTCTGCTTGATTGGCGTCGCGATCCAGTGAGCAAAGAGATATCAAGGAACCCAACGAGGAGGCAGCTGAGCATCACTTTCTTCTGGCGTCCACTGATATGCCGCCTTCATCCCACTTCCATGATGTTGTTGTTGTTGTTGTTGTTGTTGTTGCTCAAGTTCTTCTCCTTCTTGTTCTTTTCCTTGTTCTTTTGTTGTTTTTTTCTTGTTCTTCTTCTTCGTCGTCGTCGTTTTATTATTATTATTATTATTATTATTATTATTATTATTATTATTATTATTATTATTAGTAGTAGTAGTAGTAGTAGTAGTAGTAGTAGTAGTAGTGGTACTTGTACATTTTCCCTCTTCTCTCTTTCCTTTCTCCCCATTATTATCAGTATCCATTATTACCATAATTACTGCTACTACTACTACTACTACTACTACTACTACTACTACCACCACTATTACTACTACTACTACTACTACTACTACTACTACTACTACTACTACTACTACTACCATCACCACCACAACTACCATATATACATAAACAGGGCACTAATCAAAAAGTCCTGGATTTCCACGAGGATGAAGGGGAGGACGCGCGAGGAAGGAGTGGTGTGCGCAACGTAGCGTGTTCACTTTATAATCAAGAGATACACTCCTGTCATTTTTCACATCTCTTCCCATTACACCCCGGAGCGCTGGCTGGTGCTGGATGGTGGAGGCAACGAGCGCCACTCTGTTCCCTATTGTTTGTGACGCGGCAGTACCTCAGTCACCTTTATTCCCTCATCACTCGAAGGCCATTTAGTGTGCACGTGACTGATTAAATGATGGAGATCCCGTGATGCTTTACGCTTTATACTATACCGTGCCAGAGAGAGAGAGAGAGAGAGAGAGAGAGAGAGAGAGAGAGAGAGAGAGAGAGAGAGATTCGTACCGAGGATTTAACGCGTCACAAATCAACCATTCACACAGCAGCTGTCACGCACGGTGATGCCAAATTTTTTCTTGTTTACAGTCACGCCATTCACATAATTTACTCTACTAAAACACGGCCATTCATGTTAATTTGTCCACACACACACACACACACACACACACACACACACACACACACGTCACAATAGCAGGTTTTGTACTGGTGTATCCGAACGAACGAATCACCACTATTGTTAACGTAAAATACTACCGCTGTGCAGGTTTGTATAGGTACGAGGATTAAGTAAATATACGGTAAATATACTGTATATTTACTGAATGTCCTATTTGTTTGGATGGCGCCGAACACCTTGATAACTTTCGCATAAGCATGAAATTAAAGTAAGACATTCAGCAGTTACGCAAAACAGGAAAACGATGATTTTTTCCTCTTCACTTTGCCTTGTCTGTGAACACTTCGGTTGTTCAATAAGACTCTAAAGGAATCTTTCAGGGATATCAAAAGATATTGCAGGATGTCAATTACTATTCGTCGCAAAGGGGCAGTGTCCCTAATGCAAGAGTTGGACAATATTTCACCCATTTTATTGATAAACTCTAATACTCCCTGTCTGGTTCTGTATTTCCTCCTGCCTGTGACTTAGGATCTTTCAAGAGGGAGGTTTCTAGACGCTTCTCCAACTTTGGATTGGTTTTGGCAATTTCAGTGAGTCTTCTTTTCCTTCTAGATTTGTTTCCCGAAGACAGATTCCCTCTTACATAAGAAAAAAAATAATAATAATACCCTTCATTGGTGCTCTTATGTTCCCAGTGACTTAATATAAGAACATAAGAGCATAAAAAAAAATGAAATTGCAAAACACCGGCTGGCGTATATTGGGCAGCTACTGTAGTAATCACGAATGCCCACCCCCTTGTCAACCTTCCTATTACCACATGTCTTCCCTATCCATATAACCATCTAACCTCTTGAGACTACCTAGCGTGTTGGCGCTGACCACATGATTGCTAAGCCTATTCTACTCACCCACCACTCTGTTTGTGAACCAGTTCCTACTAATCTTAATAAGCGACTGCATCACCTCCAAACACTGGACACCATCCTCCACACTACCAGCACCAACAGATGCCTCCTGCAGGGCCTCAGCCTCTACAGATGAGGCCTCTGTCAAGGCTTCGCCCTCCACAACAGATACCTCAGCAGCCTCACACAAAGGAGCATTGACTCAGGACGTCCGCACACAAGAAAGGGTCGCTCCATACTTGTGGCCGCTGAAGAGAGCTTCCATGCGATTGCCTTGCTAAGGATTTTGTCCGTCTTGTCTAATTGTGTGGTACGTGGGAGAAGGATAAAAAGAAATTCCTACTCTTGTTATCAGTTCATTTTGTGTTGGCTGGGGAGGTCAGGGGCAGCCTTTCTCTCCGCTTAATCTCTCAGCTGGAAAGGATGGGGGAGAGCAGCGTCGGCGGTGTGTTTTTCTTTGGAGGGTACAAAATAACGGTACAATAGGTAAGGTAAGGCAACCTCCTCTGGCCCAGTAATGAGGACGACCCAGCCAGGTGGCATGACAACTTTTCCGGGGAGATGAACACGGGAAGGCAGCTGCTGGCCTATCCCGCCCCTCGCTGTTACCGGAACATAATACCACGGGCGGCTCTTAAACCAGCCATAGCCAGGGGGACGAGCAGCCCAGACGGCGACGCTCAGCCAGGATACGCGGGGCTGTTTCGTGCAAGCAACCTCCCGCCGCAGACATGGCTCAGTAAATATAGTGGAAACGGTGGCCTCCTTTAGACTAACCGGGGCTGCATCGTGGTAATCCGCCTCGCTGGCGTCCCCATGGCTCCCCGGGGATGCCGCCCTCTAGTTCTGCTGCGTCTTTTTGACCTGGTGACTGTCCGATCATACTCATGGTGCGTCAAGTCCTGTCTCGTTACAGTAATGCGGTATCGTCTATGTATTCACTCCTGTACAGTATCTTGGTGAGTGTTTATCCCTCGCTTACGTACTATTCCTGGTAAGACACATCACATTTTAAAGGAGCAGGAAGAAGGTTGACTAAGAACACCTGCAATTTCTGACACTACACTATACCACAGTCCCAACTTCATTATTTCTTTAGAGGACATCCCTTTTCCCCGACGTGATTCTCAGCAAAAGTGGAAAGATGAAAGGCGAGTAATCCCTTAGAGAGAGAAGGATTAAGGATTGCACGACTGGCAAATCCTCCTCAATCTTTAAAAGGCAGACAACGAATGAAAGAGAGCTAGTGCCTTTTACTTATACATTCTCTCTCTCTCTCTCTCTCTCTCTCTCTCTCTCTCTCTCTTTGACTGATGGACTTACTGACTGACTGATTAGTTACATGACTGATTAACAGACAAACTGGTAGACAGAATGACTTACCGACTGCCTGACTGTTCAACACCAAAACAAAATTGCCAAAACAAAGGCAGAATTACCAGCGCAAAAATAAAATAACCCGTAAAAAGAATAAAAAAAGATTGACACAGCAATTATAGGCTCACTAATGGATCGATAGAAGCTTCAGTGCACAGACAAAATCACCATTGTAAATATACCATAGGATCACTAATGCAAAGAGATCACCAATACAAAGATCAAATCACACAGACCATTGCGAAAAAAAAAAAATAAAATAGATCCCTGTTCGTTACTGAAATGCTTTTTTTTTTTTTTTAATATTAATGCAAGCGTGTGAAATTTGCGTTATTATGCGTGAATGTGCGTGCAATGTAGTGGCCAGCGTGATTTATATTTGATGTGCTTCAGTGATGTGTTGATGAGCGAATGGGGAAAAAGTAAAACATTTGTAACGCGCTGTATAACAAATGTGCCTGGATTCCTCTGTGTAATGGTTCCTCGCGGGCTGGTTTTTCCCCACTTGTTTGTACTCTCAGTCTGGAATTACTTAAATGAGAGAGAGAGAGAGAGAGAGAGAGAGAGAGAGAGAGAGAGAGAGAGTTCCATTTCTTTGTTTTATATGCCGCAAACGACAACACAGGAATATAATCATTCACACTAAAACAATCCTCACATATGAAATAATTAACTGAACTGCATGCACTTCAATAATTAATCGCCATCCATTTCAAAACCAGCTGCATACAAAGACAAATCAAATAACCTCACGCTGGAAACTAACCATTAATAACTACACCAACACGTGCAGACGCGTCACAAGCCTGGTAATTATAACACTCTGTGGACGCTAATAGGATTCCGCCTCCTAACCTACTAATTAGAGCAAACATTTACTTCAAAAAGATGATCCCTGTGAGTGCCGCCAGACTCAACTCCATCAAGCCCCGGGTAATTGATGCACAAAACGAAACCACGAAAGTTTGGCAATGATTTATTTATTTATTTATTTATTTATTTATTTATTTTTTACGATATTCCACCAATCCACACATGGTATATTTTACTAGTCAAGATTATTCCTTTATGTAAAAACGAACTCTAGCCAACGACACCAAAATAGAAAAAAGAAAAAAAAAATAATGCAAAACCCAAAGGAGCCAAAGGGATTAACCAAAACTGGATAAATGTCTTGAAACTTCCCTTAAGTCAAAAGTAAAGGGAAATACAGAAGCAGGCAGGGAGTTACAGAGTTTACCAGGTTATCATATACTTTTCAGACATTACGTGGAAAGGTCTAATACGGGTGAGAGTTCGTGAGGGTCTGCGGGAGTGAGTCAAACAACGGATAGCGAGACAGGAAAGAAGTGTGTCATCTGCAGGTGCAAAGGAGAGGTCGATGCAGGAAAGATTATCTGTTGACCTGCCCGCATGAGAGAGATCCGCTCTGACCTATTTACTGCCTTAAAGAGAGAGAGAGAGAGAGAGAGAGAGAGAGAGAGAGAGAGAGAGAGAAATTCATATCCTCCCACTCAGTTATAATGAAGAAAGATTGACGCGTCGTAAGTGGAGGAGGAGGAGGAGGAGGAGGAGGAGGAGGAGGAGGAGGAAGAGGAGGAGGAGGAGGAGGAGGAGGAGGAGGAGGAAAAGAAGAAGGAGAAAGAGGAGGAGGAGAATGAGAGGAGGGAAAGACAACGACAACAGCGACCATTCCAATAGGCTTCTAAAATAGAAAAATAAATAAATAAAAACTGAAAATACAAAAAAAAAAAAAATATGAATGAATAGGAACAGAAAGATTACATTACTGGAGGGAAAAAGGGGAAGCCTGAAAGAAAAGAAAGGAGGGAGAGAGAAGTCCTTTGTTGCAAGAGGAGCCCCCCCCCTTCCCCTACGCCCAGCTGGTTCAAGAATCAGTTGACGGACGCTGCCCATTCTGTTTCTGCGACAACTTTCCATCCAGTGTGCTGTCATTAGGGGGTGGTGGTGGTGGTGGTGGTGGTGGTGGTGGTGGTGGTGAGAGAGTGTAGGAATGATGGATGAACTAAAAAAAAAGGGGGGTAAAGTACAGTTGTTGATGTCCTCTCTCTCTCTCTCTCTCTCTCTCTCTCTCTCTCTCTCTCTCTCTCTCTCTCTCTCTCTCTCTCTCTCTCTCTTTCTTCTCTACCTTCTTTCCTTTTCTTTTGTTCTTGTTCTTGTTATCCTTGCTTTTTTCTATTACCTCTCTTTCTCTTCTTCATCTTGTTTTTGTTCTCGTTCTTCTTGCCTTTTCTCAAGTTAAGGGTATGAAAAATCCATCCAGCAGAATACACCGTAATAAAACAGGTAACTTTGTTTGGAGTTAAGATGTTCTCTATTACCTACTACTCTCCCATTCCTTTGTCGCCAGCGTCCTCCTCTTCCTCCTCCTCCTACTCATCCTTTTTGATGCTCTTCTCAAGCTCCTCTCTTTACATCTTTCAAAGTCTGCCAGCAAGGATTTATGACCACACACACACACACACACACACACACACACACACATAACAAATGAAATGGACACAAAAAATACAAAAATGCATACAACCTCACAAACAAAATAAGAAATCTAAGGCACAGACAGGAGAAAACGTCATAATCAGAATAAGCTGAGCCAGACAAGTGGAGGTGTGGGCGGCCAGACGCTACCAGCACCTGTGTCCTGGCGGGGAAAAATGTGAACCAGCAGAAAAGTGTTCCGATAAGAGGAAATCAGAGTTGAGGCCACGAATGCTCCATCGATTGAGGCAGGGATGACCAACACACCACCAGCAGAGCGAACAGGAGCAAACGTGAGCCTCCAAGGGACAACCTGATGAATTTTCCGGCTCCTTCCCATGAGTAAGACTGAATATTCAACGTTAAACTCGCTAAATTTGGGAGTGCATATACATGTAACCAAGTATGGGTGAGGGTACAGTACGAGTACAACCCACTGCACTGGCGGGGCATCCCTCCTCTGCTTTGTACCTATGGGAGAACTGCTCGCCCGTATCCCAGCGGGGGCGCCCCGAGGCTGCAGGGCGAGTGAGGCACTGCTAGGAAACTCTCGCTGGAAAATATTACATTTCCATGGTATCCTCTCTCTCTCTCTCTCTCTCTCTCTCTCTCTCTCTCTCTCTCTCTCTCTCTCTCTCTCTCTCTCTCTCTCTCTCTCTCTCTCTCTCTCTGTGTGTGTGTGTGTGTGTGTGTGTGTGTGTGTGTGTGTGTGTGTGTGCGTCTATCTCTTTCTCTCTCTCTCTCTGTGTGTGTGTGTGTGTGTGTGTGTGTGTGTGTGTGTGTGTGTGTGTGTGTGTGTGTGTGTGTGTGTGTGTGTGTGTGTGTGTGTGTGTGTGAGTGGTCTCCTGCTATGGCCTGATGTAGCGAAGCAAGCGTGTCAGAGCAAAGCAGGTCACTTGCACCCACCCACAATGTAATCATAAAAGTTGACAATATGAATTTGTCTGCCATACATTCCAGCATTTTGGTTTTCTTCTTGAATTAGAAAGGTCTCGCCAACTCACCTCCCTACCGTAAAAGATATAACCAGGGAACTAAAGTGGCAATACCTCCACGAAAACTCAAAGCAACAGAAAATTATCAAATCACCGGAAGAGGGTCGTTTAACCTCACTTTGTCAGCTTCTTATCTATGGCCTCGCCCCTTCGCTTAAGACCGCTTCTGCTGACCAACTCCCTCGACTGCATCTCCCTTACCTAACAGCACTCCAGCACAAGGCGATCAGCTCTTCCTTGAAATCTGGCGCACCATACAAGTGTTCACGCCCTGATTCACACACCTACACACTCAATGAGCGGACCCATGTTCCTCCTTCTGGATGAATATCTACGAAACCTTAATTTTTCTTCAGAAGGGGAGGCACACGGCTTCTGCCCCACGTGTCCTTGTAGTTCTGTTATACAATCACACATGGGCAGCATTGGAGAAGAGAGAGAAAAGGAGCGGTTCATTCCTGTTATTTCAGCTGTGAAAGACTGAGGGATGATCTTTTTCGTTTTGGTTTGATGAGAGAGAGAGAGAGAGAGAGAGAGAGAGAGAGAGAGAGAGAGAGAGAGAGAGAGAGAGAGAGAGAGAGAGAGAGAGAGAGAGTGGGGATATGGTAAGAAAAAAAAAAGGAAGGAAGTCTTTTGCAGCACCTGGCGGGGCCACATGCCTCTCTCCCCTTCATGGGTCGCGCACCTTACTCACCCAGGTCGTTGTGAGGCCCCACAAATATGGACTCCTGACGCTCCAACCTAACTTCAAAACAAACCTTAACTTGGCCCAAAAATTCACCCGACAAAAAAGGAAAAAAAAAAAAGTAAGGCAAAGCGATGCTGCAGTGGCGGGCAGGCGAGATTGCAAATTGCATGCAGTAAACGTGTCGCTGGGGATGTAAACTTGATGGTTGTTAGCACGCCATGGGATCGTCATGAGGGGAATATTTAGTTATGAAGGTGAGATATTCAAGCATTGCGTCTCTCTCTCTCTCTCTCTCTCTCTCTCTCTCTCTCTCTCTCTCTCTCTCTCTCTCTCTCTCTCTCTCTCTCTCTCTCTCTCTCTCATGCCTCCTGCTGTCCCTTCCCTGTGTTTTCTTTCGTCGCTTTGCTCCGCGTTGTAGTATACTGCATGCAAGTGTCCACAAGTCACGCCTCCAAGCTTGTTCCTGGTAGTATTTCAAGGCACTCGCCTCAATAGGTATTCCCCAGTAAAATACATGCGTAGTAGAAAGGCAAGAGGTGAGAGGGAACTCCTAAGTCATTTTACGGTGTCATCGTTCAAGGCTATATGTTCCCCTCTCCATTCCGAAAGTGACTCCTTGCTCTTTACACATGACCTCTTTACATGAGGTCTCATAACACCGAAACACTTCAAGTATTTCTGAACATCACTTGCCCTACACTTCACGGCTTCTTTAAATCGTCCAGCAAGGGTTCCGTAAAGGTCTGTGTAATCTGCGTGTAAAAGGTTTACAGGAGGCTTCAAGCTCACCATGCTGATGAAGTGGTGTTGCTGGCACCGACAGCAACGCACAGCACGACATCCTGTACACCATTACCAAGATGGAGTACATGGTAATACCGTCTAAACACTCCAAGGTGCATCACGTGACATCGGCAACACTCAATGGGAGGGCCCTCAAGTTTGTCGACACCTTCAAGTATCTTGGGCACGTACTAACCAAGGAAATGACTGATGGTGAGGACATCAGGAAGCAAACAAGACACTTTATGGTGGTGGGCAACACACTGCTCAGAGAATTGTTT
>NC_087154.1:5312500-5337500 GCF_035594125.1 Scylla paramamosain
CTCCACTCACCCGTTAAGAGTCTCCCAAGCGTCACTACAAGTCTACCATGATTCACGGACCTGCCAACGTGTCTGGGGCTCTGCCCTACAGGGACAGTGGAGTAGAATTTGGTTACCCTGAGGGGTACTCCCTCATGGACTTAGTTCCTGACGACGTAAAGCCCTTGATCCATCCCCACTGGAGCAAATTCCCTCCAGTCAACCCCATGTGGCACTACCTGCTGGCCGTCATGTTCATCATCCTGGGCATTCTCTCCTTCTTCGGTAACGGCATGGTCATGTATCTGTTCTCGTGCAAGAAGAATCTCCGCTCGCCCGCCAACATGTTCGTGGTCAACTTGGCTTTCAGCGACTTCATGATGATGGCATCACAGTTTCCCATGTACGTAATGAACTGCTTCGGTGGCGGCTACTGGACCCTTGGGTCCCTTGCCTGCCAGATACACGCCTTCACGGGGGCAATCTTTGGACTTACCTCCCTCATGACACTGGCAGCCATCGGCTACGATCGCTACTGCGTCATCGTGAAGGCTTTCGACGGCGGTCATATCAGTTCCGGTAAGGCGTTCGTAATAATTTTGCTTTGCTGGGGATACGCCACCGCCGTCTCCATCTGGCCCTTCTTCGGCTGGAACGCCTACATCCCTGAGGGCATCCTCACTTCCTGTAGCTTCGACTACATCAGCCGAGACTGGGGAACCAGGTCCTTTGGCATCTTCCTGTTCGTCATGTGCTACTGCATCCCTCTCCTCGTCATCATCTTCGTCTACTCCCAGATCGTGGGCGCCATCCGTGCCCACGAGAGGGCGCTGCGCGAACAAGCCAAGAAAATGAACGTGGAGAACCTTCGTTCCAATGCCGACCAGAATAAGCAGAGTGCCGAGGTGCGCATCGCCAAGGTGGCCGTTGGCAACGTGTTCCTGTGGCTGCTCACCTGGACTCCGTACGCTGCCGTAGTCATGCTGGTGAGCTCCTGCCGTTGTCTCTGGTACCGCAGTAATGCTGACACATATGGGCAAGTAGAGGCTTGAAGCATTAAGGGGACTGGGGTTCCTGTTTGTAGTATGGCAGCAATGAATAAGTTTTTAGGATTAGAGGGACGCCTTTAGCTCTTAACACTTGGTAACGCTTACTTTCTCTATCGACACAGGGTTTGTTTGGCGACCAGGACAAGCTGACGCCTCTCGTGTCCGCCCTGCCGGGACTCATGGCCAAGACAGCCTCCGTGTACAACCCCATCATGTTCGCCATTTCGCATCCCAAGTTCCGCCTGGCACTGATGGAGGTGTGGCCCTGGTTCTGCGTTCACGAGAAAAAGGACGACGACTCTAAGTCCACGAAGACCGAGTCTGAAGGCAAGTAAGAGGAGGAACGATCGTAGCCAGCAACTGTTGGTAAGACAGTGATTAGTCTTGAGGCGCCGCGAGTTGGGCGTCATCAAGAATATTCCTGGACCACAACAATCGAAGACGACGAGTGTAATACGATTTTTGCTGTACAGTTCTAGGTTGCAGCTGCTATGAGCAACGCACAGTATGTTATAATCTATCCTGTTTTCTTCCCTCCCTGATCTTGTGGTGTCGAACGACTCTTTAACGACTATTAATAATAATGAGCAACTTTACGCAGTTTATTAGTCTATCCTTATCATTAAATCTACGCTCATCAAGAAGCCAACAAATATGGCTAAATATGAACACGTACCTCGCACTTCCTTTACTCTTGTTGCAATTAACAACACTATCAGCTGCATTACCGCAAAAAACCTCTCCCACCAACACACACACACACACACACACACACACACACACACACACACACACACACACACACACACCACCATTATTGACTGGTCATCACTGCCACTAAAACGTCTAATTTCCGTAGTATAAACCGAAAATTTCATTAAATATTCCTAAACACTCACCAGATTCTGTATCATGTCACATTATGTTAAGGAACAGAATAACATTATTAAAGACATCCTGTCATTGGAATCTATTGACATACTTGACTAGCATAAAAATACAAAGAATGTGTGTGTGTGTGTGTGAGAGAGAGAGAGAGAGAGAGAGAGAGAGAGAGAGAGAGAGAGAGAGAGAGAGAGAGAGAGAGAGAGAGAGAGAGAGAGAGAGAGAGCAGTGGGGACAAGGACATCCATCACACATACATTAAGTATTCTAGTAACTCTGAGCACAGGGAAATGAAATACGTGGTGTGTATAGCGAGACTGGAGGCGCTGCTTTGGAGGACAGATAGAAGACCTCGCTCGCAACACACACACACACACACACACACACACACAGACTGCTCTTCAAGCGTTGTCAAGATCTAATATTTTCTTCTCTATATTTGCGTCTCAGTAAGCAGATGAACAAATCAATTCAAGAAAACTCATCTAAGGTGTTCAGTTCTCTAAAAGATGACCAAGCAAAACATTCGAGGCAATGTATTTTTAAAACAGAGCCACCAGAGCAGTTAAAACAACTGATAAACTACACTGTAATTCCCACAGACTAAGAGGATCCACAAGCCCCGCCCCTTGCCTCTTCCCTTCTGGCGGGACAGTTGATTGGTGACTGACTGACTGTCTTCAGCCTCTCTCTCATTGCCGCAATGTTGCATCTCTAACTATCTTCTACCGCTATTTTCATGCTAAATGCTCTTCTGATCTTGCTAACTGCATGGCTCCCCTCCTCCCGCGGCCTCGCTGCATAAGACTTTCTTCTTTCTCTCACCCCTATTCTGTCCACCTCTCTAATGAAAGAGTTAACCAGTATTCTCAATCATTCATCCCTTTCTCTGGTAAACTCTGGAACTCCCTGCCTGCTTCCTATGACTTCCTACAACTTGAATTCCTTCAAGAAGGAGGTTTCAAGATACTTATCCTTGAATTTTTGACTACCGCTTTGGACCCTTTTCTGGGACTCGTATCTCAGTGAGTTTTTTTTTTTTTTATTGGACTTTTGTTGCCCTTGGCCAGTGTCCCCCCTACATAAAAAAAAAAAAAAAAGAAGAAATGTGTTCTTGCCACTTTCCTTGCGAGTTAACCTTGCCCTCAGCTGAGTTTCAAACAAGTTATGTATACCTACACTCATCCATATGACGCTCGACTCGCCGCTCCTGCCCAGTGTCGCTTTTCTACAAATACATGGATGAGTTTATGTATGCTATGTTTCTTTATTTCTATGATATTTCTATAAAGTTTTTATTCTGATATTATTAACATTTTCTTCTAGATTTTTTTTTAGAAATTAGCTTAAAGCAGGACTGAATGAAAGAAAGATTGAAAATACTTCAAATATAAGAGTTCGGAGGAAATGGCAAGATATTTATGTACGAATGTGTCAATCAGTGACAATGAACGTGGATTACTTTGATTGTCTTTGAACACAAGGCTGAGGAAAACACACCCACGTTTTTAATGTCGTGGTGTGCCCGTGTTTTATTCATAAGTATAATATTGCTTATTGTTCTTTAATCCAAATAAAATCAGAGACGTGACTCAGGATCATGTTTTCATTAGGAATTCGACAATATTAATGGAAAATATACTTAATGTCAAATTACTTTTTCTTTCATTAATGTTTCTTGTCATGGGATAAATTAATCACCAAAAGCTATAGTCCTTGGGTTATATGGTTGATGCTAGCAAGACCTTTTGTGAATACTGAGTGAAAGCAAAGATCAACACTGGCAGCAAGTTATGTAGTGTGTATCTGTTAGTTATCTTCTTATGTTGCATATGAGAACCAATGTCACTCCGAAATCTCCCTTAATAATAAATACCATTATCTTTCCTCAGACTAAATAGATAAAATATCACATTTGGAATGGAGAACAATAACGTAATCAAGTTCGTATTTTTTTTTTCTACAAACAAAAAAGTGACGGGATATGTGGTGATGATAAACCATTTTTCCATCCTGCATTTTCTCACCACTAAATGTCAACACCAATATCGGATCGTCTTCCAAAACACAATCATGGCATTCAGATCTTTATCTAACAATGCTAAAGATAAAAGAAAAGATATGGAAACAAGAAGATACAGTAACCAAAATCTAAAACTAGAATCCAGAACAAGATCTCTAATTATCTTAAGATTGATACTTAGAGGACGACAGTAATAAACGAAGATAGAATACTCTGAAAACCAGTAAGTATTAAAACGTGAACAAACGCTTTAAACGTTAGAGAATAAGTCGATTCCATGCTATCATTAATAAAAGGCAAGGTTTGGCAATGCTTCCGTAATAAATGAGATAAAAAAAAATTTGTTACCACTATGCATACTTAAGATAACATATCAGGAGGACGGGATCATCTTCTCTTAGCATGACGACTTAGCCCATATTTGGAAACGTGCAAGGGCTTCACTGAATTTTCCACTGGCAGTATACAATCCTTAACAAACTACCACCGAAATCATGAAAGTATCCTTATAAAATTCTAACAAACTTACATAGCTACCTGCTAAACACAGTAAAGATACGACGCTGAAACACTGAGAACACGAACAATGAACATTAAGTCAGTACTCAACCAAAGGCACCTGGCTGAAGAACACTCACTCGCCTCCTGAAACACAGCAAAATAGTCAGTCACGTAAGCACCTAATTTCTACTCATCTCCCGCTTATCTGATTAGTAAAGCGTCAAGTAGTGTCTCTGATTAGAACACTGGGGCAGCTACAGAAGTTATATTAATTTCAAGAGGTAACATCTCCAACCAGCATCTCTGTTCCTTCCTCCCGCTCCACTCATTCTGTGCAATTCCCAGTTCCTTAATGGATGCAGAAGCCAAGAAACATTTACATCTATTTGTTTTCTACATATATAGTGTTTACAGAGAGAGAGAGAGAGAGAGAGAGAGAGAGAGAGAGAGAGAGAGAGAGAGAGAGAGAGAGAGAGAGAGAGAGAGAGAGAGAGAGAGAGAGAGAGAGAATAAGAACACACATCGAGAAAATATAAAAACTTAAATTACAGAGAGTAAGGAAAAAAATTAAACTCGCGACCTTAAAAAAAAAAGAAGAAAAGGAAAAGAAAAGAATGCTCTCACTCAAAAAAAAAAGAGGGAAAAAAGAAAAAAAAAATTAAGACTACGTACAATGTTTAAGCAGTCTACTACATCATTACGAAGAGAAGGATCAACCTCTGACGTAAAACACCTTACTTCTCTACTTCCCTCCACTGCCTTCCTTTATCCCCTCCTAACCACAAAAAAAAAAAAAAAAAAGTTAAACGAAGAGAATTTGAAGAAAGAAGCCCTAGGGGAAGAGTTTATCGAGAACGGCCTGCATATCTTGAACCTGTGGACACTTCCCTCGCGAAGACTAAAAGAAATCTTCCTTCCCTCCCTTTCCTCCCTCCTTCCATCCTTCTCTCTACATAACTGTAGGAAATGAAAATATGACGTAGCTTGTGACGTGAAGACTTGAGACTTGCTGACGTATGTGTGTGTGTGTGTGTGTGTAAGAAGGTTGGTAGCACTCGTATGGCTTCGTACTCATATCTCGCGCTCCTACCCTTTTCTACGTCATAAATTGTGTTTTTCTCTGGTGCAGTGTGAGCTAGGCCGGCTTAGTGCGCCTTAAGGCTTCTTAGTGGCTTAAGTGTGTTGGGAGACGCTCATAGCCACAAAAGGACAATCACCCAATGTGTTCAGCTTTCTCTTTCTTTACTCCTCTCCCCTTCTTACGCAAACAGACCCAAGGATGACTGGTACTTTTTTTTTTAAGTCCTTTTGTTGTCTCTTCTTTTCTCTAAGTGGCTTATCGGTCTGGCGAGAGCATAAATACTTGGGGTATTAAGGGCGGCGTACCGTCTCCCTTATTTTTTTTTTTATGATGTGTGTTTATTTTTCTGGGCAATGAGGCGTCAAGGTGGGCTGGATTTTGACAGCTGCTTCTTAGCGGCCCCTTCCTTTCTTCCTACTTTTTGTTACCCTTGGCCATTACTTCTCTTACATAAGAAAAAAAAAAAGAGAAATGAATAGGAAGGTGGTCCGGCCAGGAACTTTTTTCTAATATTGTATTTCAGTAATTTATTTTCTTATATATATATATATATATATATATATATATATATATATATATATATATATATATATATATATATATATATATATATATATATATATATATACTCTTCCTCCCCACTTTTTGTAACTTCCCCTGTTTTTCTGTAAGTATATTGAAATAAACTGCACCGAACAGTCAGTCATGAGTAGCGGGGCTATGCACAGTTTGTATTCACGCTCTACGAAATTATACTCAAGAAAAAAAAAAAAAAAAACATGTTCTTCCAATACTCCTCAATGCTTTTATTTAAGGTGGAAGAGAGCAGGAACTACCCGGGGGACGAATGAGTGCCTCGTGCAAAGCTGCCACCACAACGCAAGGCTAGCCAGCAAATAACGGCGACTGCAAGATGGTTGTGTTACATGTAAGGCACCTCGGTGTTCCAAGCATGGCCTCAGCGGTACAAGCTGAAGCCATGTCGGTACATAGTCATTTGAGAGAAGTGTGACTTTCCACTAAGGTGGTGGTGATAGTAGTAGCAGTAGTAGTAGTAGTAGTAGCAGTAGCAGTAGTAGTAATAGCAGCAGCAGTAGTAGCAGTAGTAGTAGCAGCAGTATTAATAATACATATGGTACAATTTATTTGATAATTTATCCATCTATCTGTCTATCTATATCTATATATCTATGTATCAATCTGCCTACTTACGTATTTACTTATCATTATTTATTTATTCATTCATTTATTATGTAAATCACAACTTTGAAAAAACAAAGCACAAAACTCATGCAATAAATATAAAACTTAGGAAATCATTTTTGAGTTTCAGAATCACAATCAACCAAGTCAAAACATAAGTACATACATGAGACGCCCTGTAACACGAACACCAACACCAATAAACACTACAGAAAAACACAAGACTCGCACCAACACGATTAAACAACCCCCAAGAAAGCTCCTCTTTAATTGTACACGTAAAATTACAATAACTTCCTCAGAACCATAAGTATTCCACAAAAGGAAGGGGCGACGTGGGAAGCTATCTACCCGACACGCGGCCCGATGTATGGGTGCCTGGGGAGTAGTGAGGAGGGCGAATGGCGGTCACCTGCACGCCTCCCTTGCCCCTCTTCTCGTTCCTCGTACCCGTGGCTCTGAACACCTGCGCCACTTTCTCCATCTATTACGTGTGCTTACCAATGTGGAGTTCCGTGTGTGTGTGTGTGTGTGTGTGTGTGTGTGTGTGTGTGTGTGTGTGTGTGTGTGTGTGTGTGTTTCGTATAAAGAGTTTGTATTTTTTTTTTTTTGTTTGGGGAGTTTCTGATATTTTTTTTCTCTTTTTCCTTTCTTTCCTTTTTCCTTTGAAGGGTTTGTGGTGTTTGGACAATAACGCAAGTTTTTCCGTGTGTGGAATGCATGGGTCTTTATTATCATGTTTTCTCCCGATTCATAAAACCTGCAATTATTAGTTAGAAAGGAATAAATGAAGATATAACTACAGTGAAGTAACGAATTATATAATCCTAAACAGTCTTCTAACGGTTTCCGGAATGGAATAAAACTTGTATGGTGGTGCGGTGAGGGTTAAGAGAAAGAGTCGAGGATAAACTCATGAAGAGTGACAGGGTTTGAAGAGTTGTTAAGCCTCAGTACCTGTATTAAGGAATATTCTGGAATGGGAAAGCATTATACACGTAGGAATTGGTGAAAACTCAGTGTGCCTCTGTGATCGGCCCCGACGTGACGCAAGGATTGCTGAGTGAAATTGTCAGACTAATGTGCTGCTGCTGCTCCTGCCGCCCTGTCACCTCCTGAGACCCAATAATGCGTAGGGAGAGTCTGATGAGGTGAACCATTGACTTCATATTGCATGGCCTTTACTGCGTTAACACTGTCCAGTTTCAAGAGTGAATACTTGACTCAAATGAACCCCTACACATTGATGTATGCTATCTATGTTGATATAACAGTAAATATCTTGTATGTGAATATTTTTGTATACTGTTTCGTTTCTTTGGGGAATATTTGACTAGATCACTGGCGTGTGAACTCAGTCATTCCAGGTCCGGTAATGCTAAAAGAAGCATTTTTAACATAAACTTCATAACAAGTCGGTCTGATGCGTAAATATTCTCCTATTAATCCAAATTCAGGGTGAATGGCAAAACTGCTGCACTGTAACACTAGGTAACGTCTGCAAGTTATGGTGACGCTAAAAAAAAAAAAAAAAAAAAAAAAAAAAAAAAAAAAAAAAAAAAAAAAAAAAATATATATATATATATATATATATATATATATATATATATATATATATATATATATATATATATATATATATATATATATATATATATATATATATAAAGTCCCTCCACGAAATATTAAGAAGGAATAATAAAGTAAGCGTAAGTATAAATGATTGCGTAAGAAATAATATTTCTAATACTAAGCGACATTTCAAAAGAGTACAACAGTTTAAAATGGCCAGATCTCACAAGAATTTAGTAAGAAGACATACAAGTGTTCGCTGACAAGGTATTAGAGGGAAGACTTACAATAACACACTTATTTTCATACACTGAGTTACTCGTTAAGACTCACTAAGGCCACAGAGTCGGATTTTCATGATTGTTTTCCCCTGAATACTCTAGAGTCCTTGTTAAACTATCATTAGCATTACATGAACATCATTGAAAACCCACAATACAGTCCACTAGAACTTTTTAACAGTTGTCGAGATAAGACGCGGAAAAGCTTGGGAATATTTTCTAAGGTCCCTCGAGTGCCATAGACGCCTCATTACTAAGAAGCTCTAGGTGGTCATGACAGAAATTATATGTTTTACTTTTCGGCAACGATGAAAGCACAAGAAGAGAGAGAGAGAGAGAGAGAGAGAGAGAGAGAGAGAGAGAGAGAGAGAGAGAGAGAGAGAGAGAGAGAGAGAGAGAGAGAGAGAGAATCACATCTAAAACTCGAATTCTAAAAAACATCCGTGGGAGACAAGAGCGAAGTGTGCCAAGGGAAGGTCTGGTATTTTTCAGCGTATTTTGGTGGGACGTAGAAAAATTTAAGTTCCGAGAAAATATTGAGTAACGCTGAGTTCGTTGTGGCGAAAGTTGTTTTTCTGGCAAATGTGGTTAATTAATTCAATCATGGGGCTCCGGCGAAAACGAGGACCTCCTAAAAAGACTGCATTCAGGGAGGACTCGTCTATTCCTGCATATCAATCTACTCTTCATAACTAAGCCTTTGCAATATGACTTTTTGTTTCATTTCTTACCTTATGAATAACACTAAACTAAAAGCATAAACTACAAACACTACATCATAATTAAGAGTAGATTCAGGAAAGACTCGTTTATTTCTGCATATCAGTCTACACTTCGTAACTAATAAGGCCCATATTCTGAAGCGCTTTGCTCTCTCACCACGACTATTTTCAAAGGCCGTAGAGATGATTAACCGGGTTTTCAAGACTGTTTCTCCTGCTATTAATATAGAAATGTTGTTAATCTGTCATTACAGCAATAAAAACACCCCTAAAATGCCGCTTAACATAGGCACAAACACTAGATCATAATTACGAACAGATATAATACACTCTTTTTGTCAAGTGAAGTACAAATTAACATGCTTGTCAGTCACAGGATAATTCAATAACACTGGGAATGTCTATTATACACTGGAACCACCTACAACCACTGGAACCACCTACAACCACTGGAACCACCTACAGCCACTGGAATCACCTACAACCACTGGAACCACCTACAGCCACTGGAACCACCTACAACCACTGGAACCACCTACAACCACTGGAACCACCTACAACCACTGGAACCACCTACAACCACTGGAACCACCTACAACCACTGGAACCACCTACAGCCACTGGAACCACCTACAACCACTGGAACCACCTACAGCCACTGGAACCACCTACACCCACTGGAACCATCCACAACCACTGAAATTTCTGGAATCAAATGACTCTCTCAACAATCAAGTTAAAGTTCACTATTCCAGGATGTTTAAGAATTAGCATCCTTGTACAGACAAATTTAGGCTCACTATTCCAAGGTTTTTAGGAATGAAGATATTAGGAATCATTGCAATCAAATTTAGGTCCAGTATTCCAGGATGTTCACAGATGAGATTTAAGGATATAATATACAATATCTTCGTAACTATTATCTTGTTTCCTTCATCCTTTTCATTGGTGAACTCAGGATTTATCTGCCTGATTCTGTTTTCCATCTTCCCTGGACTTGAATTACTTTAAGAGAAAAGCATCAGGACATTTTTTAAACTATATTTGTCGAACTGATGCAGAACCTTTTACATATTTTTATTTATTTCTTGGAAGGGGAAGATTAGCAATGGAATGGGATTATCCTTTATATAATTCTATTTTAGCTCTTGGCAAACCTGATTTACACATGAAAACAACAATTCTTACCTTCAAGTGCGTGTGCCAGTCGCTCAATTCCTCAGTGCTTCCAATACTCCTCCTAGAGTTAGTGTAAGTTACCAATTAGACTAAATGCTGTAGAGAGAGAGGACGACTGGGCACGGCTGGGTAAGAATGGAGAGGGTGAGTCAGGTCAGGGTGTGGTGGTGGCGCCAAGGAGGAAAGCATCAAGGGGCGTTTGTTGGGAGTTTGTAGCCATTCTCGAAGTTTGAAGTGGACTTTCTTAAAGGTTTACGAACACGATACGCTTTGCAGATAATTTACAGGATTTAGAGGTGTTGCTCATGACTCATGGTAGACACAAGAGAGAATTAAAAGTAATACTGTTTGTAAACGAACTTGTATGAAGGAGAGAGAGAGAGAGAGAGAGAGAGAGAGAGAGAGAGAGAGAGAGAAACTCACTGCCTTAAAGGTAAAGCTCAAACAAGGAGTTAATGAACGGCTGAGAGAATTTTTAAAGTCACAGTTTATGAAGCTGCGCATAATGCAAAGAGAATTTCTCCCAAGCCAGAAGCTTTAAGTTACTGATGAGAACAAGAACGCAAATGGAATACGTAGATATAAACATATTAGCAACATCAGTTATTGTTCTGAGTAGTCAGCTCAAGCTTAAATGCACGAGTTAGAGCACCATTTCTAAACACATTTTTAAGAGAATAAAACAACAGGTGAAGAGATACTGGTAAATTAGTTACTGACAGTTATTATTGTTGTACTGAATACTGGATATATGATTCCACTCACAAGAACACAAGCCAAATTCCGCGAGCATAAATGGAGGAAGATACGAATAGCTCATGAATGGAGGAGGAAAGCAATAGGTCATTCCAGACAGAAATCAATAAGGACGACACCAAGGCAGCAACTGAACACACAATAAAATGAACACGACAATGAAACATATAACAATTAGGAGGAACAGCAATTAATGAAAGCTGCAACTGAAGTCAAAGTCAAAGTCTCAAAACAGAAACTAAATCGTAACAAGTAATCAAACAAGAGAACAGTTGGAGGGACATGAGCAGACAAGGTCGCATTCTTTTGTAAAATCAGAAAATGCAGCAAAGTATTTTTGCCTTGTCAGCTTAGTGAAAAATAAGCTTCCTTTTATGTGCTCTTTGTAGGATCAACTGCAGTTCTCGGTAATCTGTTGTTTTCATAATTGCACCCAAGTTTCCATCTGAACAAACAAACAAACAGAGAGAGAGAGAGAGAGAGAGAGAGAGAGAGAGAGAGAGAGAGAGAGAGAGAGAGAGAGAGAGAGAGAGAGAGAGAGAGAGAGAGAGAGAGAGAGAGAGAGAGAGAATAAAAGCTTCCACATCGATTTCAAAATATTCTTCTTTTCATTTTTGATGACTGAGCCGTAAGATAACATGTGGTAAATGCAATGTGCTAATATTACCTGTCCTTTTATTTTTATCATTATATTCAAGTCACTTTTACCAAAAATAATAAAGGAAAAAAAAATAGAGAGACTAAGGACAAAAACTTTCACATCGATTTCAAATATTTTCTTTTTCTTTCTGCGAGAGTCACTTCTTTCTTCCGTTTATATATTACTTTCTCTCTTCTTGGCGCATCGATGTGTATATATTTTTTTTTGGGGGGGGCGAACTTGAAGAATATTCCAACGCTAACACTTATCCCTCACGATCCCTTTGCTAAACTTTGGGGGAGCATAAGATTTTCTGCAGCGAAATTCATAACTTGGTGGGCCACTGAGGCGAGGCAAGGATGACGGGGTGAGTTATGCCGCGCACTCCTTCAGAATACTAACTTTTGTTAAAATTATCTTTGGCTAAACTTTGCGAGACGGGAGTGCTTTGATCTCTCTCTCTCTCTCTCTCTCTCTCTCTCTCTCTCTCTCTCTCTCTCTCTCTCTCTCTCTCTCTCCCCATCTTTTCTGCTTCTTTCTTTCCTATTTTTTTCTTTTTTATCATTCTGTCTGTTAGTCTTTTCTATTTTCCTTCAATTTCTTTCTCTTTTTTTTTCTTTCGTGTGTGTGTGTGTGTGTGTGTGTGTGTGTGTGTGTGTGTGTGTGTGTGTGTGTGTGTGTGTGTGTGTGTGTGTGTGTGTAAGTGTGAGCGTGTTTGTATTTCTCTGTCTGTCTGCTTATGTCTATCTGTATTTGTCTTTCTGTCTGTCTGTTTGTGTGTCTGTCTGTGTGCCTCGCGTCGCTGTAGTCATTGCGAAGTCACCAGCGAGACACCACAACACGCGCTATACACACACAAGTCTTGGCAGAGCGAGGAGCTGTCACCACTTAATATATTCCCATTTCGTCCCTTACCCTCTGTCCAACTCCTGTCCTTCCTCTCCCTTCCTCTCCTCATCTACTCCCCTTGGGCTCCGTCACTCCTCCAGCTCTTCCACTTGAGGATGACTGCTAAGACGCCATCTTTTGTATATGTTTTAGGTAACTTTTTTTTTTTGTGTGTGTGATATGTAACTTTTTTTGTGTGTGTGATATATAAGTAGTGATGATGAGGGGAAGGAGATGTAGGAAGAGTTCTAAGAGGAGAAGGAGGAGGAGGAAGAACTTCTGTCCACAAGCTATTTACTGCTCATCACTCGAACGCCTTAGATGAGAAGAAAACTTAACTAACCAACCAATACGTGATGCCAATGGCAGTGTTTAGTGGGGGAATGAGCGATGCACGGCGTGAAGTGAGCTGAGAGGCGTATATATGCGAGGGGGAATGAGGTAATGGCGTGGCAGTGTGAGGAATGAGGTAAGGAGTATGAGTGGTAAGGCAGGGAGAGGACAGGACGGGAGGAAGGGAAGGAGGGAAGGTAAATGATGGCGTGGAAGTGACGACGAGGAGGAGAGGGATGGATTTAGAAGAGTGATGAGCTGCGTGAAATGTGTGGTGGGATGATGTGCGGGTGGTGCTTGTATTGTGGTTTGGTGTGGCAATGGTAGTCATGGTGGTGGTGAGAGTGTGTGTAGTACTCGTAAGTGTGTGGTTTGTGTGCTAGCTTGTATTGTGGTGTTTGTGTGGTGGTGGTGGTGGTGGTGGTTATAGTGGAAGAGGCAATGAGGGCGTGTGTGGTGAATGTAAGGCTTGTGTGTTGTTTGTGGTCGTGATATTAACGTGAGACGAGTGACTACGTGAAGAACGAATGGCACCAAACATGATGATCCTAACGAGTGTACTCTGTGATAACCTATACTTATACAAACTGAGAGCCCAAGGATGGTAAAGGTAATAACGACTCTTTCCCATACACAGTCTCATATAAAAAAAAAAATAAATAAATAAAACAAGACAAGACATACACAATCCCATAAAAAAAAGCCACAGCACACTATAATGCCCCTAATCGGATAAATGTTGATGATTCCTATTAGTTTTCAGTTGTTTAGTTTTCAATTTTTTACTTGACTGGAATTGGCAAGGTATTCTCAGTTTATCTCCCTGTTTATATGTTTGCTTGCCTGCCTGTCTGCCTGTCTGCCTTGTTTTATAGGTGTTTTATCTGTCTTGTCTGTCTGTCTTTCTGTCTGTTTGTCGGTCTGTCATATCTTTTGTATTTTTCACGCTTGCCAATTGTATTATTTTTTTTTTCTGGCAAATTTGTGGTTAAGAAAACATCAATCAATCAATCGATCAGTCTGCTAGTGAGTCTCTCTCTCTCTCTCTCTCTCTCTCTCTCTCTCTCTCTCTCTCTCTCTCTCTCTCTCTCCCGGTTATTCTAAATAGACAGCAGCCCCAAATACCATAGCGGCCACATCAAACAAACAAGGCTTCCTCGCATTATGCACACCTTAATTCCTCCTCTCTGGGCCCCTAAGCCATCTAAAAGACCGACCAAGACGGACGCTCCATCTTTACTCTCTACCCAGTGGAAATATGTAGGTCACGTCTCCTCCCTTTGTCACACACAAGACTAAACCAATTGAGAGACTGATGACTGGCTGGTTTTTCTTTGACCCCAGCATGAGATCATGAAGCCGCAGGTCAAATGAGAGACTAAACACTGATTTTTTCCCCTTCTCTTCAGCATAAGTGAGACTCAAACGATTGAAAAACTGACAGCTTGACTTTTTTTTTTTTTTGGACGCAACAACGAGATCCTATACCATTGAGGGTGAAATGGAAGACTAATCATTGATTTATAAACGTTAATTAGGAATAAAATACATAAAAAAAAAATTAATATATATATATATATATATATATATATATATATATATATATATATATATATATATATATATATATATATATATATATATATATATATATATATATATATATATATATATATATAAATTGACAAAGAAAAGGACACGAACACAGATTTCTTTACACTGCACATTATACTTCTGTTAGTGTTGTTAGAATACCAATAACTTCACATGCAAATTTTTTTCCTTACCAATATTTCACAAACAAATTTCTCAATGAGTAAACAAACAAACAAACAACAAAACACGAACCCAGATTTGTTAAGATCATTTACTACTGTTAGTATTAGTATATCGTCAGTTTCAACAGTTAAGTTTTTTCCTCACTAATATTCCACCCACAAGATTCCCCAAATAATGTTGCCGCGTGATAAATTAGGTAAGGTTATAATAAGTTCCGCTAGCCTGGGAGAATTCATCATGGGGAACGATTATTTCAAGAGCTTTTAATGATGGGGTATTGTATCTGAGTGGAGTTTGCATAGAGGCGTTTCCATAGGCGACAGGAGCAGTTAGCATCGTGTTACGGATACTTAGGGTACTGTGATAGCAAGAATAAAGACACACTAGAATGCATTTGTGTGTTTGGCGCTGAGGAACAAACACGCAACAATGATAAAAAAGAAAAAAAAATAGTAAACCGGGAGGCAATAGTTCATTGCGTTTATTTTCTTTATATTAACTTATATTAAAGTTTATTTATATTAACTCTTTCATTGCTTTATTTTGTCCTCATTGGCTTTATAACTTTTTAGGCACATATTGTACATTTTTTTTTTTAAGTTCTGTAGCTTGAAAGGAAAAAAAAAAGTAATTCTCTTTATTAAACTTATCTTACAACAGTGTTTTATTTTCATTTTTTACAGTGCTGTGAATGCCAACAAAAGACGACCATAACAATGAAATGATTGAAGTTTTGTGGTACTTTCTCAGTCCATATGTTAGGCTCTGATGTGTTTCCATCTTACGATATCAGTGTAACAACGAGCGTCGGAGGAAAAAGAGCAACAACAACATGCAACAGAGGTTAGATCTGCATGGCTGGCTGCGGAAACCGGAACACCAGCTTATTTGGACGCCTTAAGTGACCACAACGTGACGTCAGTAGAGCAGGAAGTGTCCGCCAGAGATGAAGATAGACAAATTCCTCAGATCGTAACGCCCCTAATACAATTATACATATTGCTGACTTCATGGGCGTGGTTGAAAATAGCGTCACGAAGTGGGAAGAGTCGAAAGTAATCCACACAAATCATCTTTAAGTTCAAGAAGGATAAATTTACGTGTAACAAGACGTCACAAGCTTCTCCAGTCTTTGTACTTAGTGTGCAGTCCGCATGTATTGTGTATAAAGGAGAACAGGACGAACTTCATCGAATCATATGCAAAATCTCAGACGCTTTCATCTACATATATTTCCAGATCACACCTGAAACTCGCCACTCCTCTCCTCACAACTTTGAACCATGCGGGAACTGGTGGTCGTGCTGCTGCTGGTGCTGCTGCTAACTCCCTTACAATCACCTCAAAGTTTGGCGGAGGTGCTGCAGTGGTGTCCTGGCGAGCCTATACACCACCACAGATTACAAGAATGAGTTAGGGATTAATTAACGCAGCTCAGATATTCCCCCCCCCCCTCACCTCATGGAAGGGAATACACCTCAAGGCATTATTTTCCATCTTTTATTTCTCTCTCTGACTTCTTTCTTTAATACATGATTTAAACTTATATTCCTAATACACGATTCGTCTTCTGGATATCATGGTTTTCCTACATAAAGTTTGCCGCGGTCTTAACTTCTTCGTCCACTTTCCTGATCAAGCTCACTCTTTTCCTCAATAATTTCCTCCTCCTTTTCAAGACCTTAATTATGGAGATGTCTTGCAAAAATGTGAAGATTTACATTTTAAACTGTTCTTTTGCTTGTATACTGTATTAAACAAAATTAAATTTTCTTTCCTGTGATCTGAAGATGCATTGAATTTTTTGTATCCACCAGTCTGTCTGTCAATCAGTCACATCAGTCATTCTATCTATCCACCTATCTATCTGTCTGTCTGTCTACTCGCTTATCTGTTGATCTATCTATTCTTCTCACTTACACACATACATATAAATACTCAATTCCTCTTACTTACATATATACATATAAATACAATGTGTACCTTGCAGCTTTTCTATGCCCCACAATTTGCTTTACCAAAGAAGTTAACATTGAGAATATGAGTTGTATTTGCCTTTAAAGCAATTTAGAAAAGAAAAATTTCCATTCTATTTAATTAATTTCTCTTACTTTTTTAATCAACATCACATAAATAATTAATGTTATCGATTATTCCGTGATAAAACAACTTACGGTAACGATTTATAAATGCTGACACATGATTTATATCTTTTCCCTCCTTAACCTGCTCACACATGATTTATATCTTTTCCCTCCTTAACCTATTTAAACTTACTATCCTCCACTCCTGCGTAAATTTCCGTAGCAAACACTCCTTGAATAAACAAGTAGGCCTTTTGCCGCTGTGGTTCTCTTTTGTTAACACTGAGAACACCGTAATAAACTCTTCCGATGTAATTTTGCCTTTGCTAAGCTACATACAGAAATACGCTTTTAAAGAGACTGTAGTACAAACAATATATCTTAAAACTTGTACATGATAATGGAAAAAGATTGATCAACAGTGAAAGGGTTAAAGAAACAATCACATTTTACGATATGTACATACAATTTACAATAACGATAGAAAAGAGGCCACGCACGCAGCCTGGCGGTACTCGGCTCAGTGCACAGTGGGAAACAGCCAGAGCACCGTCAGCTGGCCGTCCCGTGTGCGCCTTTGACAGCTAATGTGCTTCAGGTGGAGGAGACGTGGATCAAAGAAACTTCACGTCACCAGCGTGTCTCATCCAAAGATGTTATTTACTGCCAGCTTCTTGTTTCACTATTGCTTTCTGGGCTTCTTAGGAACATTTTATCAAAGGCAGATTAAATGATTGCCATAAAATATAGTATTTATTCTTCTCTGATTTGTGTTTTCACATTTTTCCTTATTTACTGAATATTATTGTAAGTTTGCGTCATCTTACAGATACAAGTTTTGAACCTAAGAATAACCGACCTTCAAATAGTTCCTTCACGGACAGCAATGGAAAGGCAAACGCATATTACTGCACGCTTCAAAAAAATGACAAGATGACAGAAAAACGTGACAAGCAGTGACAGGTGACGAGGGAATTAAGTAACACGAGCCAAAAGATATGGAATGAAAGATAAAGACTCCTCTTAAGAATTATCCAGTAACACTTTAACCCTCACAACACCAGACAAGGAGGAGAAATAGTAACAAGGAGACGAAGAAGTCCAGTAATTCCCACTCCAACTGGGGAGCGAAAGATAAAGGAAGATTAAAGAATCCACTAAAGCCTAATCTAATAATACTCAGACCCTTCAAAGCGAGAGACAAGTAGAAGAAATAGTAACAAGGAGACGAAGAAGTCCAGTAACTCTCACTACAACTTACAAGCGAAAGATAAGCCCTAATCTAATAATACTTAAACCCTTCAAAGCGAGAGGGAAGTAGAAAAAATAGTAACATGAAGACGAGGAAACCTAGTAACACCCACTATAACTAAAGAACGAAAGACAAAAGACTCCGCCAAGACCTGACCTTCTCACATCTTCCTTACGTACACAGGAGAAAGAAAACGGAGAGAGTGCAGCAGGGAGGAAAGAAGTGGAGCACGGAGTGAGAGAAGTGGGCGGCCAACCTTCCCCCTCTCCTTCACTTTCAGAAAATAACAATAAACATCTGGGGCCAAAAAATCACCTCCCAAGAAGCCTGAGAAGGAGGTAAAAGCCCCGGTGGCGGGTTTTTCTGGTAAGTAACTGAACCATTTACCGCACGCCGGGGTGGAGGGAGTATCATTCAATGGGGAGGGTGGTGTGGAGGGGAGCGAGGGGCCAAGGCGGGACATACGAGCGTGGTAAAGGTTATCGGACACCAGGGAAAGGGTTGCATCGCTATTTTATACACCGACCCTTCCACGGCGTTCCCAAGTTTGCAAAGATGCCAAGTTTGTGTATCGGTGTATCTTTCAAAATGTTGGGTATGATGAGAGGGCAATAAGGAACATAAAGAAGCGCAAAGTCAGAAGGAAAGAGCGGCAGATCTGCTGGTTGTTCCGTGGTTGGCTGTTTGTTGTGATTATACCAAATGCTATGAGAGAAATAGAAAAACATAAGCGAAGGATAGGATAGCATAAATGAATGATAGGAGAGTACATACGAAGATAAGACAACACAGACGAGGATATGATGGCATAGATGAATAAAATGTCAGCATACGTAAATTACAAGGGGAGAAGGACGGATTATACGACAGTGCAAGAGAATGACAGGGCAGTATAAAGAAACGATAAAACACGTAAACGACAGAAAAATAGACGAAAATAGGACAACACAGACGAAGAATACGACACACATGAAGAAGAGGAAAAGATGTACAAATAACAGTGAGTGGTGCCTGTAGTGCTAGAAGAAGAAAAAAACGGCGTAACACTGTACTAGAATCTATTCGCTTCAATATTTCTCGGACAGAAAGAGGAAGTGTGTCGAAACGCTCGTCAAAGTAAAGAGCCATTGCTTCATCCTGCATCCTCAAACATCAATAGCTCTATCTATTAACCTCTAGTCTAGCATTATTCTTTCTCTTCAATGTTTTGTATTTTATATCGCCAAAATTCTGTGCTATTTTTAACCACTCCACTCCTGTATTTTCCGGCATCGTTAGCGCCACTCATCTCGCATTACTACAACTTCATGAGGCTGTTTCAGAGATATGACGTCAGCCTCAACTACTATTTTTACGCCCGCGGCACATGATCCACACAAGCTGTGGTGGAGCATCCATATCTTAAATAGACCGCCACTCACTCAGCTCTTTGAACACGTCGCTGCTTCACACTTTACGGGATTCCCTTTGAGATAAATCTAACACTTCCACTATCGTCTCCACTCCTAAACATGCTTTTCTCTGGCTTCCCACCTTGACAAGCGGGGAATCAGCGCCTCGACAAGACGCGGCATAGCCTATGACGCTGAAGCACCAAGAGAGAGGCTTACTGTAAGAACCTCTACACCCAATATTCAAACCTGGGATTATTATTCTGAATTTTCACCGTTATGTTATCGTGTATCTTCTGTTGCGTTCTTGTTTATTACTAGATCGTTCATAACTTTTGGTGTTCGAATCTTCTTTTTGAAGTAAAGCTTAAAACCAGTTCATAATGACATTTCTATATGCACAATTTTAAACTTATGCAAGTTTGTTTTCTGCCTCAAAATTGTGTATCGCAAGGCCTTGTACGTGTGTGTGTGTGTGTGTGTGTGTGTGTGTGTGTGTGTGTGTGTGTGTGTGTGTGTGTGTGTGTGTGTAATTCACCCACAGTCTTGAGGATCACGTGCTGGACTCGCAATCGCCAGCCATTACCCTCCTGCAGAGAACTTAGAGATCATAATGGTGTGCGTGTGTGTGTGTGTGTGTGTGTGTGTGTGTGTGTGTGTGTGATTATCTGTTACCTTAATGCCAGCTCTAGTTGTTACTAAACCACAGGAACAGAAATGGCGTACCACAAGCAGCGAGTGTGAACGTGCAAGAGGGATCAGAGGTGGGGAACACTTATCACAAAACATGTTATCTAATTGTTAAAGATTCAATCAGCCTTTTTTCATGATTCAGAGGGATGACCAGGTGCACACATTTTTTTCTGTCTATTACAACTTTATATACTCTACTTAAACTAGCTCAACAACCACCACTACCACCACCACCACAACAACAACAACAACAATACATAAAAGTAAGTAAACCAAAAACAAACATCAATAAAGATTAATTTTTGCGTGTACTTAACGTACTAATAGATGTGCCAGATAGCAAATGAATAAATCTAAATCTCTCCTTCCTATATCTATTCTTCATTACCTTGATGTTCCTGGGGGCAGTAACCAGCAATGGGAGGCCTGAACACCCCCTTCCCCCCCCCCACACACACACAGGCCGCAGGTGGTGTCAGTAACCCGTCCCTCCGACCCCGCGCTTCCCCAGAGGTTCATTTGTCTAGCAGTGTGCCAGGATTAGGGCGCGAGGCTGGTGGTCGCGGGTGACAAATTCGCCGTGTCACCTGCCAAGAGTCTGAGATTACTGGCCAACCATTACTCAGCGGAGGATCAACTCGTTGTCACCCTCCCGCGAGACACATCAGCTCGTTATCACTGCCAACGAGGGATGACCAACCCTCAAGGCGCCTCGGTTTCCCCTTTCGCTCAGCCTCACGCGGTGCTTCCGGGAGCAGAGAGCGGCACGTAAGCTTTTAATGGAGTCATGCTGAGCCTCGCGCCACACGGCCTCCTCAACCAGGCGCTTCAGGGGGCTTTCAGTGCCCAATTCCATGTGGTTCAGAGGGCTCCAAGGCGCCGTCCTCCCCACCTGACTCTGCCTCTGAGTGATTCCGTCTAATCTCAAATACACCGTCCGTTTTCCTGAAGGCTGTGAGATGCGGTTGTTGGTTTTAAGTTTTCATTCTTTGTGGAGGTAAATTCTTTAGTTTCATTTTTCTAGTGTGTGCTGAAATTTGTTTCTTCATTCACTAATTTATATATTTTCTTCATAAATAAGTGACAATATACATGACAGACGCTGCAGTTAAACCTGAGAAGTTTGTTCTACAAAATAACTCTCATATTTTCGAGTACTTTTCTTTCTACATACCAATACAACTACTATCACTAACTCCTTCTCTTCCTCCTCCTGCTCCTCCTCCTGATTTTCATCCTCCTCATCCTCACCCCATTCCTCTTCCTTCTCTCCCCCACAATCTTCAGACACTTCAACATACCGCCTGACAGGAAGACCCGAACACCCAATCAATCTCCACACAGCCGCAGCCAGCGAGGTGTGGGCCGAGCCAGCGGCATCCAGGATAAATATCAGAGCGAGAAGAGAGAAATGGATGGATCAATTTGTCTTGCGGATCCCTCCATCTTGCCCCGCCCGTCCTCGCGCGCCTGCCTCACTCTGGGCTCCGAGCTTCTTGATCTATGGGCCAATATCTTGATAAGCCGGTGATCATTCTCGCCCCGCCGCCACGTGATTCGGAGACGGATTAGAGGCAGATGCTCCGGCCGTGGGTTGCACTGAGGTGAGGAGCCTAATGGTGCAGGGCTGAAGTGGAGTGCATGTTGGATGAGGTAAGATTGAAGGTTAGACGTGGAGGAATGGAGTAGAACGATTGTGGTTGGTGAGTTTAGTGGTGGAGGGATGAAGTGGAAAGGAATGTATGTTATATGAGGTAAGATGGGAAGGTAAGATGGAGTAGAATAGAACAGCTTTGGTATTCGGTAAGATAGTTTACTGGTGAAGGAATGAGGTGGAATGTAGTATAATGTGTTCGCATAGATAACTGGTAAAGGATAGCTTGGTGCTGGAGGGGATTTCGTAAGATGTGAGGTGCTGCGTAGTACAGAGGCAGGTGAGTACTTATGCAAGATGAAAAGTACAGATACAAGTGCGTTGAGGGAGTGGAGAGAAGCGAGTGGTGTACAGCAAACAACAGGCATGGTCGGGAAGTGAATGGAGTACAGGCTAAGAAAGCGGGAAAAGAAAACAAAAAAAAGGAATTATGAGTGAAGTGGAAAATAGAAGACAGGAAGAGTTAGGTAGTAATTCAATTAAAGATACGAGAGGTGTAAAAGATGCGATCAGTAGCATATAGAGTCGCAAAGTAAATGAAGTACACGCTAAAGAGGTAAAATATGGATTATGAGTGAAATGGCTAAGTAAATGACATGAACAGTGAAAGTGTGAGTGAATGAATGGTCAAAAGGCGTAAATGGTACGTGATTAGTAGCAAATAAGGCACAAAAAGTGAGTTGGCGAGTGAACGAAATGAAAATCAAGGAAAGTGAACTGGAAGAACATTTGAGTGAAATGTTTGGGTCAAAAAGGAAAAAAAAAAGAAAAAAAGGAGGAAACAGTACTCGTATGTGGTAACTAATACATAAGGTTACATAATAAGAAGAATGAAGGCCAATGAAACGGGAAGAGCTGGGTATAAATAGCATGCGAAAAAAAAAAAAGCTGAGTAACATGGAGTGAGTGAGGGTAGGAGGGAGGGCAGGTGTGGTGGTGATAGGTAAGGTAGAAGGATAGGAATATGAGCAGCGAGTGGGTGTGTGCATGTCAGGCTGGAGAAATAAGAGGAAATGGAAGTTAGTGGGATTTGAAAGGAAAGAAAGAATGAGGAAGAATGTCAGCGTAACCTCTCTCTCTCTCTCTCTCTCTCTCTCTCTCTCTCTCTCTCTCTCTCTCTCTCTCTCTCTCTCTCTCTCTCTCTCTCTCTCTGTGTTTGAGTGTGTGTGTGTGGTGTGTGTGTGGTGTGTGTGTGTGTGTGTGTGTCTGTGTGTGTGTGTGTGTGTGTGTGGTGTGTGTGTGTAAAGGAGGTGAGTGTAGAACATGAAATGACTGGATGAAAGGAAAAATGGAGAGTGAGAGAGGAGAGGGTGAGAGAGGAGAGGGAAGGAAAATGGAAAGGAGAGGGTTGAGATGAAAGGATACGTAGATGAGTAAAGAGAGACAAAGAGGAGGAGGGAATGTAGGAGGGAAGATGGAAAGTGCATGAAGAGACGACCAGGAAGGCGTGAGTGTTAGGAAGTGAGGTGAGGTGACGGAGTGGTCAGTAGGATACAGTTACTACCCATACTAAATACTCAAGCTGCGCCGCAACCAACCAGCGTCATAACACGAAATGCTTTTGTTTACCAGGAACATACGTAGAGAGAGAGAGAGAGAGAGAGAGAGAGAGAGAGAGAGAGAGAGAGAGAGAGAGAGAGAGAGAGAGAGAGAGAGAGAGAGAGAGAGAGAGAGAGAGAGATATGATAACGAATCTGAGATATCCTGTTATGGCGCCATCTCCGGCTAGTCTGCGGTATTGATATGGGTGGTTACTGTACATAAATGGCGGGATTACACTAAGAGCAGCTAGAAATAAAATAATGTATCCAGTTTCAGAAGCAGGTATGTGGTTTGCTAGGGGGTGTGGAGGCGGTGGAATAATGTACAGACATATCCACAGAGACGCCGAGTATGAGGTGAATCTGGTCTCTTGACGTGCTTTTATGTGGATTACCTCTGACTCTTCCAAGTTCGTGACGCTATCATGTAACAACCTAAGGGGATCAACCTGGATGCTTAGCCAACACTTCCTGTTACCTTGACGTTATGTCTTGTTTCTTAAGCAATCCAAATATCCTGTTATGGTTCACACATCTAGCTACACATAATCCCTGTTGCTACATATCACCTTACGCTTGCAGTCTTGGACACTTTCAGCTCAGAGGAACTGTTTTTCAAAGGCTGCAGAAATTGTTAGTCGGGTATCTTCTTACTGACAATGCAGAATCCTTGTTTAACTAATACTGGAGTCACAAAAAACTCATCTTACCCTACAGCCTGTTAAAAGTTCCTGAGATAAAACAAGAAAAAGCTTGAGAACATAATCCTTCGCACACATCATAACCACAATACTGGGATGTTAATTTTCTTGCTCCTTTTGGGATAGTAACCTGAATTTAATGAGGGTGACAAGAATAAATGAAAATCGTGTTCAGGCACTGAGGTTATCGAGAGTACATGACAACGCCACACACCACACCGCCACTACCGCACACCACGATAGTCTGGTGGCCGTGTGGTGGCGATAAACATGGTGGTTTTAGTGGCTGTGAGGAGGGAGGGAGGAAGGAAGGAAGGAAGGAAGGAAGGAAGGACGGAAGGAAGGAAGGAAGGAAGAAAGGAAGGAAGGAGGGAAGGAAGGAAGGTGGGAAGGATTTTTCGTATAAATAGAGGAAAGCCGACTGTCGGGGGGGATTTTTTTTTTTGGGTGTTGTCCGCAAAAAAAAAAAAAAGAAGAAAAAAAGGAAAAAAAGGATGAGGAGAAAAAAACACTGAATGCAGGAAGGGAACTGACGCGCCTCTTTTTCCGTCAGCGTCATTTTTCCTGCGGGAGTTTCTCTTCACTGAAACACGTGGAGCAGCAGGAGGCGGCGGGTGTCGATTGCCTTGCCTTGCCTTCCCATGCCTTGTCTTTCTGCCTCTGTGTTGTGTCAGGTGTGATGTGCCTCTTTCTCTTTTTTTTCTCTTTTATTCTGATTTCTTCTTGTTTCCTCTGATCTCATCTAGTTTCTTTTTCTATAGTAAAATATGTAAAGTGGTATATTTTTCTCTTCTCTTCTTTGTTCTTCTCTTC
>NC_087154.1:5340000-5365000 GCF_035594125.1 Scylla paramamosain
GTTTGTTTGTTCCTGAGCTTTCTTTCCTTATTTATTTTTCCTTTTTCCTTTTTTTTTTTACTTCTCTTCAGCTGTAGTTTTCTTTTTCTTATTCTAATACTTTTTTCTTTTTTTTTGTCATGCTTTATGTATTTTTTCTTTATTTTCCGTTTTTTCTTGTTGTATAATTTGATATTTTCTTTTCCTCAGTTTATTCTTTGTCTTTCGTGTTTTATCCTTTATATTTAGTTTCATCTAGCTCCCGTGATTCGTCTTACTTTTCCTTACTGATTTAAGCTTCTTTCCTTTATTCTTTTGCATTCTTTATTCTTGTTCTTACATTTCCCTTTTCTTCTTTTCTCTCTCACTTGCAGTTTCATGTTATTTTCCTGTCCTACTTGAAGGAAGATATGGAAAAGAAATTAAGAGATGCACAAACTTTTAACAATAAAGCAAAAAAGTAATAAGGAAATATATAATTTAAAACACAGCTCTTTTATCCACTAGGCCTAAAATATTTGACACAACATACAGTAATCCGGCAAAATGCGACTGCGAGCGAAGACGGAGACAGAGTGCAATTGTTTGTATTTATTTTCCCTATTTACTTTGGCAGTGACACGTGGACGACGCTTGCAATACTTTCACACTTTCTTTTTTCCTGCCTAAACTAATCGCCAACACATTAACATGCTAACGAGTGAGTATTTGCACCGTCCCCATAAATATTTAGTAAACCGTACCTTCCTCTTCTTTCATACTCTATATACTCGTAGGTATAGTCAACTGTAGCATGTGTAGAATAGTGTAGTGACATCCTGTAGCTAGTAAGAGATCTGGTTACTGTTTGAAATTTACATGTATTCACGTACTCAGCTGCTGCTTTGTGTAGATCAACAGGACTCTTCCAGTTTCCTTATTTTCTTGTGTTCTTATTTCCCTGTAGTGTGTGTGAAGGAAATGTCTACGGGATCCTTAAGACTCATTTCACTTTTTTTTTTTTCTCTCTCTAGACAGTTCTGGTGTTTTCCTTCCATCAAGGTGAGATCTTCATTATCGTTCTTTAGGTGTTTTAATGTAATGGGGTGACGGCTATTTATATTCTGCCACTAACAGAAAAATCTAAGGCGTTTTCATTACTCATTTCACTTCCGAATAACCTTTTCTAGACACTGGTTTCTTTCCATTAATGCGTTGCCACAAAAAGTATATGTACCTTGAAGCGATGTAATAGACTCTTCATATTGTATCACGTAAAATGACAACAATCTTCGGGAATGTCTTGAATTATTTTACTTCCAACACGTTGAGACCGCCGAAAATTGTTCTTCAGTGAATTAGTGGTCAATGCTTTAACATTTAGAAACTGCTTTTGTAGTTCATAGTTCGTTACATTCAAATGATATAACTTTTCTCTTTTAAACTAGTAGTAAGTCCAAATAAATATCCCCATTACTAAGATGCTTAGTTTTAATGTGGCATAAAACAGACAACTTACTTACTTTCACTCCATTGAATTCCCACCTAAAGAACGTAACATTGAATTCCCACCTAAAGAACGTAACAAGATAAGAACATAAGAAGCGTCAAGAAGCCAGCAGGCCACTACTAGTACTTACTGCATTCCACCTCACAGTGTACTATACAATACTAGCACTCCAGCTTCCTGCCAACACTACATCTGAATATAACAATCTTAACACATATTAAAGAAGCCAAATGTTATGTATAGTCATCTTTCTATTAATTCTTTTTTTTTTTTGTATGTGTACGTCATTTCGTCTGTCGGTCTGTATCTGTGTCTGTTCTCTCTCTCTCTCTCTCTCTCTCTCTCTCTCTCTCTCTCTCTCTCTCTCTCTCTCTCTCTCTCTCTCTCTCTCTCTCTCTCTCTCTCTCTCTCTCTCTCTCTCTCTCTCTCTCTCTCTCTCTCTCCCTTTCGGCATGTTCTCAGTAGTGACTAACTTTCATCATCCAGTTCAAGCGTTCACTGCCTTTGTTGGAGAGAGAGAGAGAGAGAGAGAGAGAGAGAGGGAGAGAGAGAGAGAGAGAGAGAGAGAGAGAGAGAGAGAGAGAGAGAGAGAGAGAGAGAGAGAGAGAGAGAGAGAGAGCGCCACAAGTGCGTCCCTTCTCACCCTGTCCACGTGTCAGCTGGGCGTCCTATTGTCAACTCCATGGGCAGGTTGAAATGGTCCTCGTCTGGCTTCCTCGTCTGGACTCCTCCTCCTTGGTACTCTATTGGGTCCACGTCATTTTAGCGGCGGGATATGAACGGTTAAAGGGAGGGCAATCAATTGGCTCCCACTGCCGATGATGTACCACCACTTCCTCTGTTACAAGCATGATATGTGATTGAGTTTCACGCCAGAGTGAGATGTAATGAGTAATGAATTAAAGGGGTGATCGTTTTTCTGTGTAGTATTAGCAAGTATTGATGAAGGTTGGTCAGTTATGTAAGTACACTTTTGTATGATATCTTTTAAATGCAGGTGAGCGTGATTTGTTCAATATTAGCAGGTACTGACAAAGGTATGAAGGGATTATTAAACGTATTTAGTAGTGGATATAACAAATAGCGATGGATGGTCTTGCGTAGATCACGAGCAAAGTTTTTGCGTCGCTAAACACCAATTAAGTCGTCCATTGCAGCAACTTTAAGTTAGAGTGGTACGGGATATACTGCCTTCAACTGGCCAAGTATTACAAAGGATAAAACAAAGTGACCAAACATTATACATTCTAAACAAAGCTTATGCTAACCAACAAACCTTCCCTTGGTACGTTCTAATAAGCGTTTTTACTACTTAGCTTTGACTGTACTCACGTGATGCTTTTCTCCACACACACAACAAAAAACCAGTACAGATTTCACCAATAAGCACAGCATCTCTCAAATCTTTCAGTAGTTACGATATAATGACATTTTTTATTTGAGAACTCGACTTTTTTTATGTAGGACTATTGAACAGAACTAAAATATAACTAAAGGAACTAAAAGACTTAAAATGCTACATTACTCTTTTTGCTGTCAGTGAACAAAATACTATCAGTCTTGAAAAGAAACTATAACAGCCAAACTTCTAACGTATTTATCACAAATTCAATAATTTCCTCACAACCACTCCCTCGTCTTGAGGATGAATATGTTATTCTCCAAGTCTTCCAAAGCAGAACCCTGAGTATGGCCTGGGGAGCCGAGGCGCTGTGGCGGAAGGGAAGCACTGCTCACTGCACGTGCCCCAGGTGAAGAAGAAGCTAACACAACTTGGCCGCACTGATGAGTGAGCAGCGGTGAGGAGACAAGCCGTGTGTTCCCGAGCAAGGCAAAGAAGCTGTGCGGGAAGGAAGGGAAGGAGGGGATGCGCGCCTTCGGGCATTTCAAGGCACAGTGTACATAATATTATCCTTCATTCTAATCTGAGGAACTTGCACGGTTAATGTGCCTTCTATGTGAGGATAGGAGATATGCTTTGTAAGAAAAAGCTATTGACCGAATAAACAATGCTTGATAAATTTTGAAAATGAGGAACAAATGAACACTGAAAAAAAAAAACTATACAGTTCAAGAATGCAACAGTATTTCAACAAGTAACACACTTTTCCATCGGTCCTAATTCCTTTGTGTTTTAGTGCCTTGCTAATAATCTATCAGTCGGGTTTTGTTAGGAGACAGTCTTCAGCTTAGAGGATTTAAGACACAACACACAGTGAAAAGGAGTGCATTATGTTGATCAACTGTTGCAAATGACCGTACTTTATTCAAAATTGAAGCATCATACTTAACAGCCCGAGAATTACCACCAAAACATGGATTTTAATTTACTGAATAATAATGCAGCAGTCGTATTTTCTATATTTCTAAAACTCCGGTTGCTCGATTTCATAAAGTTTTATCCAGACAGAGACAAAGACCTTCCAGTACTGTACTAGCCACTGTAACATTTCTTATTTCCTTGATTCCTCTTACTTCGATTGTTCTCTTTAGGGGTCGCCGCAGAGGATCAGTCTTCTCCAACCCGCTCGGTCTCCTGCTCCTTCCTCAATCACACCATTTACAACCACATCTTCTTTCACTGCATCCATAAGCCTTCTAATAGATCATCCTTTCTTTCTCCTGCCGGGTAGATAATCTCCAGCTTTTTCTTAATCGGAAAGCCACGTGCTGGAAGAGGAAGATATAATAAAAATAAGCAAGAAGAGTATACGGCTTCCTTTTGTTCCTTTCTCCAGTCTATTGTTCTCACTATATCGCTTTCTTTCTCCTATTACTTCCTGGTACTTCTGTTTTGTATTATGTGTTCTGTCTTGCCTTGATCAATGTCCAGCTTGTTTAAAAGTCTCTGTCCTGTGAAAACGATGCGTCCGACTTCACTTACACTCTGTCTGGTTGGAGTTGTGTGATTTTGTTTATTGTTATCTCTCTCTCTCTCTCTCTCTCTCTCTCTCTCTCTCTCTCTCTCTCTCTCTCTCTCTCTCTCTCTCTCTCTCTCTCTCTCTATCTATCTATCTATCTATCTATCTCTCTACATACCATCTCTTTTTCGGTTTTTAAGTGCGAGTTGCCATGATGAGTCAGGTTAGATCGGCACTTTCTGACGGAGGACTTTGGTTTTGGCCTTTGGGAACCGCTGCCTGGAACTGATGCCCTTCCTTATCTTGAACCGTGGACAGGATTCGAACTTGAGCGCTTGAGGAGTGATCGGAGCCCCGGTGCAATGAACCATTACCTACGGCAGTCGTAGCTGTATGGGATCCTACTGTGAACATAACTGTTAAATATCACTAATCATCATCATCATCATCATCATCATCATCATCACTGTCGTCGTCGTAATCCTCAGCAACATCAGTCTTTACAATGCCAATGCACGGTACAAGTCACCCTATGGCCTTCACCACTCCCCTCTGTGAGCTGCCCGTGTATTCCAGATTATCCCAAGAGAACACTTAATCTCATTTTTCGTTCACCTTCCCCTCAGCTTAATAAACAAGGGTGTAAAAGATTCAAGTGCATCATGGTAATGAAAATAATGGCATATTGTACATTCTTTGCTTTCCTTCAATCGCCTTCACCTCTTCGTTCCTGTCTTTAAGCATCTCTCTCTCTCTCTCTCTCTCTCTCTCTCTCTCTCTCTCTCTCTCTCTCTCTCTCTCTCTCTCTCTCTCTTCGTTGTTCATCTATTTCTGTCTGTTCATCTGTCTTTTTGCCCACCTTTCTGTCTGTCTGTCTGCCTGTCTGTCCGTCCATCAAACGTTAATTCTTTTGTCCTGTTAATTTCTTCCTTCCCGTCCATCCTCCTCTTTTGTCTAAGCATTTTTACGTGTGTATATATACCTGCCTATTTTCGTCCACCTGTCTGTATGTTTATTTTGACTACATGCTCCACCCGCCCCCACTATCTCTCTCTCTCTCTCTCTCTCTTTCTCTCTCCCTCTCTGGTCACTGCACCTCTCAATACATCCTTGACTTCGCTATTTACAGATCTTGCCCATCGCCTCTCTCCACTCAAACACAATTATCGACTTTTGCTCCAAGTTCCTGAGTGGTGAAGGGGGATGTGCGTGGGAGTGAACGTGGGAGGTGGATTCTCTCTCTCTCTCTCTCTCTCTCAAGAGGATGACGAAGAAAGTGGAAGGAAAAGGTGGATGTGACTAGATGGAGGCGGAGAGAGGGAAGAAAGCGTGGAGGAGGAGGAGGAGGAGGAGGAGGAGAACTAGAACGATGAGATGTTAACATAAGAAAGGCAGGAATGCAAGAAGGAAAAGATTTTGGCGTTGAGGGTTTGGATGAGAGAAGGAGATGGAGGCGGAGGTGGAAGCGGAGGCGGAGGAGGAGGTAGTGGTGGTCAGTTCACGAGATGAAACTGAATGGGTTTTTCCTTTCCTTGGAGGTGTCAGGCGAGGCAGGGCAGAGATTGCGAGGACGATGCTCCGATAAGACTCGACGCTGCTGTATTGGAAATTTGCTTCTTTTTACGGTGTTTTTTGGACGAGTCTGTGTGTGTGTGCTTTTCTTTGCTTCATTCCTGGCAGCGGACGGACAGCTAGAGCGGGAAAAAAGGAGGGAAGGCAAGATATTGGCTCTGCAATGTGTGTGCTGTTTGTTTTTTTTAGTTTTATTTGAGTGGTTCTTGACTTTGTATGCCCAGGACCTTTTCTCTCGCTGCTACCAAGCTTCCAACTCTTCACCAGACTAAGGTTTTGAGGTACCACGTATGTGCCTCGCTACAAAGACTTTCTACTTTCTCTTATCTTTATTCTGTCCACAATATGCAAGAGTCAACTGGTATTCTCATTCCTTCATCCCTTATACTGGTAAACCCTGTCACTTGTTCCTGTATTTTCTCCTGCCTATTTTTTTATCTCTTCTTGACTCTTCACAGTGCAATTCTGGACTTGTTTACAGAATGTCTCTTTAAGGATTTGACACTTTCAGGGACACTTTCTTTCCAGTTTTGTTGTCATTGGCCAGGGTGTCTCGCAGGTAAAGGCAAATATTTGTGTGTGTGATGACCTGCCTTAGACATGCGGGTACTAAAAGGATATAGCTGAAGGTGGATAAATTAGACCGTAATTGCCTTTCGTCGAGAGTGGAACTTTTGTCGGGAGTCTCAGAGGAACGCGAAGCCAACACATTAGCGATCACGTCAAGGTGATCACCAAGGCCTCCATGGATTCTGATCAGCCTTGAATATCGAAGCACTACATCATGTAATCAGAATAGAAATAATAAAACTAATAAGTAGGTCACATGTTCGCCTCGTCTACATTTACAGCTAATTTTGATGTGTGATATGTGTTGCCAAGGTGACACCCTCTTCCCACACACACACACACACACACACACACACACACACACACACACACACACACACACACACACACACTATATATATAATTGCCTTTCCTTATTAACATGCTATTTAGTCCGCTTTGCGAGTGTTTGTGTGCTGGCGGCATTACTGAATGACGAACAAACAAACTGAGATAAGGAAGTAAACAAGAAACCCAACATGCTATCTCATCCACAAGCTGCCAGTTCACACACTAGATGATATCACACAGAGAGAAAAGGAGATGGCAAATGAATAAGAAAACACCACAAAAAAGGACAATAACAGAATAAAAGATAAGAGAGAATATCTGGTGCTCGGTATATTTCGAAACATTAATAATTACCATTTCAATAAAGGCAGCAGCCCATAGAATCATAAAAAGGAACAAAGCTGTGCCATAGTTTTAATGATATCGAGAGGAAAATCATACATAGATTACCCGCTTTGCATCATATTCCCCAGAACATAACGTAAGGAAACCAGCAGACCTACACGTGGCAGTCGCTGTGCAGAATATTCCTTTATCTACCTGTCATATGTTTTCATAAATTCAACGGATCATCTTTAAAATCTCCCTTTTTGACTCAACACTAATAGTATGATCGTCAAGTCCAGTATAGTTTATCATCATTCTGAAAATCTATTTCTTCCATCTCTTTTAAATCTGAATTTACGAAGGTTTTGCATCGCGCTAGATTTCTTTAACGTGTCAGACAAAGAAGACAAATTAATTAAAAAAAAAATCATAATGCGGTTTCAAAAAAGAACCAGAAAGAGAAGAGCCAAGAATGATGATCAGCTTTGCTTCTGTAAAATCCTTCTGTTCAAGACGAAAAAAATAAAATAAAATAAATAAATAAAAATAAATAAATAAATAAATAAATAAATAAGTACAAAAAAAAAAAAATAAATGAAATAAAATAAATAAATAAATAATAATAATAATAATAATAATGATAATGATAATAATAACAATAATAATAATAACACCACGCGACACTGAAACAAGGAAGTCCAGGGTGCCACAAAAGGTCCTGAGGGAGGGCAGCCTTGCTCTGGCCGCCTGCCCGACACCTCCCCGCGGAAACAGTTCTATTGACGGGCCTGTATTAATCCCATTAGTTGGCTAAATACGGAAGCCTGTCACCTGCCGCCACCGCGCTACCTGACCTTAATTGAAACGCGTGTTCCTGCTGTCTCGTGTCCATCACACAATGAATCTTAATGGAAAATCAGACCTTGGAGGGAGAGAGGAGACACCGCCGCGCAAGATATCGTCAAATGAGGGAAGAAAAAAATGTGGGGTGTTTACTATCTTTGTTGAAGGTGAGTTCTGTTTTACTCTCTCTCTCTCTCTCTCTCTCTCTCTCTCTCTCTCTCTCTCTCTCTCTCTCTCTCTCTCTCTCTCTCTCTCTCTCTCTTCCTCTCTGTGTGTGTGTAAAAGTGGTTCGGTTTAGCAAATGCTTTCTCTATTAACTTTTTAGGAGCGTCTGATTAGCGGCTATTTTGCTTCCATTTTAGTGCGATTCGTCAACCTCTTTCGTGCATCATTCACTAAACAAACAAACAAACAAATAAACGCAGGCAGCACAGGAGTAAACACAGATACAGACACAGCGTTCAAACAAAAATTCATATTACCACACTTCAATGTTACTTTCACACAAATAGGAGCTTTCTATTTTCACCAGCGAAAAGACACATTGGAGGGAATCGCCCGAACGTGACAACTAGAGACTGCCAACGACCCGCCAAGCCATCCCGCGGCCCTGCTCACCCGCTCTCCTTGCACGCCTCGATCCTCCTCACCACCCTTCCTTTCAGTCCTCCTTTCCTTCACTCCTTTTCTCATCGCCTCTTTCGTTTTGCAGTCCTCTTCTCCTCTTCTGTTTCCTCACTTGCTTCAGTCCTCCTTCCTCCTTTCTTTTCTTAGCTTTTCTTGTTCCTGCAATCCTCTCCTTCTCTTTTCTGCCTTCTCATTTGCTTCATTTTCTCTTTTTCAGCATTCCTCCCTTCTCTCCGTTTCTTTTTTATTCTAGTATTCCCTCTTCTTCTCCTGCATTCCTTCTTTCCTTCTCTACTACCGCATGTCCTTCCCTTTCCTTCTTCCCTCCTCTCCTTCCCTTCTCTCCTTCGTCTGTCCCATCTCTTTCCCCTCCTGAACCTCTCCTCATTCCGCTCTTCTCTTTTCTCTTCCTGTCATAAACCTTTCCTCTCCCTCCTTCCTCTCCTCTGTCCGTCCCTTCCCTCTTCTTCCCTTCCCTTCTCTCCTTTCGTCCTGAACCTTTCCTCTCATAACTCGACCCGTCCCTTCTCTATCCCTTCTCCTCCTGCCCTCATCAGATCGCGCGGGACAGCTCCATCTTACAGCTAGTCCAGTTGGGTAGCGCTCTCGCGTAAGTCTCTGAGAAACCTTCCTGAGTCGAGTCCGTCTTGTAAGGGATTCGGGTCTTTTCCTACCTCGTCCTGCTCGTTCTTCCCTTCTTTCTTTCCCACGTATTCCTTTCACGTTCTCATTCCCTTAGCGCCATTTGGGTAGTCTTAGATATTTTGTTCTTAGTCTTGGTGTGTTTATTGCTTGGTGATATAATGATGCTGAAGACGTGAAATAAAGGATGTAGACTTAATATTGTGTTGATGAAAACTAGTGTTGGAAATATGAAGTAAATTAAGTGACATAGGTAAGGAAAGAAAGAGAAAAGAAAAAAAAATAATGAAATAAACTCAAAAACAAAATATTGGTATAACAAAGAAACAAAAAAAAAAAAATGATAAAGTATATAAGAATTATATCAACCAAGACAAATAAATAAACAAATAAACAAATACAAAAAAAAACCCATATGTGAATAAACAAATAAATATATAATCACAAAGCTAAACAAAAACAGACTAGCAAATAAATACATAACTAAAGGAATAAACAAAATAAAATTAAACAAACCAATAACGCAGGTAGCGAATGAAGCCATTACAGTACTAGATGAACCAAAACTAATGAGGTAAACGAAACACACACAGCCAGCCAGCGCTCGTCACTCAGCCTCCATACACAAGACGGTTAAAAAGTCGCGCCAACAACCTTCCGTCAGCTTGCTTATCACGTCCATCACTGCCAACACCGCAGGGAGGGAAGGCACTGTGCGAGTCTATTAAAAGGCCACGTCAGGCATCATTACTTTAAATTGCTGCATTGTGTAAAATTTATAATGTTCCTAATCATGTGTCAATCTCTCTCTCTCTCTCTCTCTCTCTCTCTCTCTCTCTCTCTCTCTCTCTCTCTCTCTCTCTATCTCTCTCTCTGGTATTTTTTTTTCCCTTCCAGCGCCTGTCGTTCTATTCTAAGGTCAAATTATTCTCCTCTTCCTCTTCTCTTTTCTCTTTTCTGCTTCTCCCTCTTCCTCTCTTGCTCTCCCTGCCAGCTAGAGGGTTTTGGCTGCCCCACGACCCATATCTGCTGTGGCCTGGGGACTATCTACTTTGCCTCATCAATAAACACTGCTCCCCTCCCGCATTATTAACAAGATACATCACTTCTTATGTATTTCTGTTCCGTGATGTTTTGTTTCCTATATCTGCTTAAGAAATAGTAACTTATGTAATGTCATACATAATACATATTTTCTTTTAATCTCGACCTCTTCAAAACGCAAGCTTTTTCTAAGTTTCCAAGGAGAGTCGGTGTGTTGAGATGGTGTAAATTGTGGATATAACACGAAGGAAATGCCTATGTGAATGTCTTTGATTCCATAGAGGGTTGTAAATGAGTAGGGCAAACTTAGCAAGAAGTGCAGAGGTGCAAGGTTGAAGAGAACATTGAATAAATTAATGAAGGGGACAGACAGACGGCAAGTTTGAAGTACACAGGATTTGCTTCGCGTTAGTTAAAGGACCCTTTGTATTCTCCCCATTTTCTCATATTATTAAGTGGATGTCCTTTTCTCCTTTAAAAGATAGCACCAAACACACACACACGCACACATGCAAGAGACCCCGGAATCGGCACGCCCCGCAAAGCCTTGGATCAAAACTCCGGCTTCCCTTGAGTCTCCTCGGCTTCTCCACCAGCGCCCCGGCACACATCGGCACGGCGGTGGCGGGACCCCAGAGCGGCGGTTACCAGGCAGCGATGGGCGCCACTCAGAATCTATTAGGGTGGAATACAGGCGAGTTAACAGTGTGGCGGCAGTGCTGAGGGCCTGGCAGGGTTGTAGACACAGTAGATGGTAATGTTGTTGCTTGCTCTGATTTTAGAGGTAGAAATGATGGGGTTACATGAAGGTCGTGGATTGTACATAGAAAAAAATATTACAAGAGAAATCGAGGTAATTCTACAGGAAACAGGTGGTCTTGTGTTATATCCAATATGGTACATTCATAAATTTGACTAAAAGCAGAGCAACAAGGGTTATGTATAGTACATGGACAAACTCGTTACAGGGGAAATAAGTATGATTCAATAGGAAATAGTCTTGTGTTACGCCCATCACAGTGTTGTGTTCTCAGTACAAAAACGTGGTGGTAATGGATCGCCCAGTACCAGGAGCTCACTGAGACGGCGGCAGGTGTGATAGAGGACAGCTGCTGTGGGAGGATTGTCTTTAATTTATTCCGAACGGTGCGTGTCCGACTCTCCCGATAAGTAACCGGCCTTTTGTCCCGCCCCCACAAGTTAAATTAAGGCGAAAAATCCTTTCTCTAAAACTTCCTAAGCTTCTCGTCTGCTTCCCTCCCTACTCCTCCTCCGCCTCAATGGGGAAGCTTCTCGTCTTAGCAACACTTCCCCGGGATTACCTCACCACCTCTCGACGCGCGACACACACCAGCCCTACTGCTTCCCACAGGCGCCATGTTCGTCTTTTAAGTCTTACGAGTGTCTAGCGTGCCTAAGAGTAGGAATGTTGGCTCGGGGCATTTGAAAGCAATATATATTTCGCTTAATTGGTCTTTGATTTGATTTTTTTTTTTTTATGTATTTTACTATATTTCACAGAATTGGAACTCAGCAGATTTTTTCCCTCTCTCTTTTGTGCTCTTAGCTAGTTACATTCACGCGTAAGATACACAATCGTTACCCAGCGATTGTAATGCTCATCCTCCTTTCATTTATCAGGTCTTTGTTCCAATTGTGCTAATCACGCATTGTGGAAGAAATGGTGTAAAATCTCCGAGATGAGCATTAGGAAGGCGATTTATCTTTTTTTAAATCTACACAAGTTGTAAGTGTACGCCATGAAACTATAGCAGAATGTTTTTGCTTTCATTTCTGAGCCAGAGGTTTGGGTGACTCTTTAGTTAACTCTTGAGCCTTTGACTGTCAATGACTGAATGGTTCTTATTGATTCCTTGGAGTAAAACCAGACTGAACAAAAAAATAGAACAATGGGAACTACAGTAGATGAAACAATCTCATCGTTTACTGTCAGTGGTGTCTTTCAAAATCAAATTTTAAACTTGTACAAGAAAATATTATAAAGGTTAAGAAAAAGTATTAGCACTCAGAGACTTAAGGCAGGTGTTAACGAATCAACAGGTGGGTGGAGAGTAGAAGCCAGTCTTTGTTCTGAGTTTGTACCAGTAACTTGGAGTCAGTCACAATTCCCCAATCCAGATGGGTTGCCAGAGACCAAAGGCTTTGAGTAACTATGTACCACTGTGTAACATTTTCCCCTCGCCTTCCATCCTTCCTCTCTCGCTTCACGGCAAGAGCAGCTAAGAGAAAAACAAGAGATGCATATAAACTGAAGATTAAACAATGGAGTCCAAACCCTGCCGTTCTGGCAGACATTCGCATTCCCTAACAAATGTAGCTATGCGCGAAACAAAGCTAGTCTCTTTTGTCTCTTTTTCCCTGAACGAAATGAAATGATACAAAAAAAAAAAAAATAACTGCCATGAACTGCAATTCAGGGGGTAAAAAAAAAAAACCTTGATGTAACTCAAAACGAGAAAACTCAGATATCTGGTTAAAGAAAAGTTGCGAACGTAACACGTGTGGTCAAACCGATGTGAGGACGAGGAGGACAAGGAGAAATGACATCCTGCAGCCTTCCAATCCCGATAGCAAAACGAGCACAAATCCGAGGCGTGGACATCCCGGAAGCTATCATATCGAGTGGAGCCAAAGTGCGGACATAAGAAAGGTATTGACTTGGAATAGCAGGTGTGAAGGCTGGGGAGCAGAGAGCAGGCACGAAGGAAAGGGATGGTGGCAGCTGCTGAGAAAAGTGGCAATGGACTAGTGGAGAGATGGTGAGAGGTAATGTACTTTTTTTTTTCTATGTAGTTCACACACGCAGACTCTTTTCATCTGACACCCACTCACATAGACTCGTACTCTTAAATGCCTTACGTATTCTATCATTAGTACTATTTTCAAAGGCCGCAGTAATGATTAGTCATGATATTTTTCTCCATCAGTTATGCAGACTCCTCATTAAACTGTCACTACACTCATGAACACCCTTGAACATCTCTATAACATCTGGTAGAGCCTAGTCGAAGTGGTCGAAATAAGATGGTGAAACGTTTGAGAGTACAGCTCAAAGTGTGACCAAGGTGCGTTTCATTGAAAGGGGAAACATTACTTTCGTTTTTATCTTGCACTAAAAAGTCAGTGAAAGCAAGGATCTTCTTGAAAGAATACCACTCACTTATTTAGTAAGGCGTGTACGAACAACGACTGATGGTTATTGAAAAAAAAAAATCACTACAATAACAGCCTGTAAATCATTAGGGATGCACCACGGTTGAACACTAATGAATGCACCTGTATGTTATAGAGCACTTCTTTTCAATCAGCGCTAAGCACGTCACTTGTAATGCAGGCTCTACGATACACTTATGCTGCGTGATTAGATAATTATGAAGGCCCTAAACCGTTCAATATCAGACACAGGCAGCCAATGGAGTCTGGCTATTAATTCTATACAAGTAATGCAATAATCTGTCTGAAACGCAATGTCGTTATCGTGCATCGCCTCCCCGGGACTTCCTGTTGATGCTCTCCTATCTTGTCCAAGCATCCACTCTCCTACTCTACATAACAAGAAACTTTAAACTCACTCTCGGGATCTCAGATCACTTCTCTAATGCCGTAAAATGTAAAAAAAGGCTTTGATATGGACAGCATCGTAAAAAGCGAATATTCTCTAATGCAACGTGATGCAGAAGTGTAAACTTTTCATATGTTAAAGTTTGCAGAATTCCCTAGAGTTATAAGATCCAAGAAGTGCCTTTACTTGTGCAGAATTGTAATAAGATAATCCGTCCTGTGTTTCAGCATAAAATAACTGCCTTTAATACTATAGTCAGATATTAGGGAAAAAAATATCAGGTCTCGTGCTACGTAATCGAAGGAGTCCTTTAAATACGGACGGGAACATTTTAATGCAACCATAATCCTGAGAATAAAGACATGACAAAGTTCGTTCTTTGTCCTCTTACTAGTGATGATTCTTAAGAAACGTGACGTGAATTGCTTAAAGATAACAGAGCAGATGTAAGCGATAAGAAGCACAACCCGGGTTTCCCCTCAGCATTTCTCGAGCTTAAACAGAACTAGCAACAAAATATGGAACTTGAAAACCACTAGAAGATTTGAAGGAGCCGTGAGGAAGCATGAGGAGCTTTAACCTGTTCCCGTCAGCTGCTACACTCAGGGATACAAGACCACCTCCATCTATCCTGCTTACCTCCTCGCGCTCCACCTCTAACTCAAAATATGGAACCTGAAGACTTGAAGGAGCCCTAAACAACCTTGATAAGCGCCGTGAACCCTCTCCCTTGACCTTTTCCCTTCAACTTTGACAGTCAGGCAAACATGACCATCTCCCTGTATGCTGCCTACATCCTCTCCTCTCACTGCGGCGTTGACACAGTACCTCCAACTCGAAATATGGAGCCTAGAGACCACTAGAAGCCGATGAGCCCTGAGGAGACGCCTTGCCCTCCACCTCTAACTCAAAATATGGAACTAGGAGCCCGCCAGATGACTTGGAGGAGCCCTGAACAAATCTGAGGAGACCATGACCTGCTCCCTTCAACCGCTGCTTTCAGGGATACAAGACTTCTTCCTTCTGTCCTGCAAGTCTCCGCGCCTCCCCTCCTCTCATCGCGCGGCTGACACAGCACCTCTAACTCGAAATGAATTGCGAAGATTACCGGGTGATATTGAATATTTCCCGATACATACGATGCCGCCTGGAATCATGTGTGGGAGCAGCGCCGCGGGTATAACTTAGGGATTATTGGTGCTTAATATGCATAGGAGGCTGGCGGCGGGACACGGGGCCCACCACGTCCTGCCTCATTAGCGACGTTTGGGGAGAGGACGGTAGTGGTGGTGGTGGTGGCTGGTATGGGTGGGTAGTGGTAGCAGTAGTAGTTGTTGCTGGTGGTAGTGATGGTGCCGGTGATGGTTAAGGTAGTAGTAGTGGTAGTAGTAGTAGTAGTAGACAGACGGAGGGAGAGATGGTAACCAGACACTAAACATTGATATCCCATTTTCTTGTTTCCTATATTTTCCTTCAGCCAAAAAAAAAAAAAAAGAAAAAAAAATGGTCCTTCCTTGCTCTTTTTTTTTTTTTTTTGCATGTTCTTAGATTCCTTTTCTTGGTTTTCATGTTTTTTCTTCCTTCACCCACGTCTATGCTTTTCTGCTTGAGAAAGAGGCGGAGGCGGAGGCGGAGGCAGAGGAGGAGGAAGAGGAGGAGGAGGAGGAGGAGGGGGAGGATGTCAATAAAAGAAAAAAATAACGAAAGAAAGAAAGAAAAAAAGAACAGAAAAAAAGAGAATCCAAGAGAAAGAATTAATCAACAGTTGGAAAAATGAAACAAAATTTAACAAAAAGTAAAACAAAATAAGGGAAAGAAAAACGAACACCAATAGGAAAGCGATAATATGAACGAAAAATAAATCAATAAACAAATGCAAATGAAAGTAAAACGATAAGTGAAGAAAAATTCAAACATATTCCCTTACCATCATTTATACCTTCCTCTCTCTCTCTCTCTCTCTCTCTCTCTCTCTCTCTCTCTCTCTCTCTCTCTCTCTCTCTCTCTCTCTCTCTCTCTCTCTCACTTCAAAGATCACTTCCCAACTACAGGAATCAAAACAGACTCATTGGGAGAATTATAACAAACTGCTATTGGGTTTGAGTGTCGTGAGATAACAACAGAGAGGAGGAGGAAGAGGGAGGAGAGGAAAGGAGAGATGGACGGATGAGGAAGGGGAGGAAACAAGGCGGGAAGGGAGAGGGACGGAAGATGATGAGGTAGAATAATGTGTTAGAAAAGAGGGAAAGAGTTAAGTAGACAAGAATGGAAGGAAATATTAGGAAAAGCGGAAGAGATAAAAAGCAGATGAGAAGGAAGGAAAACTGGAGAAAATGGGAGGAAAGAAAGGAGACACAGGGAAAAGTAAGAAGGAAAAGAGCAACGAAGAAGACAAGGGGAGAAGGTGAGTCAAAAAGGAGAAAAGGAGAGGAAACATGGCAGAAGGAAAAATGAGGAGGGAAGAAAAGAGGAAACGAAAAAAGTTACGAGGCAGGAGATACGAAGGAAAAAAAAGGTGAAAAGACGCTACGGAGAGAGTGAGCAGAGGAAAAGAAAAAAAAAAGAGAGAAAAGGAGAGAAAATGAGTGAGAAGGGAGAAATTAAAACACGGAAAAATGAGAAAAGGAAGAAAAGGGAACTTGGAAAGGGAAGGAGGGAAACTTAAGGATGGATAATATGTAATAAGCATGAAGAGAAGGAGTGATGTGGGAGTCTGCAAGAGGTGAATATACGTAATGGAGTGCACAGGGTTCGCGGTCACGACTCCTCAGAGTGGGTGACTGGCAGCGGCTGAGTGGGTGGTGTGACTATATATATCATTCATTGAACTAGTTGCATGACGATTTTTTTTTTCCCCGGTAAGAAAATTTAATTAGGTTTTAAATGTGGTGAATTTTCTTATGACGTGATTAATTTGACAAACCAAAGCAAATGTGCTGAAAAAAAAAAAATCCTAAAAGTTGTAAAAAGAAAAGCAGACGGCTGCTCGCGTGTGTAGCGCCACAATTTTAGTCCGGCCTAGTACAGGGTAGACTACAATCAGCAATCGGCTGATTAGGAAAGAGTGACCTTATACGTGTTTCTCGCTAATCTGACATGATTCACTTTGAAGATCTAAATAAAATTTGTATTAAATATACACAAAAACGAACTCATACATCACATAATTAACTTGCTCTATAAGATGTGTGCATTTCGTAGGCAATGCCATAATCTGCAGAGATCTAGTCATCAAAAGTTAACTCTGTCTATAAGGAAACCTATATTTTCGTCTTTGTGGCATTTTTTTCCCTGTGCTCTATGTCGTAGTCACAAGGTTATATATACCCTGGAGCCACTACCAGCCAATACTTGCCCTGGTTCTGTTTACAAATTACTTTATTATGATTTACAAACATCATTTTTATGCTACCGAATCGTCCTACTTGTACTAGTTGTCATAAGGTTTGCCGTCGTTACTAGTCCCTAAAACCATTGTCTCAACAAAAAGCAGATATAGCACATTAAAAGTCACACATGTACCACTGAAAATAACAGGAGTAAATTAAAAAAATCTAGCTTACAAAGACACAAGTACAGTGAAGCGGGCAAGGAGCGCGTCAGCAAAGATGGTTAGTGACGTCACTGAAGGATGCAGCCGTCCCTGGGGTGATGATAGTTTTCAAATTTGCCAGTTTTTTTTTTTTTTTTTCAGAAATTTTTAAAACGCAAAGGAAAGTAATGATATTCCAGTGTCTATTTTACTATATGCAATTTCTACACGATCTGAAACGATTAAATTGACAATATTCTTACCTACAAAAGCTTCCATGTCGAAGGCGTGTTTATTTTCTTATGGTGTTGAGTTACTGCATATGTACGTCATTAAGGTACACTGAAGAACAACCGTTAAGCACATATGAAGAAAGTTTACAGCGTTACAAAAAAAAAAAAAAAGAGGAAAGGATCAGACAAGAAAAATAAATGAAAACCATCATTAATAGCTTGTGCATAGCAAAGTCTAGAAAAGAAAAATCAGAAAATAAGAAGGAATTGAGGTTTTTCAGACTTGAAAAAAAAAAAAAAACGCACACAAGTAAATTTTAAAAGTCGCTCAAACTTGTGCATATCAAATTATACAGCGAAGCACAAAAGAAAAAAAAAAGAAATAAAATAAAAATAAAACATTCAAACACAAACACACACACACACACACACACACGCACACACACACACACAAAGCAATTCCAAACAGAAAACTCACAAATACACTCCAGAGCATCATGTCGAAACGCCTGAAAGTGTCCAAATACAAGAGCAGAGGGCGACGTGAATGTTACAAGCGGTACAAGCAACGCAGACTGCTCCCATGAATCTGTAAAGCCGCGCCATCAAAGAGGCAGCCAAAGAAGTCTTGTCGGCAAGCTCTTCTGTTACATTGCGATGGGGATGCAGATATTGTAGCACATCCCTGGTGGCGCCTCCGTCAGATTTGTGAATGAGGGGAAGTGAGTTCTGATATGTGAGTTATTTGGTGATAGATTATGAATGAAGGGGTGCAGTTGTAAATGTATTGTTGGAGTGAGAGCAGCTGGGATGAAACGAATTGGGTTGGGTTAGGTTGGGCTGGATCGGAGTTGAAGAAAAAGCAAAAAAAAAAAAAAAAAAAAAATAGGAAGAGACCAGCTAGCATTTCCGCTTACGTGCCGAGGAGAAAATAGAAAAAAAACATCCGCTAATATTGCTGCTACCTTTTGGGAAAAGAGAACAAGGAAAAGAGAAAAAAAGTTCGATAACATTCCCGCTCCCGTAAGAAATCAAATAATAGCAACGTCCAAAACCGAGATGAATTTAGTGCCATAGAAGTACTGCCTCTTTCTCCGTATCCAATCACCAGGTAATTAGCACTTATACCACGAACGCTACCTCTGGTTTCCTCACATAGACTAATAACAGCCCTCAGCTGCCACAATTCTCCGCCCTCCAGCTATTCTAAAACACTTCTGCGCCACTCCTTGATTACTTTCGCAATGCTGTAGATGAAATCACACAGGTTTTAAAGATGTTTTACAGTTATAGACGCAGATTAACAAGATTTCTACATTATTAACAGGATAAACACTCTCGAAAATCAGGATTATCACCTCCGTGTCCTTAGAAAATAGTCGTGGTGAGAGAGCAATGCGTTTCAAAATACAGGTCTTAGTCATTATAGTACATTAGGCTTTAGAAAACAAGGGGAGGAGTACGTATGGATTTGCAGCACCTTATGAGCAGCACATCAGTCATACTATTTTCTCTATCTCTTTTCTTGGTTAGTGTGAAACGCAGAAAGCCTTGCTTCAAGGGAAGTGACGTGGTATGAAATGTGGTGAGTCTTCGCAAGGGTAACAAAGTACTGTCTTTTTAGTGACAAGTGATGTGCAGGAAGCGTGTTCTGTACGAGCATATCCTGACAGCTTTTCTTCTCCGATAATCAAAGAAATGATCCGCTGTGCTCGATTTTTCATATTTTTACGTGATATTTTTATAGGATGAGAAGGAGGAACGGGGGAAAAGATGAAAGAAAATGAGGTGGAGAAGTAGATGGAGAAGAAGTAGGAGGAGGAGGAGGAAGAGGAGGAGGAGGAGAAGGAGTAGGAGTAGGAGGATTGAAAATTACATAGGATCATATACGATAAAGAAAAACAACAATCTTATTCTTTTCATGGCTGTGTGGAAACTAATCCTCACTAACTACTGGTAAAAGAAATAGAGCAGCATAACAAGAGGAGCAAGAGGACGAGATGGAGGATGAGGAGAAAGTTATGATAGGGCGGAGGAAAGGTTAAATGAGAAGCGAGAGAGGCAAAGGAGACGGCAAGTGAAGGAGGGAAACTAGGTCAAAACACCGTTAGGGAGAAAATGGATCTAATAAGTAGGTTAGAGAGAGAGAGAGAGAGAGAGAGAGAGAGAGAGAGAGAGAGAGAGAGAGAGAGAGAGAGAGAGAGAGAGAGAGAGAGAGAGAGAGAGAGAGACTAATGGGGATTCCAGTGTCCCTGAAAGAATGATGAGAAATTAAATGGTAACGATTTTAAGCGCGCGCACACAGACAGAGACACACACACACACACACACACACACACACTTACTAAGCAAGGAAATGAAAATGAAAAGAAATATGAAAAAAAAGTGGATTACCAACACTTTCTGAAAACGTCTCATCTCAATTTCCTTCTAGCCGGAGGAGTAAGAGGAAAAGGATGAGGCTCTCTCTCTCTCTCTCTCTCTCTCTCTCTCTCTCTCTCTCTCTCTCTCTCTCTCTCTCTCTCTCTCTCTCAAGGAGGGCAAGGCAAGGCAGAGCTGCGCATCCTTGCAAGTTGACAATGGTCTCAACTCTTCGCTTGAGAACTTCACCCCATCATTCCCTCCCCTTCCCCTCCCTTCCTACTCCTCTTCTCTGCTCCAATATACACCCTCCACCCTTCCTGTACCTTCCACCAACCCCTCCTCTGCTTCTCCCGTCTCTCAAACGTTCCACCTCCCCCAGTCAACCACCTACTAACCATTTCCCGTCACACAGGTCGGCCAGCGATCACCCGACTCTGCCTCTCCTTATCCCGTCTGGCTTGGTTCCTCTTGGTCCATGTCGCCCTCCAGATCTGAGTACCCCCTCTTGAGTTTTATGGCACAATTGGAGTAGGAGAAGGAGACTCGTTTGGAATTCCTCGCTGCCAGACGTATTACACTGACTGTCGAATTTATACGGTAAATAAATCCGTCTTTTTGCTTTGTTATCGCTGGGTACTCGAATAGACGGAAGAAAAATAATACTGAAGTGCTCTCGTGTCTTTTTTTTTTCTTTTTAGTTGGGTTAATATACAAGGAGACAATGTTTTCTTCTGTATACTTTATTTGTGTAGTGAATAAGTGTGCTTTTTGTTGCTTAGTCAAGAAGAGAAGAAAAAAAAAAACAAGATCCGTCATTGCAGTTTTTTTTTTTTTCTCTACGAAGCGTCAGTTAAATACACAAGATGGCAAGATTTATTTCTCAACATACTTCTTTGTGTGTATGCAGTAAATATATCTAGTCTTTTCTTCCCCTTCCTCTTCAATAAAAGTTAAGGAGCAGGTAAACACAAGAACACAATGTGACTAAAGTGTATTTCTTTGTGCCATTTCATTCTTACACTTTGCTGCTCATGTTTATCAGCGGAGGGGCAAAGAATGGGTAAGATTTTAATAAAGAATGTCCCTCTTTTCCTTTCCTTTTCCTCTCATAATTTTTCCCTTTCTTTTCTTCCATTTTTCTTCTATTCTTTTCTCTCCTCTTTTGTCTTTCCCTTGTCTTGTCTTCTCTTGTCGAGTTTGGTCGTCTTCCTTTTTCTTTTTTCTTCCTTATCCTTCCCTTCCCTTCCTTCCTTTCCTTTCTCTTCCCTTCCCGTCCCTTCATTCCCTTTTCTTCCCCTTCATGCCCTTTCCCTTCCTAGTCTCTCCCATTTTCTATCCTTCTCTTCCCTTCTCTTCCCTTCCCTTCCCTTCCCTTACCTTCCCTTCCCTTATCATTCCCCTTCTTCCCTTCCCTCCCCTTTTCTTCCCTGCCTTGCCCTTTTCTTCCCTCCTCACAACAACAACAGCTCCATCGTTACACACAGGAAGAATACCAAATGGAAACTCTATAGCCGCTTTAAACTTCACGTAAATGTGCGGCTTTTAATCGCTAAGTGTTGCCAACTCAAATTAGACGCGGAGGAAAGTAAAGCGGGCGATTAAGATGAGAGAGAGAGAGAGAGAGAGAGAGAGAGAGAGAGAGAGAGAGAGAGAGAGAGAGAGAGAGAGAGAGAGAGAGAGAGAGAGAAATAGGAATACGGGTACATATATATTGAGATTACCAAATCAAATTATAGACTGAAAAGAAGGCAGACAGACAGACAGACAGACTGTTTAATAATACTACATAAAGGAAAAGGGCTCGAAAGAAAATACAGAATAAGAAACATGGAGACGCAAGTAAACATAAAGACTTGCATATAAACAGGTAGACAGACAGGCAGACAGAGCAGACAGACAGACAGACAGACAGACGGAAAAGCAGACGAACAGGAAAATAGGAAAAGAGATAGACAAAGAAAACAAGAGAGAGAGAGAGAGAGAGAGAGAGAGAGAGAGAGAGAGGAGAGAGAGAGAGAGAGAGAGAGAGAGAGAGAGAGAGAGAGAGAGAGAGAGAGAGAGGAGAGAGGAGAGAGAGAGAGAGAGAGAGAGAGAGAAAATATAGATAGATAGATAGATAGATAAAGAGATAGAGAGATAGACAGAGAGATAGAGAGAGAGACAGACAGACAGACAGACAGACAGGACAGACAGACAGACAGACAGATAGATTGATAGATAGACAGATAGATAGATAGACGCAAAAGACACGATGGTAGGGAAAAGAGGAGAGAGAGAGAGGAAAGTTGGGGTGTAATAGACTCCATTTTATTACATTTTCCTCATTATTTTATCATTTATTTAAACAACGCTCATTTTAGCTGGCTCGTTACATAATAATAATAATAATAATAATAATAATAATAATAATAATAATAATAATAATAATTGCAGTCCACTTTTTTCTTTTCCCTTTCCCAACATTCTTCTTCCAACCACTCACTTTTTCCTCCTCCTCCTCCTCCTCCACTTCTCTAGTGCACTCTCTTCAACACAATCTGTTTAGTTTTAACTTGAGTGAAAAATGCAAGCAGGGAAGAGAAAGAGAAGGTATATTAGAGGAGGGAGGAGAGAGAGAGGGAGAGGAAGCAGGGAGGAGAGAGGAGGAGAGGGGAGAGGAGAGGGGGTGAATGATGGATGACATTGAAAAGAAGACAAAAGAAGGACAATAGGATAAGTGAAGAGGACGAAGAGGAAGTGATGGGGAGATAAAAAGATAAAGATGATGAGGAAAAAGATAGAAAAAGAAAAAAAAGGTCAAAGAATATATAGTAATGTAACTACTAAATGAAAGTTTAAGGCGAATGATGAGAACGATGAAGAGGAAGAGGACATCACATACATTAAATGGCAGTGGTAGTAGTTGTAGTAGTTGTATCGTTCTGTCATCCCTTTCCATAATCCATAAATTCATGTAGTCTCCGGAACGTCCCTGTATAACTAGCATGATATTTTTAGATTGTATACCAGTTGGGAGAGCTGCATTCATTAGTTAACGGTAAGAATTTGCCTGCCACATATGTATGGTGCGCTTCGTGAGTATTATTTACTGGTTTTCTGTGGTGTGGCCAGTTTGGGCGGCCAGGGTGACAGTTTGGTAGTGAGAGGTCCAGCAGTGTGTGCGATATCTTGATGGGGGGTATGGGGGCGGCCTGTGATTTGTGCACGACTTTTTGCGGTACGTATGCTTATATTTACTTATATGTTGTGCTTAGGAGGTTACAAAGTATTATTCGTAATGATATATATTTCCTTACTTGCCAGCGACAATTGATTGATTTACCGTGTCATGGTCGTTTACTTATCAGCTGTTTGGTGGTTTAGTGTGTTTAGTATATGTTCGGCTTGCAGAGTCGGTGCAGTGATGACTACTGTGGTGGTTGGGTGCTGATGGACTACTGGGGTTCAAGGTTGGCAACAGTGGGACCAGTGAAGTGAGTTGACATACGTTATGTTTGTAGTGTTGGGTGATTTGCTAATACGTATTATGTGGTGTAATTAATGTAAGCTTACGGTTACCAGTGTTGCATTTGGTTTACTTTACAGTTATATATACATGTAGGATTTTTTCCCCTATTGGTATTGTGTTTATCAGCTATAATACTTCTGTGATAGATACGAGTATGTGTTATTATCAGTGCTATGGTATTACGTAATCGATAGTTCCCGAGTCTAGGTAGGTAGTGGCACGTCATATACTTTGCCATCATTCTCATTTGAAGTCTTATGTTGTTAATGTTATATAATTTTTTGTCCAACATACATTTTTTTTTACTTTTGCATAAATTGACTAATATTTTTACTTGCTGTCACTGCAATTATTTTTTATCTTGCTTTTCAGGGATATGTAGACGTTTGCGTGCAGGTATTTAGTATTTGTTATGTTACAAGTCGAAACTCCACTTAATGAAAAAAAAAATGTATAGCGGCTTGTTGTTCATCTTTGATTCTCCCAGTACACTACCTATTAAATTGGCACTGGAAGCCTAATTACTGAATCTATTCCAGTCATCCACCATCCTATTTGACTGCCATTGTCCTCTTGTGCCTTGTAATAAACCTATATCAAACACGAACCCATTACTTTAAGCCCTATCCTGAATACTGAGCCAAAGGATTTTCCACCTACATCAACCTTATCATATCCCTTATATCACTTATACACCTACATCATACCCTCCCTTAGTCTATGCCTCTCTAAGAAAACCAAGAAGGATAGACAAAGGCTGTAGTGAGGCCAAGGTGAGCGTGGAATGGAGGGGACCATCAGGAGGCAGATAATCACCCCCAAGAGTTCCTATGACATGAAAGTAAGCAGAGAAGGAAGAGGCTCAAAGTAATTGTAATTATGCATGGGGTAAAAATGCAGTACGCGAGGCACAGTAAATATTCGTAAAGAGAGAGGAAGCTTCACTTGAGTGCCGGGACGAGGAACCACTTCCAGCTGACAGAAGGGAGAGTAAGGAAGTACGAAAAAAATGCTAAACCAGATTTAAGAAAGGGATGGGTGGGAGAGAGAGAGAGAGAGAGAGAGAGAGAGAGAGAGAGAGAGAGAGAGAGAGAGAGAGAGAGAGAGAGAGAGAGAGAGAGAGAGAGAGAGAGAGAGAGAGAGAGAGAGTGTGTAGATATAGAGAAGAAGAAACTCCAGAAGGAAGAAAAGAACGAAAAGAAAAAAAAAGAAAAAAGGAAAAGAAAAAAGAAAAAAGAAAACAGAAAAAGAAAAAAAGACGAAGAAAAAGAAAAGAAGGAAAATAAAGAAAAGAAAAAAGTTGAAGAAAAAAGGAAAAAATAAAGAAAACAAAAGAAGAAAACAAAAGAAAAGAAAAAAGCGAAAAAACAAGGAAACAAAACAAAAAAAAAAGAAAAGAAAAACAAGAAAAGAAGAAGACAAATAGGGAAAAAGAAAAGGAGAAAAAAGAAAAGAAAAGAACGAGAAGAATAAAAAGAATAAAAACAAGAAAAAGA
>NC_087154.1:5375000-5432500 GCF_035594125.1 Scylla paramamosain
TATCTACCGCTAAATGTAGTCAATTTTGAGTTTCAAATAATAAAATAATAAAGGCTGCTTGTAGAGATCAGTGATGGTGTTTCCTGAAGCGTATCGTATAAGTGGTTCCGAACACGTGTTGACGAGTAAGCTGCCAGAGTACGATAACGCGACCTTCAGTCTCCGTAACCGCGACTATACTTATGTGAAGCGACGAAAGGTGAAGAATGACTGAATGAATGACTGATATCTTTCGAGCAACAAGATCATAACCGTGATGAAGGGCGACGTGACAAGGGAGAGGTCATTTCAGCCTCTCGCTCTGAGCACAAAGGCACTTTTGCAATAACATAAAACACAAATATGTATCACAAAAGAGCATCAAGGTCACTCGCGCGTGCAAACCTCAACTTTATTTCCGCGCCACGTGAAGGAAGAAAAAAAAAAAAAAAGATACTAGTTGAAGCTATTGGTGAGGAAATAGGGGTAAATATTTTTCTTTCATTTTGTTCTTTTATTTATTTTATTTTTTTTCACTTCCAGACCACAGAGCAGATGACGCTGGAACGCCGCTTAAATGACAATAGTCTTAAAGTTTCTTTTGCTCATAAATCTTCTAAAATAAACAAATGAAGAGAAATACTGCAGTGATCGTAGCTTTAAAGTTACAAAGGAAGATAAGAACCAAAACATTGAAGAAAGTGTGTGTGTGTGTGTGTGTGTGTGTGTGTGTGTGTGTGTGTGTGTGTGTGTGTGTGTGTGTGTGTGTGTACTTGTTCCTTAGTATGCTGACTCTCAAACTCTCCCTAAAATTACCACTCTAGCAATAACATACAGAGAACAAAAGAAAGCTGCAAGAAACTATGAGGCCTACGCGTGGCAGTCCCTGTATAAAATAAGCATACCTGTATCCACCTATCATCCATATCCATATTTATTTAATATTTCTAAACTCACAGTTCGACTCAGCTGTAACAACCTGATTACTGGATGTATTCTTTTCACCTAACATTCCATTTGAAAGTTAATTTCTCCATGTCTCTTTCTCGCATCTATGTACTTCATTTCGATAAGCTTGGATCCGTATTTTTTTTTTTTTTTATGTAGGAGGGACACTGGCCAAGGGCAACAAAAATCCAATAAAGGAAAAAGCTCACTGAGATGCCGCTCCCCGAATAGCATCCAAAGCGGTAATAAAAAATTAAAGGATAAGTGTCTTGAAACCTCCCGGCTAAAGGAATTCAAGTCATAGGAAGGTGGAAATACAGAAGCAGGCAGGGAGTTCCAGAGTTTACCAGATAAAGGGATGAATGATTGAGAATACTGGTTAACTCTTGCATTAGAGAGGTGGACAGAATAGGGATGAGAGAAAGCAAACAAGACTTCTGCAGCGAGGCCACAGGAGGAGGGGAAGCATGCAGGTAGGAAGATCAGAAGAGTAGTTAGCATGAAAATAGCTGTAGAATATAACAAGAGATGCAACAGTGCGGCGATGAGAAAGAGGCTAAAGCCAGTCAGTTAGAGGAGAGGAGTTTATTGTCCTGTCTTGCTAACAACTGTAACGATCTTATATATATATATATATATATATATATATATATATATATATATATATATATATATATATATATATATATATATATATATATATATATATATATATATATATACACATGGAACTATATAGTAGCCACAATAGACAAGGTGACTTTCTACACTGATATATAGTAAAGAGAATGTGTGTGTGTGCGTGTATATATATATATATATATATATATATATATATATATATATATATATATATATATATATATATATATATATATATATATATATATATATATATATATATATATATATATACACACACACACACACACACACACACACACACACACACACACACACATTCTCTTTACTATACGAGTATATCAGTGTAGGAAGTCACCTCGTCTATTGTGGCTACTATATAGTTCCAAGTGACATTCACACACTTAGTACTACACACGACGTCATGTAGTATATAATATAATTATTTTCACATATCCTTTGGAACCATGAGCAGGAATGGGAACTCAGACACATAACCGCAGCCAGTCAAAAACACACCACAGGCTTTTAAAAAATCTAAATTGTAGAATTATAGCAAGTAAACGCTGACAACTTTATTTTTTTTCTTATTTTTCTCCGTAGCGACAACTAAGCGGCATTTTTTGCGGTTTTATATCTCCAACACACACACACACACACACACACACACACACACACACACACACACACACACACACACACACACACACACACACCACCGCCAGCAGTCACGTCAACCACGCGGAGGGGAGGACAGGCATCAGCAGCACGTCCTGTACCTATTCCGGGGCTTTGGGGTCATTCCGTGCTCAGGTAACAAGGCCTCGGCTTCTCAGGGACATCGTGCGGAGTTGAGCATGAGTGGTTGGCGCGGCGCTTCCCAGTTGATCATCCACCTCCCTATCTTTATTTTCTTTTTACTCACTGCTCCACCTCCTCCTTCCCGTGCTTGTCTTGCAGTTTTTTTTTTTTTTTTTGTATTCTAATTGCGATTGCCTAGTTTTCGTATCTGCTTCTCTTCTTTTCCCTTCTCTCCGGCATTTCCTCTCTTCCTCGTCCTCTTCCTGTTTCTCCTGCAACTTTTTCTGTATTCTAATTGTGTTTGTCTAGTTTCCGTATCTGCTTGTCTTTTTTTTTCCTTCTCGTCCACATTTCCTGTCTTCCTCGTTCTCTTCCTGCACAATGATAATGAACTCTTGACAGATCTCTTTCAGCTAACTCATATTTTTCTACAACCTCTTGCTTCTATTTGTATCATCCCTTTTTCTCTTCTTTTTGTTCTCCTTCCCCATCCCAACCAGCTGTCCCTCGTCCTCTCTCTCAGGTAATACTCTGTGGGTTTGCTGGTTGTACCCTATCCATAAAAAAAAGCTGCTTCAACATTATCTCGAAAAATATGGAAGGATATATTTTCTCGATGTTTTAAAGATTTTATGTTCAGAGGCCGCTAGGAAGGGAAGTGTAAAGAGAGAATAAGGTATTTACTACTGTTTCTTAATGATTTTTTGTTCAGGTCGGGAAGCAGGGAGAATGAAAAGACAGAACAAAACAGTGATGTTTCTTAAGGATTCACTGATGTTTCTCGATGTCTCAATGTTCAAAATTTAGAAGGTAGAGAAACAACAACAACAACAACAACAACAACAAAATGAAATAAGGTTTTTAATGATGTTTTTAATGACTCTGATGTTTCCTAATGACTCAACGTCCAAAAGTTAGAAGGTAGAAAAATAAAAAAGACAGAATAAGGCTTTTACTGGTGTTTCCTACTGATTCTACAATGTTCAGAAGCCGGAAGGTAGGGGATGGAATGGCGGAATAAATTAGAGCGTTCCAGAGTACATGCCTCCCCAAGGGTTTCCATTCACTGTCATCTCTGTTCTATCACCCTTTCTAATGCAAAATTAAAACAGCACCTTCATTTCGTCACTCCTCCCCGCCCTTTCTTTGTATGGTCACCTTTGAAGCACGTACTCTTAATCTTATTTTTTTTTCAGCTTCCTGTGACGTTAACCTGTTCTTGAAAGGGAGAAGTACAAGGGCAATCCAGGCACAAAAATTACAACAACGTAAACATAAACTGTACTTTTTTTTTGTCAACTGAAATGCATTTAATGTGTTTTTTTTTCTTTTACTCTAGCGAGTTCTTTTTCCTCTCTCTCTCTCTCTCTCTCTCTCTCTCTCTCTCTCTCTCTCTCTCTCTCTCTCTCTCTCGTCCCAATCAAGCCGTACAGGTGCTGCGGGGCGGCACATTTCCTGGATATGACGTGTGGTTCCTGAAAGTGATCTGTGATAATAGGGACGCCAAACTAATTATGCGTAGATGCAATATACTTTAGTAAATTAAACGCATATGTTTAACAATCAAACGCACCTAATGTAATCGGTCTGGGAGGGAGCGCGTTGAAAAAAATTGCTACTCTCACTGATTAATTTCGCATTACAAGCACGGGCACAAAGGTTCATGAGTAACACGCGCACGCGCGCACGCACACACACGCACGCACGCACACACACACACACACACACACACACACACACACACACACGGAGGGAGAAAAGGGGTATAAATTAAGTAAATAGCTTTGAGTAGTGATGTGTGTGTGTGTGTCTGTGTACTTGTTTCTCTCTCTCTCTCTCTCTCTCTCTCTCTCTCTCTCTCTCTCTCTCTCTCTCTCTCTCTCTCTCTCTCTCTCTCTCTCTCTCTCTTTCTCAGTAGTTTACACATGAACTAGAAATGCTGCCGCGTAGTTAACTCTTTACTTTCCTTCTTTAGCAACTATTATAATAAAACTACATTTTCAAAGTTGCGCAACATCAGAATGTCCAAAACTGAGCCTCTGCACCTGGTGCGCTGCCTGGCTCGGGCAGCGGATCCTGGTCTGGGGCCGCGCCGCCTCAGGCTGAGCGTCACTCAACGCCGAGGCTTTCCTCTCTTCTCCGCCAAGAAGCGAGTCCTCGCTGACTTTGTGTTCGCTGAGCAAGCCTGGGAAAGACACGCCACAGGAGAGTGGCGCAACAAGACGCCGTGCAGACTGGTGCGGCAGCGCACGCTGTGGAAGGTGAAGGCTGTCCTGCCTGTGGAGGTAAAGGTGTGGACGATGCGAGGCACGGTGAACACCTTCCTGCACCTGCAGCTCGGCGACCTGCTGCGCCGCCTGCAGTCCAGCACGGGGCACCTTACTCTGGACGTCACCTGCAGCTCTGTGGGGGTGGAGCTGACTCTGCCCACTGAGGGCACCGCCGTGACTCAGCTGCCCCCGAACATCGCCCACACCACTGCCATGGCGGGTGCGGTGTCCGGCGCGGCATGCGAGTCTTCCCTGGAGGGTGGGACTAGCCTTCGGGGGGCCCTCTCCCTCTTGGAGGGTGTGGCGGGCACGGCCAGCTCTTCTGGTGCACACCAGACCGTGTTCACAGACAAGAGCGACGCGACGCCACCACACCGCCAAGGCGACGAGAAGGAGAGCAAGTCTTTGCGCCCAACCAGGTTTCCCGACTCGGGCTCTGTGTTTGTGCAGCTGCTCAAAGAATACGAGATGCACGACCTCGAGGCCGCCGAGGCCAACACACGCAAGAAGGAGGAGGAGGAGGAGGAGAAGGAGGAAGGCCGACCGTGGCGGCCACTGATGTGGCTCAACAGTGCAGCAGTGCAGATCCTGCCGCTGTGCTTTATTGGGTTTTTCTTCGTGAACCTGCACCGGGATTTCATTCCGCGCGTTTACGCCACGTGGTCGTTCCCGGTGTAGGCTGTGGTGTGGGTGTTGGCCAGCGTGACCATCTTCCTCTTCTATGCCATCAGCTGGATGCCTGCGGGCCGCGTGACGCAGCAACACGCGGCGGGGAAGCAGGGAGCGCCGGGCTGGTCTGAACACTGCGTCGAGTGTAACCAGCCCAGGCCGGACATCGCTCGCCACTGCTGGGTGTGCAAGCAGTGCGTGTGGGAGCATGACCACCACTGCAGGTACGTGGGGAACTGCCTTGGCCGCGATAACGTGCAGGCCTTCATGCTGATGTACGTGGTGATGTCCACGGTCACCCTCGTACACCTAGCCATACTCGTGGGCGGGGCGTGGTGGCGACAACTCTCCCTGACGCTCTTTCAGTGCATTCAAGGCGCACCAGCTTAGGTGTCCACATCTTCTTTGTCTACTTCATGGATTATGTGAGAGGCCGCCGCCGACGCCTGAAGCAAAGGTACCCCAACTTCTTCAGCCGAGAGCACGACGAGTGGTTTGCTTGAGGCGGCAGCGCTGGGTGTTGACCGCCACGCATACAGTAGTAGTAGTAGTAGTAGTAGTAGTAGTAGTAGTAGTTGTTGTTGTTGTTGTTTAGTAGAATTATCTTTATTGTTATTATTATCATCATCATCATCATTATTATTATTTTTATCATTATTATTATCTATTAATTTATTATTGTTTTGACTATGTTGCTGCTGCTGCTATTGTTGTTGTTCTTATCACACACACACACACACACTAATCACACTGATTACTTAATGAACGGTACCGAGCTTCTCAAGGTTAATGAGGAAAAGGACTTGGGTGTTATAATTACCTCAGACCTCAAGTCCAGTAAACACTGCTCGGAAGTAGTTAAAACAACAAATAAATTGGTTGGGTTTATTGGTAGGACTTTCGAATTCAAATTAGAAGGGGTAATTCTCACATTGTTTAATACACTTGTCCGACCTCTACTTGAGTACTGCGTCCAGTTCTGGTCACCCCATTACAGGAAAGATACAGAAAAGCTGGAAAGAGTCCAAAGAAGAGTTACCAAGTTGATCCCACGACTGCAGAACAAGCCTTATGAGGAGCGCTTGAGGGAACTCAACTTGTTCAGTTTAGAGAAACAGCGAATGTGAGGAGACTCAATTGAACTGTTTAAAATGTGTCAGGGCTTTGATAACGTAAATGTAAACAACTATCTCATCATTGACAGTTCCAACACCACTAGAAATAATGGTTACAAGATTATAGGTAAGCGTTTCAGATCAGACGAGGCTAAGTATTATTTCTTCAATAGAATTGTAAATGTCTGGAACATATTGTCGATAGTAATACAATAGAAACTTTTAAACAAAGGTTGGACAATCACCCCTCATATAACGTACTTTGTGCCTACATAAAATCGTTTTTTTTAGTTACTGTAGTGAATAGTACAATTTCTCTTTCATCCTTTCCTATCACATCTTAGCCTTTCCTTCTCCCTATGCTCTCTTGTTTTCCTTCCTTGACCCCTAGTGTTCTCCAGCCTCTAACTCTTAGAATCTGTAGTGGTAGTGGTAAAATAGACACACAGACAGCCTCGTTAGGCCCAGTAGTGCTGTTGCTGCCTGTTCTTTCCTTTGTATTCCTTTGTATTCCTCCTCCTGTTCTCCCAGCCTCCATCCAATACACACCTGAGCTGATTAGAGGCCATTTATATTCACCTTATTTCCACGCACCTGACCTTGCCGGGAGCAGAACAAACAACGTGCCATTCGCTGCTAATTCTCTACGTCTTCTTGTGCGTCGCCAAAACAAGACCAAGAGGACCTTCGCAATACAGTTTCCTTTCGTCCGTGAATTCTCTCTCTCTCTCTCTCTCTCTCTCTCTCTCTCTCTCTCTCTCTCTCTCTCTCTCTCTCTCTCTCTCTCTCTTTTTCCGTGTCTTTTTCGGTATGTCTCGGCGCTCCCCGGGTCTACTTTCCATAACTCGGCTCCGACAACATCTGTGCAACTGCTGACATTATCGGCAAAACACTTTCGCCTTTTATTTATATCCCCAATAACGTCGTTTCCAATTTTACAGTGGCATTTAGGCTTCTTTATAAACATGGGCGACGCGACGTGACACTCTTTCCATGCGTAAATCATTCCTCGGGCCCTCCAGATATGGAAGGGAAGCACTGCACGCACGCACTCGCAAGCACACGCACATTCTCCCTCCTCCTCCCCTTCAGCCTTGCCGGGAGATTCGCCTCACCGCACGCTGCCATAAAAGGACGCCTTGTCTCCGAGTATTGAGAGGCTCACTCGCCGCCCGTGACTTTGGTGTTGTCTCCTTGAGCCTTCACTATTGCAGGGTTGTGATGCTTGACTCTTTGCCTCGATGACTTGGTGACTGAGACGGTTATATAGTATCGTGTCTTGACTATCATACGCTTATCCTTCATTATTATTATTATTATTATTATTATTGCAGCTTCCCTTCGGTTTCTCCTCCACTCGGCACTTCCGGCCTTCTTTTCAGCTCTCCACAGCACGTCTTTAATCATTATCACCTCTACTATATTGCCACTAACTCCTCCTCTACAGCATCCTCATATACGCTACAGCTACGTATGTGACACCTCTTTAGCCTCCACCCTAGTGGTCTTCATTCAAATACCAGATCTACTTAAGTATCCCTTCCAGTACACAGAACATTAGTAAAGGTGATGATAAAAAAAAAAAAAAATGAACAAAAAATGAGAAGCCAACGTACAAATCAAAAATACATTCAGTAATTTAATTCAGGAGTCTGTAATGCTCTATGGACTTACTGTTTCGAGTTAATTAAAAAGAAAAGTAAAAACAGAAAAGTGAAAACAAGTAACAATAGATTTTTTTTTTTTCACAACCGAATAACCTTGTCGGCTCTAAAATAAAACTTATATTTCGATGATTCGGTAGGAAAAAAAAGTCATATGTAGCAAAAATGGATGAAAATTTCCGAGCCGGAAGTGAAGTGTTATTGAAAGCATTGCCAACTGCGTCCCATAACACTAAATATCCTGCAGTGCCCCTTGACGTGTCAGATTTGTGGCTATCTCTCTCTCTCTCTCTCTCTCTCTCTCTCTCTCTCTCTCTCTCTCTCTCTCTCTCTCTCTCTCTCTCTCTCTCTCTCTCCTTCATCTTCTTCTCCTCCTCCTTCTTCTTCTTCTTTCTCTCTCTCTCTCTCTCCTTCATCTTATTCTCCTCCTTCTTCTTCTTCTTCTTCTTTCTATAGAAATAACCAAGCAGATCGATAGACAATATAGGAAGATTGAGGACTATCAGAGAGAGAGAGAGAGAGAGAGAGAGAGAGAGAGAGAGAGAGAGAGAGAGAGAGAGAGAGAGAGAGAGAGAGAGAGAACGTCGAGACACAGAATTAGGCACAAATAGAGATGCGTTGTAAGTCCAGAAAGCTGTGAATGTTTCCTGAGGTCTTTGGACGAGGCAGTAATACAAAATACAGGCAGAGGTCGGCGGGGTGCTTAATTAAGGCAGTGCAAGTTGAATAAGGGAAAGCTGATGGAAGGTCATGAAAAAAAATTGTGTTTGGAAGTAGTGGAGTGCTGAGTTTCATGGATTCATAAATGTGGTGGGCGTGTATGGGATATGATATAACGTAAGGTGGATGTATTCGTAAACGTTTCTTCTACTTCTTTCGGTTTTCTGTGTGTTTATTTGTCCAGCCAGCAGCACAAAGTTAGAGAAAACAGCTATTTTATTATGTCCATAAAAAAAAAAAGCTACGGAAAGGGAATAAAAAAAAAAAAGCCTAATTTGGCTTCCTGTGATAAGATACCGCTCATGTCTTGCATTGTCTTAAATTGTGTGAAATAATGCCAGTTTAATTTTCAGCTCCCAAAAAGATTACTATGGAAGGAACGTAAGGAAAAAAAAAAAAAGAGCTGGCCAGTTCAATCTGGAATGGTGACGTTCTGCTGATCTCCTGGGATGTGATAAGTAAAATCAGCTTAATATGTATACTACATAACTCTAAAAAAAAAAAATAATAATCAGAAAAAAAAAATTGGCTAATTTATTTTTGAACCGTGACGTGCCGCTGATATATCTTACGGAACTTCAAGGATTTAAGAAATAAAACCAGCTTAATATGGATTAAAAAAAAAAAAACTACAACTACAGGAAGAAAGAAAAAATAGTCTAACTTAGTCTCGGGTGGCAAATGAGCAGCAAATATCCCGATTATGTATTACGACAAAGGTGAAGACAACGGGACAGCAAGGTTATATGTGACTGACAAGGGATTACAAGAAGGCGAAACCTCTCGTACCAAAACATTACCGTGAGCCAAGACTGAACTCCAAAACTTCAGGACGCCAGCGAGGACTCTACCATATGGCCAACAGTACGCCCTTGTGTTGTGCAGTGACTGATTAAACCATTGCTCAGCTGGACTGTTATACGAGCAGGAGAATCTTAATACAATTATGATGAATGTCAATTTGAAGTAAAAAAAAAAAAAAAAAAAAAAAAAATATATATATATATATATATATATATATATATATATATATATATATATATATATATATATATATATATATATATATATATATATATATATATATATATATATATATATATATATATATATATATATATATATATATATATATATATATATTCCCTTCAGAAATAATTAATGAAAAACGAAATACGAATTGTAGCGTAATAAAGAATCCTGGAAGGTTGTACGTAAGGAGCTGAGCAGTTATGAGAGTAGGAGAGTCTTTATACAGTTATGGTGAATGTCGATTGAAATAAAAGGAAAAAAAATAAAATATTCCTCTCAAAAAAAAAAAAAAAATTAACAAGAAATTAAATAAAAATATATATTGTAGAAAAAAAAATACTGCAAGATACGTACATGGATGTGAGCAAAATAATAAGAGTTTGTGAAAAACAATATCATTTTCAATTAATTCGAAAAAAAATTGCAAAAAAAATTAAATAAAAAAAAAACAACCATTATAAAGAAAATACCGAACATGGTTGAACAATTTTACTTGAACTTTATTTCATTTATTTTTTGTACCAGATGGCGATTAAAGAAAAACTGTAATCTAAAATACGCAAATAAAAAAAAAAAAATAAATAAAAAGTAAAAATCTCAATGGAATAAACTACAAAATGTTACAAGATACGTGGAACAATTTGAGCAAAAAGATGAGAAAAAGCAAGAGCTCTCTCTCTCTCTCTCTCTCTCTCTCTGACGTCGATTTAAAACAGAATGGAAGGGGAAGTAAATATCAAACAAAGAACAAGGAAATGTTTAAGAATTAGAATATAAAAATGCAGAATATAACGTAACACAAATGAAAACTCGTGCATATTATTTAAGATGAATGGGAATTATAAACGAATCGAAATATTCCAACAAAAAAATACAATAAAATGAATAAAATGAAAGGAAGAATAGACCTGGAATACGACAAGAGACGAAGATTTAGAGACTTTCTTTTGGTCATGTTATTGTGTGTCTGTCTGTCTGTCTGTCTGTCTGTCTGTCTGTCTGTCTGTCTGTCTGTCTGTCTACTTATCCGTCTGTCTGAACTCTGCATCTGCATGTCTATAATTCTCTCTCTCTCTCTCTCTCTCTCTCTCTCTGCAAACATCCTGACAGCATCACACATCTATCAACGCTGCCTTTGTCTCCTCCTCCTTCTCCTCTCTCTGTCTTTCATTTCTCTACATCAAGCTTTCTTTTGCGCTCCCTCCATGACAAATGCCCCCCCGCCCTCTCTCTCTCTCTCTCTCTCTCTCTCTCTCTCTCTCTCTCTCTCTCTCTCTCTCTCTCTCTCTCTCTCTCTCTCTCTCTCTCTCTCCACACTCCACGTTCATCTACATAAATCTGTTCCTTCCATCTCGCTCCGTTTTCTCTTGTTCCCTTTTCCTTTTCTCCTCTCCTATCCCCGCTGCTCTTCCCCGTCCTCCATTATCGGCAATAATATAAAACTATCTAATGTATCCAACTTGGGTTTCTACTTATTGCGCAGCCACTAGAGGGCTCCCCGGTGACACCTGGGCCTTGTTAACGAGCAGGTGTAAGGAGAAGGTGCGGGCAGGTGTTTCCTCTTCCTAAAGGTTTGCCTCGAAAGGGAAATTGGAAAAATGTGGTGGTAACTGTTCTGATTTGCATTTCACGCGTTGTTTGTACTGGAGAATCTGCAGGAGGAGGAGGAGGAGGAGGAGGAGGAGGAGGAGGAGGAGGAGGAGGAAGAGGAGGAGGAGAAAGGAGGAGAATGAAGATGAAGAGGAGGAGAGGGAAGATAAAGAGGACAAACGCAGATAAGGACGTAAAGGATAAGAAGAAAGAGAAGAAAGACGAAGAGATCAAGAAGAAGGACGAACAGTAAGAGAAGGACGAAGAGAAAAAGAATTGGAATTGGGAATTGGAACGAAGAGGAGAAATTAAGAGAACGAGAAAAGGAAAAGAAATGCCAGGAGGAACAGTGGGCAAAGAAAGCAAAAGAACGGGTGCAGATGTGTATATACATAAAAAAAAAAAAAAATAGAAATAGAAGTGATGAATATGAAGACTGGAATGATAGAAAGGGAAAAGAAAGAGAGAGGTGGAGAAAACACAAATGGAAGGAACGAGAAAGAGAGTAGGAATAAGTGAAGGAGAGATGAGGGACAGGAAGATGGGAATAAAAGATCAAGAAAATAAAGTGCAAAAGATTTATAATACAGAAACAAATAATATATAGATTAATCACGAGCAGGAGAAAGAGAAGGAAGAAGAAGAAGGAGAGATAGAAAAAAAAATAGCATGTGCCGAATTGCAGAAGACATATAAATATAGGCAAATACAATAACAGGGAGAGGCGCGTTGGCTTATGGCGAGGTTGGAGGTGTCAGCTTCTGGTGACGGTGAGCGAGTTATGGCTTCCTACATGCAGGCACGAAATGAAAGCTGGAATGTTGCTTACTGCTCGCCGACTCAACAAGAAATAAAAGGCAATGAATACCGTCAGTTTCAAAGATAACATGTTAATACGACTATAATAACATGAAACACAAAGCTCAACTCTGTGAAACAGATCACAAACAGCAAAACTAAACACACTGCTCACCACTTCATCGGTAAAGGACATGAATTCTGTCAAATGTAAAAACACCATGATCACATCAAACATCATTCACAACGCAATGAAATATTCTTTATAAAGTAAATGCGAAACTCCATTTAAAGAATACTCTTATACACATAAAACTCTTATATCAGACTTGAGAATCACACCCACCACGGCACAGCTCAGTAATGGTTCTTTCCCATTACGTTTCTAGCATTAGTACGAGTATGTGAGACTGAAATAGTTCAAGAGATTAGAAGATGAACGGCAGATATAAATTTCAAAGGAATGATCATTCTAATGATAACCCTTTCATTACTGTATATTTCCGGTAATGTGCTGTGTGTTTCAGGTGATGGTTCAGCTTTTAAAAGACTGAAAAAAAAATGAATAAATAAAACAAAGGTATACATTTGTTTTAGATTAGGTAGGAAAATTTACCATACCACATCAGAATTACAAAGAAAGGTGTATTTATAGAAGACTCAAAGCACTCCAAGGAAGAATATGAATAAATAAATTAAGAATACTAAGAATATAACTCTGAATACGCCATTTTTGCACTAGAACTCGGGTAGGTAAATGTACAAATGCGGATGAATGAGAGAGATGGAAAGTGATAATGAATAATGGAAAGCTGATTGCGTCTCCACACTCGTGCTGTATTTTTAATTTAGTATTTGCATGCCTATATCACGCTTGATTTTTCTTCTTTTTCTTACTTGTGGAAAAAACCGCTGAAAGAAAAAAGACGAAAAATAGGTGAGTTTAATTGCTCCGTCCAAAAGAAAAAAAAAAACGAGTAGAAAACAGCTCCAATCGAGTTTGTTTTCTTTTCATTCTTTTTACTTGGGAAAAAGGCAAATTGAAGGCTGAAAATAAAGATAACAATAGTTTCGTTTAATTGGTGCTCTCTACTACCCCTGCCCTCCTCCCCTTCATGAAAAGTAAAAAGCTTCACTCGGGCTTCCTTAAAATTCTTGTGCACGCCATGGCTAATTAAATTTACTGATGGTGGTGTACTGAAAAGTCCTCCCTGGTGATCTTCCATTCCTGACAACACCACGCCGAGAATCAACTCAGCTCAGGCATCACAGCGCTCTCCTGGCTGTTTCACTCCTGCGTCATGTCATCGAGCTCACCTTCACTTTAACATGATTCGCGGGATTTGGAATATATAGATTGCATTTTTATTTATTTATTTATTTATTTTTTCATAACGCGCATCAATGTGGCATACCATTCATATCCTCTAAGCCATTTTTTTTTTTCACTCCTGCGTCTTGTCATCGTGCTCACCTTCACTAAGATGTGTAGATTGCATTTGGATTTTGCTTTTCGAGAGGATATCTAAATAGTATCAAAGTATTTATAATTTCTTAGTCTTTTATCGTCTATGGTCAGAATATTTGTTTATTAGTTTTAGTATTAGTATTGTGGCATGTCGCCTCGTGGACCATGATGGCTCTGTGGTGAAGTGTTTGTGGACTATAGGTTCACAGCTCAGTCCTGTCTTACTGAATGATGTATCAGTTGAGACAGCACTGCAACCTAACTACGGACATATTGGCCTCTATCTTGTAAATATTCCCATGTTTTACGTTTTCTTTTTTATTTTGTGCAGCAATTTATCATCGCTTTATTCTCATTTTCTGTTTACAGATTGCGCTCAAAAGTATAAAAGAAAAAATCCGGTGTTTTATGATCCTACTGCTGCAGCGTCATAACTCTGCCAATTTATCTTTCATACGACGCATTATTCTTCCGACTACTTTTGATTGCAACAAATATTTCAGGACTGAGATGAGTACGTCAGGTGGCGCCTCAGATGGCTAGTGTGCAGAGAGTGTGGTTGGCGGTGTCTCGTGCGAAAGTCTCGCTGTGCGAGTGTCCATTGTGTTCCTCACCCCTTTGTTATCTTTGCTCAAACTCGTGTATGAAAGGGTCTATGAGGCTGATGTCCCAACCAGAACAACTACGATCATCAATTGTCATTATGAGTGTATATAACGCATCATCAATAGTCTTATCTGTTATTTATCGAATGTTTGAAAACCCCGAGTGCCTCCGACTCGCACAATTCCGTACGATATGGACATATCATACTGCACTTTCACTTTTAAAAGCAAATACTGCGAATTCCACGTTTGCTTTGCTAGCGTAAAGAAAGGAATGACTCGCGCTGTTCCAGATAATATTTCAATGAAAAATATTCACTATTAACTCATTTATTGGTCAAATTAGGTAGGCCCTTCACCTCCTATGCAACGATGCTCATAGTGAAGAACCGACCTACTTTGACCAATAAATGAGTTAATAATAAATATTTTTCATCGAAATATTACCTGGAGCAGCGCGAGTCATTCCTTTCTCTACTCTACCAAAAGAAACGTGAAATTCGCAATATTTATTTAAAAAAGTGAAAGTGTAGATGACATGTCCATACCGTGCAGAATTATGCGTGTCGGAGGCACTCGGGGGTTTCAAATATTCAATAAATAATAAATTATAAGACTACTGATGATGCGTTATATACACTCAATAATGACAATTGGTAATCGTGCTTGCTCTGGTTGGGACATCAGCCCCATAGACCCTTTCTTACACGAGTTTGAGCAAAGATAACAGAGGTGAGGAGCACAGGGGACACTTTCGCACACCGGGACACTTTTACAGGAGACAGCGGTTGCGGTATATACTGCACCGAGTTACTCCGTTTGTGCTTTAGGTTAATCATGTTAGGTTCGCCGATTCTCCCCCCATCTCTCTCTCTCTCTCTCTCTCTCTCTCTCTCTCTCTCTCTATGTGCAGGCCTGAGACGGAGACGGAAAAGCAAAGGGATTTATGAAGGATTGGATGATTGGCTGAGTAATAGATATATGTCCCAACAACACGGCCCTATTGGATAATAAATAAGAAGGAAAAAAAAAAACCTGAAACAATTACGATACAATAAGCAAGTGTGCATAAAAAAAAAAAAAGTCCCCCTCAGTAACACCTCACCAAGCCCGCACATTTCTCATAGTTCTCGTACACTAGTTAATCCCAGTCAAGTCAATACAGGCTGCGTGTCACGATAATATAAACAAATACAATCAGACAACTAATATATTCGAGCTGTAAATTAACTTAACTAGCATGTTTAGTAAAGTGAAGTGTGTGTGTGTGTGTGTGTGTGTGTGTGTGTGTGTGTGTGTGTGTGTGTGTGTGTGTGTGTGTGTGTGTGTGTGTGTGTGTGTGTGTGTGTGTATGAAAAAAAAATGTATTAAGTAGAAAAAAAAAAAAAAAAAAAGGCAGAGGACAGAATGCTGAAATGTATATAATCTGTTTACCCGTTTATGTTTGCGTGAGTGAAGCACCAAGAGAGGATTAAATGACGCACAGACATACACACACACACACACACAATGATATCACTCCATAAGACACACCACGCTGTCCAATTTGCATCGTTCAAACAACCGGAGCGAAAAACTCTGACAGCGGAAACACAAACACACGCATGGAAATCAAAACCCGGGGTACTGGCGGCGCGTGTTTGTCAAAGCAATATTCAGCATTCCTATGCCACGGTTTCCTTTGTCCCACAGCGGCGGAACAGAGTGATACTGTGGTCTCGTGTTTCTTGCATGAGGATTTGATGCCACTGGGTTTCTAATTCACGATATTATACCTTTCTTTAAAGAATATAGATAAATATACCGTATATGGAAAAGAGTATGGCGAGATCACCGTTTGTTTTTTATTTATTTTATCTTTGTGTAACCTATTGAATGGTAAGGAGTTATTCAAGACACTATGTTATACACTATGTATACAGACAAATATGATTATAAGGAGGAGAATATAGAGGTAGTAAGTGATATTACCAGTCTGCCTTTTTATCATTCTCTTATATTCGAGGACAAAATTCAATCTTAAGGGGTTATTCAAAATTTTATGTCTTCCTTGAAATAATCTAAATATATATATATATATATATATATATATATATATATATATATATATATATATATATATATATATATATATATATATATATATATATATATATATATATATATATATATATATATATATATATATATATATACTCGTATATATATATATATACACACACACACACACACACACACATAAGGAGAGTAGAGAGATAGTAAGCCTTATCACAGTTTCCTTTTCCTTTATCTTATAGTCCTGCACTCTATTCAGTGATAAGAAGTAGTTGCGTAGTTCACATTCATATGCCTTCCTTGAAACAGTCTAAAATATATAAGGCAAAGTACAATTAGGAAAATGGTATCAAATCTTGCCTTTTCTTTATCTTATATTATTGCACCCTATTCAATGCTAAGGAGTTGTTCACAATTACAACCTAATTAAATATATATGGAAGAGTATAGAGAAAGACATTAAGTACTATGATATTTCGCTTTTTCTTCATCTTAAGCTCCTCTATCGTATTCAGCACTAGGAGTTATTCACGATTATACGTCTTCCTTTAAATAATCTAAACAAATGTACAAGGAAGAGAATAAAGAGATAGTAAACTGCATCATAGTTTGCTTTTTCTTTATCTTATAATAAGTGTATGTATGTATGTATGTATGTATGTATGTATTATTGTAGTAGTTCACAGCGTCATTCCTCCCTTCAAACACTCTGAATAAATAGAGGAGAGAGTGGAGCATTAGTAAGTGAATAAATAAAGAGAGTGGAGCATTAGTAAGTGAATAAATAGAGAGAGTGGAGCATTAGTAAGTGAATAAACAGAGTGAGGGAGTGGAGCATTAGTAAGTGAATAAATAGAGAGAGTGGAGCATTAGTAAGTGAATAAATAGAGGAGTGAGTGGAGCATTAGTAAGTGAATAAATAGAGAGAGTGGAGCATTAGTAAGTGAACAAATAGAGAGAGTGGAGCATTAGTAAGTGAATAAACATTGTGAGTGAGTGGAGCATTAGAGAATAAACAGAGGAGAGAGTGGAGGATTAGTAAGTGAATAAACAGAGGAGATAGTGGAGCATTAGTGAATAAACAGAGGAGAGAGTGGAGCATTAGTAAGTGAATAAATAGTGGAGAGAGTGGAGCATTAGTGAATAAACAGAGGAGAGAGTGGAGCATTAGTAAGTGAATAAATAGAGAGTGGAGCATTAGTACGTGAATAAACAGAGGAGAGAGTGGAACATTAGTAAGTGAATAAATAGAGAGTGGAGCATTAGTAAGTGAATAAACAGAGAGAGTGGAGCATTAGTAAGTCATAATTATAGAGACACTTTACCTTATGTCATATTCACTCCTTTTATTCAATCCCAATTCACTTTCATTGAACTTTTTCACTACTAGACAATCTTTCCCATAATCATCTACAACTTTCAAGACCTATTTTCTTGTACTTCAGTCTCAAAAATGCGTACTTCTGTCGTTTAGCAAAGATTAAATTCTTATTATTATTTTTTTCTTTATGTCCATCCAACCAATTCATTACAGTCACCTCAATGTTAACAAAAGACGCGGAAACCAGTGAAAGGTTAAATATAATGAATAATAATATACATCACAATGGGTACGAGAATAAAGGGTAATGATGTCCCTAGTTACCTTTCAGTTTATTCTGTATCACATTTCTTTCAATACCCAGAAGACAAGACAATAAAATGATGACAGTGGGTGAGATTGAATTTGTTGCTCGCTTTTCTTCATTTTGTCTTATATTCCCCTCTCAAACAATGACTTGTGTGACTTAATGAGGCAAAGAAGTGCTAGACATTCAAGAGTTATAGGCACTTATATACAACAGCACACCTTAAAGTATATAAAATGACTATAATAAGTTGAAAGATGGCACGGAATTACTAGAAGGAAACTGTAATGGTTAAATCAAACGGAGAACGTGGATTTGTCGGAGGAAGACGATTACTAAGAAAAAGTGTGGGGAGCTTGTAATAGCATCGCGGAGAGAAGGAAGGAGGGAAAGACAAGCTAAGTACACAGTAGAGACATTACTAGATTAGAGAATAAAGGTTAAAGTAATGATCGTAAGTAACCTCTCACACTCACTTCCACTGCCTTGAGCGTTTTCCATCAGTCCTAAGTCTTCTAATCTCCAGATAATCTCCTTACACAACTTTAGAACTGATTGACTTGCACCAGATCACAGAACTTATGACTAGAAATAAAGACGCATGTGGAATTCACTTATATTACTTGACTATCTAGCAATAACTGCACCTACTCTAAGCAAGAGAGAGACGACCTGGCATATCCTTTGCGTTAATTCTTCTCAGTGTATCCTCGGAGCTGCAAATGAACCCAGTGTTGCTCTCAGCTGTGGCGAAATGAGGAGAAAGCGCCAACTTCATGTCAGAGCGAGCCGACCGCCTAACCAAGCCCAAGTATAGCATTGGATTATTCCGAACCAGTAAGCGTGCTTCGTTATGCCAAAATTTGTTGTGCGTCTGAGTGAGTATTCTACAGTACGTGCATCTGTCTGTCTGTCTGTCTGTCTGTCTGTCTGTCTGTCTCTCTCTCTCTCTCTCTCTCTCTGAGCGGATGCGTGTTTCAAGTTACTCCTTCCTTGACAACAGAATCGGTCGAGAAAAGAGAGAGAGAGAGAGAGAGAGAGAGAGAGAGAGAGAGAGAGAGAGAGAGAGAGAGAGAGAGAGAGAGAGAGAGAGAGAGAGAGAGAGAGAGACTACATGGCTCACTACAATTACAGAACTAACACTCACTTTCCTCTTTACCTCCCTCCCTTTCTCCTTCCGTCCCTCCGTTCTATCCTCCTTCACTTTCCTCTTTTCCTACCATTTCGTCTTTTTCTCTCCTTGTCCTCTCCTCTCTTATCCTATCCTGCCTGCCAGTCTGCCACCTCGCCTGCCTGCCTGCCTGCCTGCCTGCCTCTCCCGATCCTGCCTCCTGCCACAATAAAACACAGGTTCCGACACTTTCTGAAACCCAATATTGCACACGCTCCAATACCGCCTCGGGAACCTTGAGAAACCACAGGGAAGATTCGGGGCTAAACTGGCCTGTAAATCTCAGCGGACCAATATTATCCAAACTTGAGGCAATTCCATCGGTCATTTTAAGTTCAATGCGACAAACTTGGAATAGAAAACTTGAGACAAACGTGTTCCTGCCTTTGATCCGAGAGGAACTTGGGGGAAGGAGCTGGGAGTGAAAAATGGTTATTGTCCTAAAGGCATGGCTACGAGGAGGAGGAGGAGGAGGAGGAGGAGGAGGAGGAGGAGGAGAAGGAGGACTAATGGGGGACAGGAAGGAAGGGATAGGGACATGTGTGGGAGGGAGCGGGGGAGGGAGAAGAGAGGGATCAGGTGGGAAGTGCGGAAGGAGGGGATGCTGAGGAAAAGATCAGTGTTGGTTGGTGTAGTGAGGGACATTTGGAAAGGTGGTGCAGAGGAACAAGTGGAGCGAAGTGTTTGGGTGAACTGAAAATTCCTTTGGCTTTGTTAACTACGAGTGTCTTGTGAGGGTTGAAAGTGTGGTTTGTTTCTAACGTCTGTCTGACTGTCTGGCTTTCTGGCTGTCTGGCTGGTTGGTTGGTTGTTCCTCTCTCTCTCTCTCTCTCTCTCTCTCTCTCTCTCTCTCTCTTAACCGTCACGATACTACCACCACTACCACCACCACCACTACCACCACCACCACCATCATTACCACATCATCACCATTACAAAACATGCGTTATGGACACATTACCAACACACCGCTGTGCCATCACCACCACCACCACTTCACTGTCACCACATTACACCACACAATAATGCTCTCAGTAGACTAACATTGCGATATACACATCATAACATCCTTAAAACCCACACAATGCATATCACTAACATTACACTCAAAGCTTCTTACCAGTCACCACATACCAATGTTCCCATCGAGATGATCATCAGCAGCAGCCTCCATAACCTTACTATAATTACAAAGAACAGTATTTTAACATTTCAGAGCATAATCTCAACTTTTTAATATATATCACTGGAAGTTGCTAAGGTTTTCAAAATCCCTTTCATGATTTTACTGATATTAAGTAGGAGGAAACACCAAAGGAGAGCGCGTCTAATCTTTGTGCCCCTTCAAAATGTTGCTTATGAGAGAATACATTTGTTTTCAAAATACAAACAACGAAACATTTCCATTTATCAACATGCACGAGTATATATTCTACCTTTATGCATATTCCAATTCATCAAGAGGAAAACTTCACATCTCATCTCAGTATCTGGTGGTCCAATCACTATCACCCATCACAACGATACCACTATCAGCCTCATCACCATCACCGTGTTAGAAAATACCCAGCCAGTCAGCCAGTTAACCAGCCAACCAGCCAACCAGATAATCAACCCAACCAACTACCCTGCTAACTAGCCAACCAATCAACCAACCATCCACCCAGCCAGCCAACTAGCCAGCCAGCCAGCCAGCCAACCAGCCAGCCAACCAGTCATTCAGCCAGCCAGCCAAGTCAAGCTTCCCAATGCTGCTTTGCTTCTCTTCCGTCACGTTGGTGCTGCCTGTGTGTTCCATTTGGGTCCGACAAATTGGTTTTGGCCATCAGTTAGACCGCACCATTTCGTCACCGCATAATTCCATGAACGATGCTGAGGAAGGAAGGGAAGAAGAGGAGGGAAGGATGTGGTTCGGGAAGGAAAACAAAGGAGGAGCAAATATTAGCAAAGGCGTTGGTATTTATGAAGCTTCTTGTGATACGCCAGAGAGAGAGAGAGAGAGAGAGAGAGAGAGAGAGAGAGAGAGAGAGAGAGAGAGAGAGAGAGAGAGAGAGAGAGAGAGAGAGAGAGAGAGAGAGAGAGAGAGAGAGAGAGAGAGAGAGGTAGACAGTGACAGACTTAGAAACAGACAGAAAAAAAAAGAGAAACACAGAAACAAAGACAGAAACATAGACGACGATCGCGTTTTTTCACTACTTTTCAATTTTTCCTTGTCTGCTTTCCTCCCCGATTCAGGGATGCCGAGACTGCAGGATGCGTGAAATGAATGAGAATCAAAAAGTGTAAAGAATCGGCGGTACTAATGCTCAAATGAAATTACTTTTGTCTATGACTTTGCAATTTTTTTCCTGTTGAATTTCCTTTTCGATTCACTGATGCCGAGACTGCAAGATGTGTGAAACGAAGAGGAATCCCTCCTGTACGCGACATCTGTGGTACTAATATTCAAATTAAGTGACTTTTACGTTTCTTTTTTTTTTTTTTTTATAACTTTTCGACTTTTCCACTGATACCGAGAGTGCAGGATGACAAAACTCCATAGCATCACTTCTTTTGTATGATTACCAAGTTCCCTGACCGAAACTTAGTGTAACCTTGTGAAATAAACAGGAATAAGAAACCACCGCTACTACAGATGTTCAAATCACATTACTTCTGGCGTCCTATTTATGTATTTTCTGGCCGCATTTACCCCGCTATAAAACGAAAGTTGCTGTTCCCTTGGTTACGGTTGGCTCACTGAAGAAAAAAAAAGCCCCTCAGCTTTCCCCGGCCACGACCACTTCGGCGACTCGCTTCGCTTCACACTTTTAACGAAATTAAGAGCCCCAGTATTGCATTACGAGCGACACACACACACACACACTCACCTTTTTCAGCCACGGAAATGTCGATCTCCCTCGTGAGCGGCGCCTGGCTATCAGTCCTGTACACTCGGGGTACAAACCAACCAAACAAAAGGTCGGGTTTTCTCTTGCTGCTGCTGTTGCTGCGTCACCTCTCAGCGGCAGCAAAATGCACGCCAACAAGTAGCCTCTTCACCCTGTCTAGTGTCCATGAGCACGATCGGATTTTTATCTCTCAGAATAGTAAAGATGCGGCCGTCAAATTAACATTTCTCGACCAGGACCAAACTTATCCTACGCTACGTCCGGCAGGAATGTTTTCTTTTCGCCATGTGATCCTCAGTAAAACGCGCAAAATGTAACTGTAAATCAGCAGAGCGTCAGAAAAGTTATCAGGCAGAGCAGCACTGTGGCAAGCGAGGCTCCACCACCACCACCACCACCACCACCACCACCAAATCAACTCTGAAAAAAAAAAAAAAACTAAAATGCTAAACATTGGAAGAGCTCGTGTTTGTGGCCCAGCAGTGCGTTGTGTTCCACCTGTTTATGCCAAACACATCATGCATCCTGATACCAAAGTTTACGCTCCGCGCTGAATAGTTCATGAGGCAATAGTGACAATGAAAGGAAAATGTACAGTGCTAGGATGAATGGTACCTTTGACGAAACAACATAAATATTAGTACAAGGATTTTTTTTTTTCTGATATACTTAACCATGATCACATGACACGTAAATACCGTTAAAACATCTAAATCAGCTTGTAACATCAATTAGTAAAGGAAAATAACAAATAGAAATTAAGAGAAGGAAATAATAGAACAAGTACCTAGTGGATCAAACAACAAATAAATAAACAAACAACAAATAAGTAAATAAAGTAAACAAATAAAATAAATGAAGGTATGAAATATGTCTAAATGTTGACTTCATTCCACTTGTCACTTATTACCATTAGTGTGGACACTTGTTACTTATATAGGCATTGTTATATGAGATGCAGTCAGTACTTTGCACTCAGGTCTGCCGTCTCAAGCAAACCACTCGTCCTGCTCTTAGCGTAGTGGTCAGAACTCAACAGTGCCGCCTCAAGTAAAGCACAACAACAACAACAACAATAACAACAACAACAACAACAACATCACCATCACCACCAACAACAACAACAACTACAATAACTACTACTACTACTACTACTACTACTACTATTTCTCTTCACGAGGTAGTCAGCAATCAGCACTGCCGCTTCAAGCAAACCACTCGTCGTGCTCTCGGCTGAAGAAGTTGGGGTACCTTTGCTTCAGGCGTCGGCGGCGGCCTCTCACGTAGTCCATGAAGTAGACAAAGAAGATGTGGACACCTAAGCTGGTGGCGCCTTGAATGCACTGAAAGAGCGTCAGGGAGAGTTGTCGCCACCACGCCCCGCCCACGAGTATGGCGAGGTGAACGAGGGTGACCGTGGACATCACCACGTACATCAGCATGAAGGCCTGCACGTTATCGCGGCCCAGGCAGTTCCCCACGTACCTGCAGTGGTGGTCATGCTCCCACACGCACTGCTTGCACACCCAGCAGTGGCGAGCGATGTCCGGCCTGGGCTGGTTACACTCGACACAGTGTTCAGACCAGCCCGGCGCTCCCTGCTTCCCCGCTGCGTGTTGCTGCGTCACGCGGCCCGCAGGCATCCAGCTGATGGCATAGAAAAGGAAGGTCGTCACGCTGGCCGACACCCACACCACAGCCTACATCGGGAACGACCACGTGCCGTACACGCGCGGAATGAAATCCCGGTGCAGGTTCACGAAGAAAAACCCAATAAAGCACAGCGGCAGGATCTGCACTGCTGCACTGTTGAGCCACATCAGTGGCCGCCACGGTCGGCCTTCCTCCTTCTCCTCTTCTTCCTTTTCCTTCTCCTCCTCTTCGAGGTCGTGCATCTCGTATTCTTTGAGCAGCTGGACAAACACGGAGCCCGAGTCGGGAAATCTGACTGGGCGAAAAGGCTTGCTTTCCTTCCCGTCGCCTTGGCATTGTGGTGGCGTCGCGTCGCTCTTGTTTGTGAAGACGGGTTGGTGTGCACCAGAACAGCTGGCCGTGCCCGCCACCGCCACGCACTCCAAGAGGGTCCCACCCTACAGGGAAGACTCGCCTGCTGCGCAGAACACCGCACTCGCCACGGCAGGGGTTTGGGCGGTGTTCGGGGGCAGCTTAGTCACGGCGGTGCCCTCAGTGGGCAGAGTCAGCTCCACCCCCACAGAGCTGCAGGTGACGTTCAGAGTAAGAGGCGCCGTGCTGGATTGCAGGCGGCGCAGCAGGTCGCCGAGCTGCAGGTGCAGGAAGGTGTTCACGGTGCCTCGCATCGTCCACACTTTCACCTCCACAGGCAGGACAGTCTTTACCTTCCACAGCGTGCGCGACCGCACCAGTCTGCACGGCGTCTTGTTGCGCCACTCTCCTGTGGCGTGTCTTTCCCAGGCGTGCTCAGCGAACACAAAGTCAGCGAGGACTCGCTTCTTGGCGGAGAAGCGAGGAAAGCCTTGGCGTTGAGTGACGCTCAACCTGAGGCGGCGCGGCCCCAGAGCAGGATCCGCTGCCCGAGCCAGGCAGCGCACCAGGTGCAGAGGCTCAGTTTTGGACATTCCGATGTTGCGCAACTTTGAAAATGTAGTTTTATTATAATTGTTGTTAAAGAAGGAAAGTAAAGAGTTAACTATGCGAAAGCATTTCTAGATCATGTGCAAACTACTGAGAGAGAGAGAGAGAGAGAGAGAGAGAGAGAGAGAGAGAGAGAGAGAGAGAGAGAGAGAGAGAGAGAGAGAGAGAGAGAGAGAGAGAGAGAGAATGAACAAAACAAAATTGGAGATGAATGAGAATATAATACAAGAACGAAATAGCCAAGAGGAACAGAAAATAACACAACAATTTAAGGAAAGAAAAAGATAACACTAACTGAGGGAAAGAAACATTGCAATGAAACTACGAAGAGGAAAAAAGAAAGGAGGAGGAAAGCCCAAACGGAGGGAACTAAAAAGAAAGATAAGCTAATACCTGTAGTGGAAATAATAGAAACGTGCAGGTAAGACAGGTAAGCCAGGCAGAGGAAAGGAAACTCAGGTGTAAATATAGAAAATGGAGAGCTTCAGGAGGCAGCACAGAAGGAACAAAAGAAATTGGAGACTTAGTGAATATATAAAAAAAATAAATAAATAAAATAAATAAATAGAATAGTATTGAGGAAATAAGTGTGGTAAGTTAAAGAAGGTGAATGTAAGACAGGAGTGTTTGGAAATAAAGGGAAGGGTTAAAGAATATCTATGTATGATTGAAAGGAAACAAAGAGTTGAATGCAGTTTAAGGAAGTTTATGGGAAAATATAGATACAGTATAATCAAATAAAAATGGAAAGGATGGAAAGACAAGAAAAATGTGTAAATAAAAACAAGTTGAATGGAAGACAAATTGTAATAATGGGAGTAAGAGAGAGAGAGAGAGAGAGAGAGAGAGAGAGAGAGAGAGAGAGAGAGAGAGAGAGAGAGAGAGAGAGAGAGAGAGAGAGAGAGAGAGAGAGAGAGAGAGAATGTTGTCAACTGTCTTTGTTTTCTACTTTACTCTCTATGAACACACACACACACACACACACACACACACACACACACACACACAGTAACACCCAACACACTCAGTAAACCCCACAATACACTGCTCTTGGGAAGGCTTTGGGCGGATTTCCTAACTCTTGAAGTCCAGCGCCGGGCCTCCTCTCCTCTCCCTCTCTCTCTCTCTCTCTCTCTCTCTCTCTCTCTCTCTCTCTCTCTCTCTCTCTCTCTCTCTCTCTCTTCCTTCTCTTGATCTTTTTGTTTAAGTTGAAGAGTTCGCCGTAAGCCGCAAGTACCCCAAGGGACCGAAATCCGCAAATTCCCCGATCTGATTCCGGAAGGGAGTTTCGTTCGTGTTGTGGTGGTGATCATTGCTGCTGCTGCTGCTGCTGTCTTGGTGGTGGTGGTGGTGGTGGTGGCAGAAGTATTATAACCTACTGTTTTGTTTTTCATCATTGAGTTGGTGCTACCTTTCTCTCTCTCTCTCTCTCTCTCTCTCTCTCTCTCTCTCTCTCTCTCTCTCTCTCTCTCTCTCTCTCTCTCTCTTTATAATGCTGTAAATATTAACAAACGGTGACAATCTCTCTCTCTCTCTCTCTCTCTCTCTCTCTCTCTCTCTCTCTCTCTCTCTCTCTCTCTCTCTCTAAGGAGGACGAGCTGAGCACCCGCCGGGGAGACGAGGGAGGAGGAGATGAGGAGCCTAGTGATGCCGGGCGGCGCTCCCCTAATTGCAGTAATGGGGGGAGGGATGAGGGGGAGGCAGGCGCGGCACTCATTGGCATGCGTGGCCTTCGGTGTGCGGAAAGGTTATCAGGGGGAGAGGGGGGTGTCTCCTGCCGCGGCGCCCTGGGTTATATCTCAGGAGTGGCTTGCTTGTTGCCTCTCGCCTCTCGTGTTTTGCTTCTTGCGTCTCGTCTCGTCTCGTCTCGTCTCGTCTCGTCTCGTCTCGTCTCGTCTCTCTCTCTCTCTCTCTCTCTCTCTCTCTCTCTCTCTCTCTCTCTCTGATTATGATAACAACAACAACAATAACAATAATGACAAGAAGAAGATGATGATCAACAACAATAATAACAAAATAACAATAATAATGATATACTACTACTACTACTACTACTACTACTACTAATACTACTAATAATAATAATAATAATCAACTGCTGACTGATTAATTACATATCCCGGAGTATGAAATGTACATTGAACAGAAATAACAACAATACAGACCGTGAACTTGCATCCAATACATAATGAATAGGCAGACGAGAAAGGAGGTCACACCATGCAGTGTATTGAACAGTATAGTAAGCGTTCTTGTGACGTGCTGCGATGGTGAATCTATTACCACCACGAGGGAAGAGAAGGTAGATGATGGATTGATTCTCTCTCTCTCTCTCTCTCTCTCTCTCTCTCTCTCTCTCTCTCTCTCTCTCTCTCTCTCTCTCTCTCTCTCTCACACATTGAAGGAAATTCAGATATGCGAGTGAAATAATGACTTAAGAGAATGATTAATGAAGTAACATGATAGATAAGACATACTGAATGGAAACGTAGACGCAAAAAATTAAATCAATAGATAAATAAATAGAATAATGAATAAAGTAAAACACAATACTTTGAATGAGATTGAGAAGAGAAACTGCGAAACGAAAGAAGAAAATTTCTCGAAGCATCGCAATTGACAATCAGTAAATGGAGAACCAGCAAAAAGATCCGTGGCACAGGCAAACAGCCTCTCCAGCGGTCACCAGATTCGAGGAGGAGCTCAAATAACGCATCATTGCTACAAGACAGGCAACAGCAAAACACAAAAGTTGAACTGTTTAACCTAACCTAACCTAACCTAACCTAACCTAACGTAACTTAACCTAACTTAACTTAACCTAACCTAACCTAACAACCTAGCCCTTTCACCGAGATATGCAACAATTCACATCACTAAAAGCAACGTATCAAATCTTTATAAGCACCTACAAAAAAAAGAAAATATCAAGGGGACGAAAAGAATAGGTTTTACAATATCTAACCAGTTTAATGTTTGGAGATGGCTTTAGAATGAGAAGAGGAGGTCCCAGATTGGCTAGTGATTAAAGATAGACGTGTCAGATAGCAGTGAAAGGATTGAAACAGAGAATTCTCGAAACGTTACTGCATGTCAGCCTATTTGAATACAGTTGCGATATTCCACTTTCACCCTAAAATATAAAAAAGAAAAAAAAACGCAGATGAAAGAAATACTTAGAAAGAATAAAAAAAAAAAAAATGGTAAATTGTAGACAAGACAGGAAGAGCTTAGTTGTAAAATGTCTAAAAGGGACAGGAACACTTTAGACTGGTGACTGAATGTGATAAAAAACCAACAAAGCCGACAGATGCACTCTTGAGATTACCTGCATTAGCCTGTGGACACAAAACATAAATATCTGAATCTAACAAAACACACCAAAATTTCTGTAATATGATAGCCTGTAAAATAATATAATGATTGTTCGTCTTGTCTTACTGTTTGAAGCAGGTTCTTTATCTCGTTTGCTTCTTTCGGTTCTACGTATCTTGGGACTTATTATACACATTATTCATGGTTCAGAGCACTCTCGCCTCCCGTTGGATTCGCGCTCTTCTATTTAGCTTAATATAACCTTAACAAGAAGGGTGCTTTCTCTTACCCATGAACTCCACAATTTCATCTATTCGTATTATCGCAGCAAACACTTTTTTATTTTTATTTTCATCATTATAAGGGCAAAGGAAGGCAGAATGCATGAACCCACCCATTCAGCTTCTTTCTTACCTACACCCATGCATTTCACGACGCTTATAAACCCTTGAAACAAACACCACATGGTTCTCCTCCACCTCCTCCTGCTCATCCTCTTCCCTATTCCCGAGCACCACCACCACCACCACCACCACCACGAGAAGGAGGCTTAAATACTGGCCATCATCATCATCATCATCACCACCACCATCATCATCATCATCATCGCCCTCAACATAAGCTCGCTCTAAACAACAAGTTCGCCGTAAGATTCCCTCATATCATAACTAACACGCCTCCGCCACTCTCATAACCGTCCGTTCGTTCCGTGCCGTGCCGTGGAGAGCCCTCACCAAAACGGCCGCGCATATACCACACGCAAACCATAAACACGTACTCTTTCTCATCTCGTTCCACACAAACACACACACACACACACACACACACACACACACACACACACAAGGAACAAAAGAAGATAAACGATACAATCTATGCATTTTTTTCTCACTTTCAGTCCATAAAGAAAATGTGTGCATGTGTATGTATGTGTATATGTATGTATGTATGGTGTGTGCGTGTGCGTGTGTGTGTGAGAGAGAGAGAGAGAGAGAGAGAGAGAGAGAGAGAGAGAGAGAGAGAGAGAGAGAGAGAGAGAGAGAGAGAGAGAGAGAGAGAGAGAGAGAGAGAGAGAATGTGTACTACTTTTAGTTTATTTACTAATTAGCTAAATTAATTAACTCATTAACTAACTGGAAAAGTAAATAAACGTCTACGTGTATATACGAGTATGTATGCATCTATATTTATGAAAATACTACATATACATTTACTTTCCCCTTCCATTCCATCCCTTCTCTTACTATCCCCATCTCTTTCCATCCCCTTCTTTTGTCATCCCCTTCTTCCCTGCAGCGGAACACTCACCACCTCGCGTCGGGCCCGGGATGTGTGACTTGGCAGGCGGCCAGCAGCTTCGGGAGGGCAGTAAACAATGGGCGGGAGGCATACATCACCAGGGTTCCTTTCACGGCGCTGCTACGTGATGGCCAAATGATTGCACGGTACTCCGAGGCACCAGACGCAGGACACACCAAGAGGTCGCTGTCTAGAGGCCTAACGACGAGAGAGAGAGAGAGAGAGAGAGAGAGAGAGAGAGAGAGAGAGAGAGAGAGAGAGAGAGAGAGTAATGGTGATGGTAATGAGGGAGAAGTAATGGTGATGGCGCTGGTGAGAATGTGGATGTCACAGTGAAAGTAGTGGTGATGTTGGAGAAAAGATAGTGTCTGTCTGCCTGTCCATCTCTCTCTCTCTCTCTCTTATAATACAAAGTGATATGTAAACCATTATCACCATCACCATCATCACCATTCTCTCTCTCTCTCTCTCTCTCTCTCTCTCTCTCTCTCTCTCTCTCTCTCTCTCTCTCTCTCTCTCTCTCTCTCTCTCTCTCTCTCTCTCTCTCTCTCCTTCCCTTGCAGGCTCTTAAGTTTTCCAAGTCGGTCTTATGAAACTGGGATTAACTTTATTTCCAAGGCAGGAGTTTGAAGATTATTTAATTTTGCTTCTGGGGGCGAACAAGTTTATCAGTTCTCTCGGTGGCAGCATCTGACGAGACTCAAGTTCTCTGTTCTTTCTCTGTTCTTCCTCCTCCTTCTCCTCCAATTTTTTTTCCTATAACTCCTCATTCATGCTTTTTTATTTAATCTTCTTGTCCTTATTTTTTTTTCTCTGTGTGTGATATGTTCCTTTGCTTTTTTCTCCTCTTCTCCTCCTCTTACTCTTCCTACTCTTCCTTCTCTTCCTCATCATCCTTTCCTTTGGTATTTCTTTTTATTTTTACTTCATCTTCTCTTCGTCCGTTCTCTTGTGTTTTCTTATTTTTCCTCTTCTTATTCCTCCTCCACCTCTTTCTCCTCATCTTCTGCTTCCTCCTTTCATCTCCTCAGCCTCCTTCTCGTCCTCGACCTTACTTCTTTGACCTTACAACACAGGAACGTGACCTGCATGCTCCTGCTCGTGACCTTGTGACCTCAGATGTTTGTTCGAGGCCAAGGAGAGGTCATCAGGCCACACGAAGGAATGCACCGAGCCACACGTTTCATATATTTTGCAAGTCTTTTTTTCTTTTTTTCTCCTCGGCAGCATTAGTATGGAGATGCGGAAGCCTGGCGGTGTTCTGGAGGATGCACAGAGGAAAAGAAGTGAGAGTTGGGAGATGCAGGACAAGACGCAAGGGAAGGAGGGGAAGGAATGAGCCACAAGGGGGATGATGAGGGAAAACACTGCGAGTAAGACAAGGGTCAGGAATAAACTAAGGTACACAGAAGAAGAAATGAGACAACACACTAGGGGCAAAACAAGGGACAGGAAAAAGCTAGGATACAATGAACAACAGATAAGGGGAAAGACACTAGAGGTACGAGTAAGACAAGGGGGTGGAACAAGCTAGGGTACAAACGAGAAGGGATGGGGGATGAAGGGGAGGGGAAGAGATGAGGTATAAAGGGGTAGAAGTAAAGGGATAAAACGGATGGTGTGGGTGTGTGTTGCCTTCTTCCAGTCAAGTTTATTGTTTAGTTGTCAGTTTTATCTTTTTTTTTTTTTTTCATTTTTTCGTGTTTCTTAACTTTTTCCTTTTGTTTCTTCATCTTTTCCTTTTCATTATTCTCTTTTGAGGTCTATTTTTCAATTCTGTTAACCTTCATCCTTCCTGTTTTTCACTTTATTTCTATTTCGCTCTTTCCTCTTTCTCGTTACCTTCTCTTAAGTCACTAATGTTCAGTTCTGTTCTAAATTTCTTAGTTTCTTCGCTTATTTTCTTTTCTATTCCCTTATTTTTTTTCCTTTCCACTACTTCTCTCCAATCTTCATCCTCCATCTTTTCTTTTAACTTATTGCCCTTCAATCTCCATTGCTATTAACTTTTACGGTTCTCTTCATCTTTTATCTTCTTTTTACCTGTCATTCATCACTTTCTCTATTCTCCTTCTTCCAATTTTTCCTACTTATCATTCCTGCTTTTTCTTCTATTTTTTCTTCTCTCGCACCTTTTCCAGTCCTCCTATTTATCCTCCTCCTCCTCGTCCTCCTCATCTTCCTCCTCATCCTCCTTCTCTAATTTCCAAGTCAAAAGAACTTTTCCTTCTTTCATCTAATTGGTCAATGCGACTCCTCTTCATCGAAAATATCGAATTAACTTTTGTCCTTGAAGTATAAAAGTTGGCCTCTTTATCTCCACTCTTAATTCTCTTTGAGTCTCCATATGTTAATCCTTCTCCGCTTCAGTATATGTCGATGTGTATTGGTGAATATCAAGAGAAAAATGACAGACATCAATGGAGTAGACTGGCTTGTGCAAGTGAACTATGTTAACGAAAGGAAAAAATGTTTGGTGAGAAAATGTACGTACTCTTATGGTGAATGGCGCGCACGCGCGCGCACGCACGCACGCACGCACGCACGCACGCACGCACGCGCACGCACGTACGTACGCACGCACGCACACACGCACACACGCACACACGCGCACACACACACACACACACATACACCGAATACCAAACACGACTAAAAAATGCAACGCAGATTAGTCAAATTAACAAATGAAAGAAAGGAAAAAAGCTTTTGAAAATCCTGTATTTCTGCTAACGGTTGCCTGCCTTGTCGTCAGTGCCTGGGCGTGGTGAGCTAACCTGAGTTCGAGTCTTTCCCGAAACTGATCGTCATTCAAGCTATCGCAGAGTTACCGAAGAATATCCACATGCTTCCTATCAGCCCTGTTCTCGACACTGCCTGTACTAAAGAGATCTGGGGGAGGATACGAGTCTCTGCAGTGGCGTTAGTCTAAACTCCTGTAGATTCGAACCATAAGCCTTCAAAAGCAGAAGACAGCCACCGAAGCCCTACAGATACAGAAGAATAACTGTAGAAGAGATGCTTACCAACACTTTACAGCAAAAAAAAAAAAAAAAATAGAAAATAAATAAATAAAAAAAATAAATAAATAAAAAATCTGCTAAAAAAAAAAAAAAAACTCCGCCCGATCACAAAGCACAGTAAGAGAGAACAAGAGAACCAGAGCGCCATTAAGAATACATACATTCACTGCCTCATCTTCTCCATTACTAATGAGGACGCAGCAGCTAGTTATGCTCATCTTCCTCTGCCGCCTCAATTATACCTAACCCGCATTACACTTGCACGAGTCTTGCCTTGATGAAGAGGGACAGGGCGGGAAGGAGCGAGGTGCGGGAGAGATGTGGGTACGAGAAGGGAAAAAAAAAAAACAGAAGAGGGAGGGAGGAGAGGAAGGAGGAAGGAAGGCGCGTAGGGAAGGGTTAAGCGCCATGCAGGGGAAATGTCAGGAAGAGGAGAAAATAAGGAGGAAGAGGAAGAGGAAAAGAAAGGGGAGGGGGAGGAGGAGAAGAAAGAGGAGGAGGAGGAGGAGGAGGAGGTGCAGAGGGTGAAATTGAGTAACGGACATGAAAGGAAAGACGTGATATGAAGAGAAAAGATGAAAGATGAGGAGAGAATGTTGCAAGAAAGGAAGAAGGGCGTGTGAGAGAAGGAAAAGGAACGAAAAGGGACGGAAATGGGAAACTGGATGAAAGGGGAGGAGGAGAATGATCCATAAGAGTGGCGGGGTGTTGCTGACGAGAGCGTGAAGACTGCAGACAGTGAGGGATGTGATGCGAGACGTTAGGGAGAGCGCGACTGGTGATTGGGAGAGAAGGGTGAAGGCTGGCAGAGGGTGGCAAAGGTTGGGGGAAAAATGCTAGGGAGTAGCGGCTTGGTGGCAGGGAGTTAAGGAGAAGAAACGTGGAGGCTGTAGCAAAGTAGGTCAGGCGAGGCATTTGGCAATCCCTGCAAACCATAAAACTGTAATGAATCACAACTCACGCCTCTTAGTTCCTGCCTCGCTCGTCACGCAACCTGCCTGCCGCCTCATCACCACCCTGCTCCTGCTGTTGCTGTCTGCCTGCTTCTTCCTGCCCAATTGCTCCTCAGGAATTCTACAGGCTCGTTTATTACTTGTGGTGTTTTGATAACTTGTGCATGGTTTAGATGTGTAGTTTGAGTCTTAACGCATTGAGTCTTAACGCTCATACTTTCCAATACTCTCAACACTACTGTAGCCTTTAAATATAGTCCTTACGAGAGCCCATAGCCTTTCAAAATACAGGCCTTTGATTATACAGTGTTTCAACGTGCGCCAAAACCAAGCACTCAAAGCATCTATCTAGTTAACGTATATATAGTTTGCGAGCGCCACACGAAAGGAGAGCATCCATGAAAAACACACGGGAACACATGAAAAGTGGGCGCACATGGAACATCTGTCTAGTTATGCTCGCCTCCCAGCCTCCTCCTGCCCAAGTTCACACGCTCTATCAAAATCTGTCACCGAGCTCTCTCACCGTGACGTAAACTGACCAACATATTCCGCTGTTTTAAAAATATGCCACAAAAAAAATTAAATATTTCAACGCTACCAGAATACCGCACGTACGAAAGCAAGAGCAGTCTGCCCTCAAGTACCTAAATAACTGTGTCATTGTCTATGTTATTGAATATTACGTGCTATGGGGCTACATGGTGTTTGTTGTGATTGGGTCTAGGTCTATAGTCGGATACCCATGTCATTTGTGAGTAACGGGATAAGAAGGCGGTTAACAATATTACTACGTGTGTGTTTATTGGCTTCCCACTTGACAGCTCAGGTGGGGGAAGGTAGTGACCGCTGAGAATAAGGTGTATTATGGGTTGGTGTGGGGAATTGAGACGGGAAAGGTAGCGGAGAGATGAGAATGTGTTTGGGCATGTCAAGAAAATAGAAAAGTGTGTGGGATGAGGATGCTGAAAGTGGTTCTACCGGACAGGAAAAAAAGAGGAAGACCTAAGAGAAAAATTGTGGGTGTAAGAAAAAAAAAAAGACATGTTTGTAATAGGTGTAACCGAAGAAGACACGGAAGACCAAGCGCGTTGCCGGAGAAGGTTGCTCCGCTGTGGTGCCCCCTAAAGGAAATAGCCAAAAGCAGTGGATTGGTGAGATGATTCAAAGTTTAGTGAGATGGTTCAAAGTGGGGTTATTATTTTTAGAGGAAACTTACGAAGATATAGAAACTGGTGTGAAGCTGCGTAAAGTAAGATGAAAAGGATACTCTAGTGACTGAAATGTAAGAAGAAACTATTGCTATCTTTTTATTTACCAAATTATTGTGAGTACAAGTGCCTCACGTTTACTTAAGTTTGAAGGGAACTTCTTGCTGGTTATTTTTGCTCCTTAGGTGAAGTGGAATGGGGAGCGTTATGTGGAGTGGAGCTGACACATTATAATTCATCATGACCCGTATTTTCAAACGCCCTAGGCTTTCATATAAAAGTAATTTTCAAAGATCAAAGAGATGATTAGTTTTCATGTTTTTTTTTCCATTGATAGTTACGAACCCTTAAGCTATCATTAGAATCATGAAAAGAACCTTGGAAACCCCTAATAATTTCCACTAGAGCCAGTTAAGCCAAATCGAAGGTAAATGTTGAGAAATAGACCTGTACCTCATTAAACACACACCCCCATCCCTAAACACACACACACACACACACACACACACACGGGTATATACAATGCGCTTTACAGGAGCAAGACAGTGTGGCATAATTACAGCGAGGGAGGGTCATCACACAGAGCAGGCCGTCATGGTCCCGCTGCCTCCCGGGGACTAAATGCGGACACTGAAAACAGGTATTCCGCGCGAGCAGGTTTTAAAGGCGCCACCCTCCCTGCGCCACACACTCCTACACACACTCTTGCACGCTTCCACGTAACCAAGAATATACATTTTTACCCGCTAAATAAAACTCGAAATTAAGACTGCTGAAACACCCGGCGCGGCGCAGGTGAGTCCCTAACAACTCCCGCCTGCCTTTCGCACGCCGCCACGACAAATTTCATTAAAAGTTTCTGCTACAGATTTCGAACAAAGGGACAGGAAATAAAGGTGCATAGATGTATTAAGGGATATTCTGCCTTTGCTTGTACGTGTGTGTGTGTGTGTGTGTGTGTGTGTGTGTGTGTGTGTGTGTGTGTGTGTGTGTGTGTGTGTGTGTGTGTGTGTGTGTGTGTGTGTGTGTGTGTGTTTCTTTCTCCACGTGCATGAATCTCTGCATCCGTAACTCGCCTCTGTGGGACAAAATTATTATGCTACCACATTCAAAACCCAAGCGAGGCATGGATGTTGCCCTCCCGCCTTATCCGCAGCGCTCCCCCCGCCGCCCACTCCACAGGCTACCCTTGCCATCCTGACCTCCACCATCACAACTCTAGAACTCTCTCACTATTTTTCTTCTTTTTTTCTTTAACCATCCTCAAAAGGAAAAAAAATATTTACCTGTTTGTTACATTTCTCCTTCGTACGAATTTAACTTTTTTTTTTTTTTTTTTTTTTTTTTAAGAAATCCAGAGACTCTTCCAGCATCAAAATAGCAAATGTTTACTTCTTTCATTAACTTTCATGGAAGGTGGCAATTTGAATGTACTTTTAAACTTTTTTTTTCTCTTTGTGAGCCTCGATGACGCTTTACAAATAGAAAAAAAAAATATCGCTAGCACAGAAACTTAGCACCGCGTATCGTCATGAATTAACATACAATGATGAAAAAATGTACAATGAAACAATCAAGACAAGAAACTAAAGACGCAGATTAACTGATGAGAGAGAGAGAGAGAGAGAGAGAGAGAGAGAGAGAGAGAGAGAGAGAGAGAGAGAGAGAGAGAGAGAGAGAGAGAGAAACGACGGATCGAGAGAGAGAGAGAGAGAATAATAATAATACGGATCGGGAAGAGAATAATAATAATAATAATGATAATGATAATGATAATGATAATAATAATAATAATAATAATAATAATAATAATAATAATAATAATATACACGCAGAAAAGAAACTACATCAGAATCAAGCATGACACATTAGAAGCACAATTACAGTAACACAGGAACATGCACCAAAGAGACTACCAAAGGAAGGTGACGGAGTACTACACGGCAAGCAGATAGATAGACAGACGCGGGCCATGCATAAATAGACAGAGCAGGCCAATCCAGCGCATCATTCAGGTATTGCAATCACGGTCTATCTGGGCGCCGGAAACAGCGTATATTGTGTCCATTTCCGGGTTTGTCAAACACACTCACTCAACATGCACACGCTCATCTCTCGTGTGTGAGTGTGTGTGTGTGTGTGTGTGTGTGTGTGTGTGTGTGTGTGTGTGTGTGAACGAGAGAGAGAGAGAGAGAGAGAGAGAGAGAGAGAGAGAGAGAGAGAGAGAGAGAGAGAGAGAGAGAGAGAGAGAGAGAGAGAGAGAGAGAGAGAGAGAGAGAGAGAGAGAGAGAGAGAGAGAGAGAGAGACTTACTCACTGATTCAACTGACTGACTGACTGACTGACTGACTGACTGACTGATTCACTGACTGATTTTAACTGACTCATTGACTGACTGGCTTTCTTCTTTTTTTCCTTCCCCTCTCTTCTCTCCCTCCCTCCTCTCGTCTTGACTGACTACACATGTTTCCTTTCTTCTCTTCCCTCCCTCCCTCCCTTCCTTATTCCCTCCCTCCCTCCTGACTGATTGACCAACTGACTGACTTTCCAAACATCACGACAGGTACTCTGAAAACAACATGGAGCCTCAGTGTCTGCATACCCTGTCGTGGTGCAGCGTCCCCCCAAAGTTGTGACGTGTTTCAATTTGGTTACTGGCATGCGAGCACAACACCATAACGTAACTTCCTCTTGTAACAAAGACTCCAGTGTGCTTATTAGGATTCTCGTAATGAAACTGCGTCACATCCAAACAAATGCAGATATTACGTGTCGAGGTCTTCTCTTCCGTCACTCCTTTGATTGATGGGTTTTAGTACGTAACTTCAAATGTGGGACGCATGAATGTTTGCGACGCGACGAGGTTCGATTACGCACTCGACATTTGCAGGCATTGATACACATAGCTTTGTCATGTCATGCGGCCTTGTTACGTTAGTTCGCGTGGTTGTACCGCCCCTCAGATGTCGAGCAACGCGAGAATATTGCCAGTAGACCACGGCGGCGCTGGTGGTGTGAATATATCAACAGGCAAAAGAAGATGGCTTTTTTTCCCTTATGTTGAATGTATACAGCGTTAAACTATTTTTGTTTTTTTGCAGTCGTCGTACTAAGTAATTCGCATTATACAGAAAAGCGCGATTTTTGCAGTCAAAAAAAAAAAAAAAATCATGAGACTTGTCACGTAACATTCTTATTTGTATAAATAGCATAATAGACATTTATGAAAATCAGTTAAGAATTAGCATTCTTTTTTTCTTTTCTATTTCTTGGCATACCGTTCCCTTAAAAAATACAATCATATCCTCGATAATTTGGACTCACAAATCTCATGTTATATAAACACGCTTTAGCTTCAAATGCTGGCCCCTGAGTCTTATCTAACCCGCTGCAGTTTCGGCGAAGATTCATGTGGCTCTGAGCTTAAATCATGAACTCTGGTATCAATTAATCGATTCAGAAATTCAAGATGATTCATGACTACAAAGGTCTGCGAAATTACATGAAAACACTAAAGAGGAAAAACAGCAGCAGACTTGTTAATGATTACGAAGCTGTTTGAGACAATACGGCACAGCAGGAGTGAGGGAAAGATGGACAGGAAAAAAGATGGCAAGGAAAGAAACACTATTAAACAATAAAAAAAAAGGAAGCGGGGGAAAAGCGGGAACACAAACAAACCACAACTAGCAGGACAACACTGTAGTACCAGACACTGAAGAGAGAAAGAGAGAGAGAGACACAAAGGGCTGAGACAAGGGAGCGGAGGGCACACAGTTCGAATAACATGATACAGAACAAACGGCAGCACCAAAAGCAAAGCCATCTTCAACACCAGCGAAAAACCAAAAACAATCTTTACAAAATAGATTTTTCGCTCGCTGTTACTGGCAAACACCTCGACGAATACAAACAAGAGCAGCATCAAGAGACGATTAAGGTGATTAACTTCCCCACGCGATGTATAGTCACGTAGCCTGAGAGATGAGGGACGCAGGTGATGTGTGAGGCCAAGCGCAGGTGGTCATTTGCACTGCAGGTGAGGCAGGGAGGACCGTCAGGGAGAACCATCAGAGAGAACCGCTTGTGTACACCAGTGTGGTTATTCGTGCATGATCTGGCATTCGTGGAAGCGGCGCCAACCAACCCTCGAGGCGTGACAGAAGGAATAACTGGAACAGCATGGTGACGGGGTGACTGGCCTGCACTGGAAGGCTTCAAGTGACGGAGTGGGTGAGTGTGACGCAGACTTCATATAGATCGTCACATTGTTAGATGCTTTTGGTCATTCATTCATCAAAACTATTTTCGAAGGACAATGAAAAGACTGGGTTGTCATGAATATTTCTTTTCCCATAAATGAGACAGAATTCTAGTTAAAGTAATAACAGACTTATGAAGATGCTTGAAAACCCTCAAGAACTTTCACTGAAGCCTCTTGAAAGTTGTCGAAATAAGAGATAAAACGTTATTGCTAATCTCTCTCTCTCTCTCTCTCTCTCTCTCTCTCTCTCTCTCTCTCTCTCTTCCGTTACCAACCCTACAAGTATCGTCGTCGTGATGTCATGGTCCAGAGGCAAAACGTGGTGTCCGCCAAGCTCCGTCTCGGCTACAGGCCCGCGTGGCAAGTTTCTGAACAAGAGAATGTCCCGCACTTCTCCTCATGTCACCTGTGTGGCGCTCCCGACGGCAACTCTCTCTGGACCACTACAGTCTCCACTGTCCGGAAGTTGATGGTCTGCTGCCTCGCGGTCTCTCTCTTCTCGACATACGTCATCATCTCTCGACGCTGACCATCTGGATGTCGTCCTTGCCCACTGTCCACGCTTTGGTGGCTATCAGTTTAACCAACTGTACATTTTCAAGTTTTGATTCTAATATAATGTGTTAGTTTGACGCATTTGTGCGCAAAAAATTAACTCAAACAAAATTCTCTCTCTCTCTCTCTCTCTCTCTCTCTCTCTCTCTCTCTCTCTCTCTCTCTCTCTCTCTCTCTCTCTCTCTCTCTCTCTCTCTCTCTCTCTTTCTCTTTCTCTCTCTCTCTCTCTCTCTCTCTCTCTTTCATTATTACTGAGGTGGCACAGAGCACCAGCCCCTCACCCAACATTTCTTTTCTCTATGTGTCAAGGAGTATGCAGGAGTACGAGAGAGAGAGAGAGAGAGAGAGAGAGAGAGAGAGAGAGAGAGAGAGAGAGAGAGAGAGAGAGAGAGAGAGAGAGAGAGAGAGAGAGAGAGAGAGAGAGAGAGAGAGAGAGAGAGAGAGAAACCCCTCAACACGTCGTACTAAAGAAATGTAAATTATAAATAAAGATGAAAAAGGTTGGCTATTTTGGTTCTGGAGAAAAAAAATAGTAAAAAACAAGCTAGGGTGAAGTCTAAGGCAACTCAGTCTACAAGCGACTTATAACTGAGGTTTTCTAAAGGCTATGGAAAGTATAGAAAGTAATGTTGAAATATACACTCCTGCATCTCTCCCAACACTGAAGGAAGAAGAGATTGGTGTTGCTGGAGAAAAAAAAAATGTATATCTAAAATGCAATATTATATTTCTTTGAGCTAAGTCCGTGGCGTGGGTGCACACACACACACACACACACACACACACACACACACACACACACACACACACACACACACACACACACACACGTGAATGTACAGATGCCGTGGGGCTTATGTTGCACTGTTGCCTGCAGTGCTACTGTTATTATTATTATTATTATTATTATTATTATTATTATTATTATTATTATTATTATTATTATTAATTATTATATCATCATCATCATCTTTATTTCTATCTGAACTTATTTTACCGTCACCATAATAAGTAGAAGTAGTAGTAGTAGTTTTTGTAGTAGTAGTAGTAGTAGTAGTAGTAGTAGTAGTAGTAGTAGTAGTAGTAGTAGTAGTAGTAGTTAGCAGATATTGTTTATATTGATTTTGTGATGATGTTAATAATATATCAATACAATTTGAAACATTTTCTCTGAGTGACAAAGTTACTCCTAAACACGCGCACACACACACACACACACACACACACACACACACACACACATCAAAACCACAATAAAGTCGCTCACCAACACAACACAGCATACAGTATTTCAGCATTATTAACATCACGGAGGGAATGAGGTGGAAAAGAGTTCAAGTTTTAGTGGCCGGCAAATCATAGCGCTGAGGCAAAAAAAAAAAAAAAAAAAAAAAAAAAATTCAATGTAAATCATCACGCAATACGCTTCCCACGTGATCTGCGCCACTCATGACGACACACCTTTGCTCTTTGGTTGCATTTTTCAATCCCCCGACGCACTACATACATTATTGGTGCAACGTGCGTGCTTTACTGGTGCTACTGATGGACGGGCCTTGTGTTCAGAGGGAGAATTATTAACTGGCTAAATGTTACGTGTGTGTGTGTGTGTGTGTGTGTGTGTGTGTGTGTGTGTGTGTGTGTGTGTGTGTGTGTGTGTGTGTTTTATCATCCGACTTCAGTGCTGGGCTAATAAAAAGATTAATTGAGTGACGAAAGGTGAAATTAATGACCTCGGATGGTTGATGCTGTAAAACTTCCCGAGTAGATTTGTTTTGTATTTGTTTTTTGTTTTTCCATGCGTGTATTACAGCAGGTTGTGGCGTACGAAAATAATAAAAATACTTACTAATCAACTACCTAACTGAATGAATAGATATAGATGAATAAGAAAACAAATAAATGAATAATAAGGAAAGGACGTCTGCTAAATCACCACTTCAATGAACCATAACAAGAGGAAGTTCTCAGACGCGTGCATTCATTTATCTGTCTGTCACATAAAAAAAAGTAAATAAATAAATAAAAAGATACCTACGCAAGTGTATACATTCGCAATCTGATGTATATAAACGAGTGTAAATTAGAATTCCTAATGATAGTTTTTGATATGGTTATTTTCCTTTTTTTTTTATTTTGCTATTTCGAGGTTCAGCCATCACGAGTTGTCTGATGTCTTTCTTTTTTCTTTCAAATGTCGACGTCCGTGAAATGAAAAGTTCGATGTCAGACAGACACAGAAAATATAACTTTTTTTATTCATTTATTTTATTATTATTATTTTTTCTTTTTTCTTTTACGGAAATCTGCATTGTACTGTTAATTAAGTGACTCGAAAACTGTGAGCCGCCTAAATTTCCTAGATAAGTATGTGTTCTTTCAATGTGTGCTTCCTAGTAGGCGTGCACCACAATGACTACTGGGTTGGTGCGACATCAAAGTGCCATTAAGCAACAAAGATTGAGACCCACTGTGTTAAATCCGTTGAACGTTAATGTGCTAATGCTCAGTCTTACTTGCATCTTTTTTGTGAATCTCATGCCTGTACCGGTGGAAACTTTTATCATTGACAATAATTGGTATATTATGGTTATTTAATTATGACTACAACCCCTTACTGAATAAAAATGAACTAATTAATTACTGTTTTTGCTGTCAGTGACAACTTACTTAACTGAACTGTATACTTGCAATATAATATTCTATTAAGCCGCAGCGATTATTACATAAAATACGCTCATAAAATTAGCGAAGTCCAAGTGGAGATAATACGACAAATAATTATAAGTTCTATTAGAAAACGTAACGCAACAACCATAATCGTATTGCTAATCCTATGAATGCTAACGAGTCTCTTCAAACTTATTAAGATTATCTGGTTCAAATCTAAAGTGTAATTTCAAAAGGCATCGCTGGAAGTAGAAGGGAAATGAGTTGTTTAAACCTTTTGGTGCATGCATATCTGTGTTGTTCCCCAAATATTAAAGTCCATGTTCCTATTAACAGTCAAAGATTAATGAGAGAAGTTTAAGGTCAGTAGCCTTACGCTCTCCGTTCTCTCACTAGGACTAATTCCAAATGCTACAAAGATTAACCTGTTAATCAAGTCCTCGTGGTTGTTGTTCTTGTTGATGGTACAGAATTACGGTTAAGGAATCAATGAAATCACTAAAACATCACTGAACACTCCAATGACTTCCAATAGAGCTTGTTAAAAGTTGACGAAGTAAAACGCCGAAACATTTAAGATATGGACCCAAGTATTTTTTCTAACACTTATCTTTTTATACGTAGTTTTCTTCCCCTCTTCGCTCGTCCAGTTTCCCAGAAGTGTAATGACGCTGATGCTCTTTCTTATCCTCCTCCTCCTCCTCCTCCTCCTATTTTCACTCTCCTCCTCTAACATTTACAACTCTCCCTGACCTCATATTCCCCCTCTATTTGCTGCTCCATCCAAAGACCTTCCCTCCATCCACTCCTAACCACATGTCAAGTACATTTTTCCTTGCATTATAATAAGAAACTAAGCGCCGAGTCCCCTGAGAGTCATAGCCTATATGGGCCAGAAAAGGATCCCATATATCTTGGTGCTGCCCCTCGCCTTCCTCTCCCGTGCTCTCCTGCTTCCGTCTTTTGCCAGCTAATGGATTCATCTTGGTGGCAAATGAGGCTAGTTTCCTCAAGAACATCTGAGGCGGAGGGAGAGGGAAAGAGAGCCACGAGAGAGGAAAGAAGGGAGGGAGGGAGAGCTACGCGAGAGGAAAGAAGGAAAGAAGGAGAGCCAGGAGAGAGAGGAAAGGAGGGAAGGAGAGCCACGAGAGAGGAAAGAAGGAACGAGAGTAAGAGAGTCACAGGAAAGAGGAAAAAAGGAAGGAAGGAAAGACAGGAAAGGGGAAAAAGGAAGGAAGAAAAAAAGGAGGGAAAGAGAGACAGGAAAGGGGAAAAGAAAGGAGGAAAATAGGAAGAAGGGAAAGAGACAGGAAAGGGGGAAAAAGGCAGGAGGAAAATAGAGGACCGAGAAAGGAAAGAAGTAAGGAGGGAAAGAGCCGCGAGAGAGAGAGAAAAAAAAAAAACTGAAGAGAAAATAAGGAAGAGAAAGAACCAACAGAGAAGAAAGGAAGGAAGGAAAGAAGAAGGAAAAGAGAGGAAGGAGAGAAGAAAAAAAGGAATGATGGAAGGAAAGAGGAAGGATAAATTGTAAATAAGGGAGGTTTAAAAGAAGGGCTAGGAAGATATTAGGTGAATGGGGTGAATGAAATGAGCTGAGAGGAATGGGCCGTGAGGAACCTACATAAATGGCAGCTAGGAGTAAAAACAAAGCTATTAGAAGACTACACAAGTAATGGCGACTGGAAATAGTTTAAGCATGAAGGAAGCAGGTATAGGGCACAGAAAATGGAGGGTGGAGGTAACTGGTTAATGGAGAGAGTACGTATTTCTGTTGTAAAGATGATGAATAAACTAAAAATGTATGAATGTATATATCAAACTATATATATATATAAAAATAAATGCGCCTCGAAACTACATAACAAAAAAGTAATAAAAACACTCAAATTGGAATAGAAATAAACTCACATACAGAGAAAGAAAATAATAAAAAAAATAATAAAAAACATAACTATTTTCTGCAATGAACTAAAAATAAAATGTTGCTCACTTTCCCTTTTACAGAAATTAATCAATCTTCTTGGAGGTTAAGACGAAAAGTTACGTCACCTAACGACCGAGAGATGCCCCTATTACACCCTTACTCCTTCAAGGTCACACAGACTCCCTTCGTTATTCCTTTCAATCACTACCAGCAATTAAAATAAATACGCGTTGGCAGTTGAAAGGCTTAGAAATAGTTATAGATGCAAGTTAACTGATATCAGATCCCAAACTCTCTCTCTCTCTCTCTCTCTCTCTCTCTCTCTCTCTCTCTCTCTCTCTCTCTCTCTCTCTCTCTCTCTCTCTCTCTCTCTCTCTCTCTCTCTCTCTCTCTCTCAAAACCCTCCACTCGTTTCGTCTCGTCACGCACCCACACCACTACCACCACCACCACCACCACCCTCTATACCGTAAACAAACAAGAAAGGAGAGGCCAGGCAAACTCCACCAGGCCTCCCCTTCACCAGCCATACCACCTCACTCTGCATAATTGGAGTTCCAGTCATCAGCTTCAGAGGCTCCGTAGAGGCACGCTAAAGAAGAGAGGTTACCCAGGAAGACTATAGAGAAGGAGGGAGACGAGATGCTGCAGGAGAGAAGACTTAAAAAGACAGAGAGAAAGAGGGTAAAGGGGAAGGAGGAAAGTAACGTTAGGATGGATGGAAAGAGGAGGATGAGGAGAGATTGTGTGGAGAAGGAAGGAGTGAAGGTAAGGTAAGGTAAGGAAAGGTAAGGAAAGGAGGAGCGTCTTAGAGTAAGTTAGGGGAAGGAGGTAAGAGGCTGAGGTAAGGTTATGGCAATAAGGAGGAGGAGGAGGAGGAGGAGGAAAAAGACAAAGTAAGTAGGAAAAGGAAAAAAAATGAAAACAGAGAGAGAGAGAGAGAGAGAGAGAGAGAGAGAGAGAGAGAGAGAGAGAGAGAGAGAGAGAGAGAGAGAGAGAGAGAGAGAGAGAGAGAGAGAGAGAGAGAGAGAGAGAGAGAAACAAGAGAAAGAAGAGACCGAATGAGAGAACATGCCTCTGTCTGATCGTCTGTCTACTCGTACATCTGTATCTGAGTGTATATACCAGAAAAAAAAAAAAAAAAAAAAAACAGAAAAGAAAAAAAGACACAGGGAGGGCATCAGATCTCTTAGGGTGACATGAGGAACCCTCTGGTCGGACTCATCAGGGAAAGAGAAAGAATTAGACCTCCACCACCATCATCATCCCTTCCCCTCCCTCCCCACTACACTGAACTAAGAGATCGTACCGCTCCAACCCCCACACACCAGCCAGGTCACGAGTGGTGGTGGTGGTGGTAGTGGTGGTGGTAGTAGTAGCCAGCAGCGGCGGCGGATGGGCGAATGCACTTGTCCCACTGGCGAGCAAGTATGAGAGGCGGCAGACAGCATGCTGATGAGCGCTTTCCTGGCGGCGCACGAATCCGAGGGTTTAGCTGAGACTGGCTGGCTGGCTGGCTGTCCTGCGTGTTGTTCTTGTTGTTGTTGTTGCTGCTGTTGTTGCTATTAGTAGTAGTAGTATCTTAATGGGCTTTTTTTTAATTATTTTTTGTTGCCCTTGGCCGGTGTCTTTCCCACATTAAAAATAGTAGTAGTAGTAGTAGTAGTAGTAGTAGTATTGATGTCAACAGCAGTAGTAGTAACAACAGTAGCAGTCACAACTCATAACCACACACACAAAACATTAAGTCCCGTTTAAACATCAAATCTTACTGAGTATTATTCCTCCTATTTGTCATTCTGCCTGTCAACCTGCTTCACCATCTACTTGCTCGCTGTCGTTCTGCCTGCCAACCTGCTTCACCATCTACTTGCTCGCTGCCATTCTGCCTGTCAACCTGCTTCACCATCTACTTGCTCGCTGTCGTTCTGCCTGTCAACCTGCTTCACCATCTACTTGCTCGCTGTCGTTCTGCCTGTCAACCTGCTTCACCATCCACTTGCTCGCCATTGCATCTATCAGCTCATCACTGCACCAAGCAAACTAATGTACGTGAATCTTGTCTTGTAGACCAGACCAGACAAGGTGTTCATATTTCTCTCTCTCTCTCTCTCTCTCTCTCTCTCTCTCTCTCTCTCTCTCTCTCTCTCTCTCTCTCCCGATAAGCAGAGATGAGTTACTGAGACATTACTTACCGACCTTAAGAGCTTAGAAGAAAAATATGCATTGGAATACTATAATAATAATGTTGGTACGCAATTCATAACGAGTTCGCTTCGTTACAGCAACAACAGATCATTACTATTACTGATTATCCAAATGAGGCGTGTTTTTCTGGCCCACTAATTCTGAAAAAAAAAACGCATTATTACCTTGGCTTCATAATAATCTTGCCCAGGTAATCACGATGAAATTGCTGCGCCTACATTAACTTCTCGAGTTTGGACTAATATTGTTAGCCTTGCAAGCATTTCTTCTCTCTCTCTCTCTCTCTCTCTCTCTCTCTCTCTCTCTCTCTCTCTCTCTCTCTCTCTCTCTCTCTCTCTCTCTCTCTCTCTCTCTCTCTCTCTCTCTCCATCTTTTCTATCATTCTCCTGTATACTAGTCTCTTTCATATATGTATGTATGTATGTATTGCTGAAAGATCTCTATGCACGACTGTATATAGGAATGTGTACAGGAATTATTTAAACGGGACAAAAAAATAAATGCATACTTTTTTTTATTTTACACGTGTACTATTCTGTCGGTAAAGTAATTAACTATAGCCTTGTATGAGCATATATAAATTATATTTCCTTGTATTGGATGCAAAAGTTCATTGAAATTCTCTCTCTCTCTCTCTCTCTCTCTCTCTCTCTCTCTCTCTCTCTCTCTCTCTCTCTCTCTCTCTCTCTCTCTCTCTCTCTCTTTCATCAGGAACTTAGCAGGTTTTTCTCCCATCTTCGTGCTCTTGACAAGCTTCCTTCACCATGAAAAATCCAGCACGAGTCACCAATGAATAACCATCCAGGCAACACATCCACCGGCGTTTGTCATCCACGAGCCGAGCAAGTGGTGGTAATGGCTGGCGTGGTGGCAGTAATAAGGCTGCTGTTGCTGACGCTTATTGCTGTTATTCATCTTGTACAGCATCAGGGAGATCACGTGGGGAGGGAGGTGTCACTGATGATAACAGATAGTTACGTAATAAGAAGAAAAATGTAAGAAAAATAAAGGAAGCTGCAAGAAGTAATCAAGCCTACACGTGGTACTCGTAGTCTCTGTATACAACATGCCTATTTGTTTTTACTTAATGTCCTCATTTATGAATGTGTCTATCCTTCTAAGAACGTAACATACGAAAATATGGGAAGCTGTAAAAACATCGGGCTTATACGTGCTAGTTCTTGTATGAAACATGCCTGCGTGTTTCCGCCCACCATCCCCATCCTTAACGTACTTTGCTTAATCTTCTCCTAAAGATCAATATTGTTTTGGCACCAAAATCTTGATTACTGAGTGTGTTCCATTCATCTGCCGCTCTATTTGAAGTCAACACTGATCTTCCTTCTTCAGCCTACCATGTATGATAACTGCACAGCTATTCTTTGTATATGCAGAAGTGTGTACCTGTTTGCACATCACTCACCTGATTAGAAACAGCTGTTACCTATTACTTAATTCTAAGTAGTATTTAAATATTATTATATTTTCTCTAAAATAGGTTGTCCAAGTGTTACAGAGGCAGCATAATTCAGTTTTCCTTTAAGTGTGGTCAGGGAACTTTCCAAAGGATCTGAGAGGCTTGTTTGAGTGTCAAATATATCCTTAGTCAAAACGTCCGTGGCTTAAACGTCCCCGTGGCAAAAATTTTCATCTTACATTCTTATTTTTACAACACCTAATTCTCTTAGCTTTTGACTTCACCGCGCGTCACAGTGGAATAAAAACTTGACTAAGAAGACTCATTCATAGATAACTCAGTAACAATAACTAGTATATTACAAACACCTTTAAACTCTCTTCCTAGGGTGGAAGCCAACTCCTATTCAATGGACCACCACGTGAATAGTTCCAATAAAAAGGGATTTGCTGCAAGAGAATGTTGAAGAACCACTGACGTAATTGCCATTCACAAAATACATAATACAAAAGAGGCTCAAATCAGCTTAGGAATATTAGCCATGGAAATGTAAGGTTATTCCTCTCATTCAGTAATACACACCACTGGAACATTAAAACGAAAATTATGCAGTGGTATTTTGATTAGATAATTAGATATGGTACTAGTTGGTTTATGTATAACAAGGACAATCATTACAATACGTATCCACACGCCACAGTTCATTGAATGTATACCCTTTCATGCACCTATAGATCTGCTTTGTTGTCAGTCATGAGTGGGGGAGTGTTGCACCTAATGACTATACTAATAAAAAAAATAATAGTTTAGCTAAGTCTTTGATCTACTGGAAAAAAAAAATAAGAATAAAGAATAAAGACACTGATAGACGCTTACCACCGTACGAACATCACTTTTAATTACAAATCTGCAAGTTCTTAATTATATTCTTATTACACATTTATTCTCGCTCTTATCTGTAATGCCATGTTGCCAATTTGTCTGTACGTATGTCTGTTCTCCCCAGTGACACGTGTGTGTGTGTGTGTGTGTGTGTGTGTGTGTGTGTGTGTGTGTGTGTGTGTGTGTGTGTGTGTCGCCACGTGAGGTGAACATAAGCGTACCAATCAATGTTCTGCGGCTTCGTGTTCACAACAGATCTCGCTAAAATAAATATTTGTTACTGGAACTGTGTGTATTATTTATGCTTTACATAAACATTCATTCATCAATAAAAACTGCTGAAATAAACAACGCAAAAAAAAAAAAAACTATATACTTTAAGTAATCACCCCTTTTATTCATGATAGATGTTTTATGTTTAGTGTCCTTTTTTTTTAATGCAAACGTTTTAGCTTTAAAATATGATGATGCTTTTTTTTTCATTTATTTGTCGGGGATTTACAATTATTATCAGTCAACGCGCGAGAGACCAGTTTTATAACAAGTGATTGGCGTCACACACACACACACACACACACACACACACACACACACACACAAACATATTCAAATAAAAAAAAAGACGTATCATCTCCTGTAACATTTACCAGTCAACAATAAACTAAGTCCTCTTTTTTTTTTCACAGCAAATAATTTCCTACAGCTTTTTCTCCCTGTGCATCAGAGTCCATCCCGTCTAAGGCCGTCCTGTTCCTGTCCCCTGGCCACACAGCTCGCCCGTCCTCCTGTCCCTCACATTAAGCTGCTAACATTTTCCGCGGCCCCCAGGCAAGCAGATGAGCGTTAATTTCAACAATGCATAACCTTTTTTCGTACCCATCCCTTCCTGAAGAGTCTGGCAGGATTTTACCTACTACTGCTACTACATCCATAGGGTAAATGTGCTCTCTCTCTCTCTCTCTCTCTCTCTCTCTCTCTCTCTCTCTCTCTCTCTCTCTCTCTCCTCTCTCTCTCTCTCTCTCTCTCTCTGAATACCTACCTGTCTATCTACGTATCTATCTATTACTAAAAGGTTGTTTTAAATGATAGTCATACCTAACAAAACTAACCAATTCTTTTTCATATTCATCTATTAAAATTTGTTGCTTCTTTTTATTTTTTACTTATTTTGTGGCCTCGACCAAACTCCCGAACACAAAAATAAAAAAAAGGAAAAATGAAAAACAGTTCAGGCTTCTATTCAACAAAGGGAAAGGCAGAAATTACTTTACAAATACATACAGTAGTGTGTGATGTTTACCGACTCTACGTACGACAGGGAAGGGGCCAGGAATACTGAGTGAACATCTTAAGATCATCGCCACTGAAGCGGTGAGGCAACTTGACAAGATGCAAAGATCTTCCATTACGTCCTCGCCCTCAATGAATACTTGGAATGCATGATGACAATAATTTTTGATGTAAATAAAAGAGTTTGAAAGTTTAAAATATTCTATCACAGCAGTTCAGCTTTTGTCTTATATCGGGATTATGGGATGAACCGCACACACACCACACACACACACACACACACACCACACACACACACACACACACACACACACACACACACACACACACACACAGGCACGCACGCACGCGCGCACGGAAAAATCCATTACGGGGATCAGTCTGGGAGGCAAAAAATATATAGAAAAATGAAATATTACGAGATAGAAAAAGGGAAAAATAAAATCTTACTCAATAACACTGGAGAATAATATGAAAACGCTGAAAAGATAGGAAAGAACATAGCAAGTTACATTTTCCCGACGCGAACCAAACAACAGTAAAAAATAAATAAATAAATAAATAAACAAATAATAAAGGAAAAACGAAAAGGTACATACAACAAAGTTATCAAAGAGATTAAGTTCCTGAAATCACAACACATGCACACACACAAAAAAAAAAAAAAAAAAAATCGAAAAATGGAAAAGACTTACTGCTGGGAAGGTCAATATTAAAAAAAAAAAAAAAAAGACAACGCAATCACTGAAAATGCAAAAATGGAAAAGAAAACTGCGGCCGAGAAACTAAAATTCACTACGGAGATGAATTTTCAAGAGACCAAATGAAAAAGAAAGACTGATGAAATGATACGAAATCGTTGGAAGAGTTAGGACGTAAAAAAAAAATGACAGCTAATAATAGAAAACGTAATATAATGAAAACACAAGAAAACAAAGAATAGGAAACAGATGAAAAATATCAATGTATAATCGCACAAAAAACTAATATAATAGAAGAGGAGAGAAAGAACTGCGTACATACTAAATAACTACATGTACCACAGCCATTTCCCTGATAAAGGTAGAATGGCAACTTTGGGCAATTGAATTTTGAGTGGATTTTTCTTTAATTTAGTACTATCTAGTAATACCTTCTGTATTACGAGACACTTCTCGTAATTTGAATATTTCTTTTGACAGTTCTCTTTTCGGTAGGCACTTTTTTTTTTTTTTTTATTTACATTAAGAGGCTCACTGGCCAAGAGAAACAAACAAAAAAAAAAAAAAAGAATAAATAGAGAAAAAAATCCCACTAAGATCCCAGTCCCAAATGTCAAGAGAATCATCGAGAACTGAAGGATAAACGTCTTGAAACCTCCCTCTTGAAAGAATTCAAGTCATAGGAAGGAGGAAATACAGAAGCAGTCCATTTGCTACCCGTGACCAGATCCGCTCATATAAAATAAAACTGTCAATTAAATACATAAAAGAAAACGATCATAATAAGGCAAAACCTACATATAGCTACAATTACTTGAATGTTTTAGTTACGTTGTTAGAATCATTTCACTCCTATTGGTATCAGTGCCATTCAAAATAAAATCTCGTACCACAACATTTTATTAAGTTTGAAGAGTTCCCACAGCGGTGAAGGGGATTGGGAATGTAAGAAGGTAAATAAATGTAAATTAATTAATGTTTTCAGTCTATGTATAGCAAAGTGATTGATCAATATATTAAAGGGTAACACTTACATTCCCCTGCTGCTGATGGTAATGCTGTTGATGACTTCTGCAGTAGTAGTAGTAGTAGTAGTAGTAGAAGTAGTAGTAGTTGTAGTAGAGATATGCCTTTCTCTTCCTTGCTTTCACTACATTTCTCTGTTTTTCACTTCACACACAACTTCTATTTTTTTTTTTGCCTTTTTTTCTCAGCAATAAAGGTAATTTTTCAAGTATTCACTTCACTTCACTTTACTGTATCTATCGTTATTCACTCCATAACCAATATATCCTTCACAATAAACACCTGACGTGATCCACTGCCACTAACTAAAAAAAATAAACAAATAAATAAATAAAAATAATCACCTTTTCAGCTCGTCATATTCCACGTCACTTCACACACCACTTCACTTCAACGATTGTTTTCACTTGACTATCAGGAACTTGACAGCGCCTCATCTCATCGACTGCCACTAAAAATAATAATAATCTCAAGTGCTTCTGGAGGACATATTGCTTCCTCCTCCTCCTCCTCCTCTTCCTCCTCCTCCTCCTCCTCCTCCTCCTCCTCCTCCTCTTCCCCCACCTTCTTCTTTTTCTTCTTGTTCATCACCCGCCCTCCGGTGATTCCTGCAGCAAAGAAGAGGAGAGAGAGAGAGAGAGAGAGAGAGAGAGAGAGAGAGAGAGAGAGAGAGAGAGAGAGAGAGAGAGAGAGAGAGAGAGAGAGAGAGAGAGAGAGAGAGAGAGAGAGAGAGCGTTCAAATATCACAACACGCTCAAATGAAACACTCGCCTAACTTCTTATTTTTCATTCTTCTCCACCTGCTCGTTTTTTTTTTCCTCCCTCCGTTTTCTTTTGTTTTCTTTTTTTCTTTTACTACCACCACCACCAGTACTACTACTACTACTACTACTACTACTACTATGAACTACTACAATCGTATTACACCTACTATTGCTTCTTCATCTTCATTTCCTTCCTCTCCTTTTTATCCTCCTCCTCCTCCTACTACTAATACTCCTACTTCTTCAACATCTCCTCCTACTACTACTACTGCTACATTTCCCTCTCCCTCTCCTCCTCCTCCTCATCCACTTGACAACCCACAACCCCACCCACCTACCTACCCACCTATCCTCCTCTACACCCACCCAACCACCCATGAGTGTTTTTTATGCGTCCTATTAATCTTAGCAGAGCGACAAGTCCTTCCTTCCTACATACATTCAATTACTGGCCTCCGCTGGAATGTCAGAGAGGAAGAAACTAGGTGAAAGAAAATGTAGAGGGGGGTAGATAAATTTCCTCGTTACAGTTTTTCTTCTCCCCACTCCTCCTCTCCTTTCTTCTTTAGCCTCTGTCTTTCCTTCAGTTATTTTTGCTAAGCTTTTTTTTTTTTCTTTTTAGTCTCCTCCTAATTCTCTTCTACTTCTCCTCTTCTTTCTTCCCCGGCCTCTATCCGTGCTCCTCCTTCGGTTATTTTTTAAGGATAGACGCTCTCTCTCTCTCTCTCTCTCTCTCTCTCTCTCTGTCATTCACTCACTGCTTTCACTTTTCAGTCTCATTCCCGCGACTCAAAGAAGTGTAGCCTCGTTAGCCGCGCCCGGAGTCAGGCTAATTGAGTCTCCTCCATGTGGAGGAGGAAGAGGAGGAGGAGGGGGAGGAATACAAAGAAATACAAAGGGAAATCCAAACAGCAACAGAGCCTGAGGTCCTTACAAGGCTGTTTGGATAACTATTCTACTCTAACTATTAGCGGGAGAGACAGGATAGCACAGGAGAAGGCTCCTCCTCAACCCCTCATCCCTCCAGCCGAAGCTGGCAGGAAAAGGAGATGGTACCATGTTGCATAGAAAAAGAACATGAAATTTGAGAGGAAAGTAAGAGAGATGAGGTCCTACTTTCTACTAAATAGAATCTCCATACAATCCTAATATCTGTGTCATCTGATGAGACGCTTCCTCTTTAAAATTTTGATTCACTGCGGTACATTTAACTCCTTTTACCATTATTGTGACGGGGTCAGCAGTAAGTCCCCGAGGAAGAAGCCATCACTAAGGTCCCTTTAATTTTGAATCTGTTACATTATATATTTTTTTTCCTTCCCTGGGGAAATATACCCCCCTTAAGATGATAGATAAGGCGGAGTGAATGATTTCATTATTCAGACATGAACAATGACAACCTGGGATTAGTTTCTAGATACCTGTCAAGACGGGTTTTAAATGACAACGGTACCTGAGTTAGCGACGCATGATGGAAGACAATTCCAGATATTTATAACACAATTGAAGAAAAAAATGTTTGGTTTCATTTGTTTGAAATCGCTTGCCTAGTAATTTGAAGCCACTGTCTCTTGTAACATTGGACTGGATGAGTGCTAGGAAGAGTTCAGGTCTCATATTTGTGAAACACTTAAAATTTTGTAAAGCAATATCAGATCCCTTCTTAGTCTGCGTTTGGGTAGGGAAAAGAGATTTACTTCCTTAAGGCGTTCCTCGTAGGGTTTATTGCGAAGCCCTGGGATCATTTTTCGTTACTTACGTTGTATTTCTTCTAATTTCTCAATATCCTTTTTGTAGTAGGGTGACCAAAACTGTACGTTGTATTCAAGATAAGGGCGTACGAGTGAGTTGTACAAGGCCAAAATTACTTTCTAAGATTTGAAGAGGAAGATTTTCCTATGAAGCTTATTAACTTTTTGGCAATTTTAACGACTTTAGTGCAATGTTTGCTTAGCTTAAGATCTGTTGACACTAAAACTCCCAGAGCAAGATTCCATCAGTTGTTCTCGGACAATCGAAGTCACCGATAATTTTCGTGTCCTCATTTTCATCATTTAATTTGCAAAGAATATCGAAGTGATTGTACGTCATAAGGGAGAACTGACGAGGAGGAAGAGGAGGAGGAGGAGGAAGAGGAGGAGGAGGAGGAGGAGGAGGAGGAGGAGGAGGAGGAGAAGGAGGAGGAGGAGGAAAGGCGACAGGGCTACTCCGTCTGTTTTATATGCATGAGCCAAATATTTTATTACTTCTAGTTAAGACGTGTGTGTGAAAATAATATTGTAGTCATTTTTCCTACTCTTCCTCCCTTTTCTTAATTTTTTCCTTCCACTTCTTTCTTTCTTTCTTCTTTGTCCTCCTCTTCCTCGATCTCCTTGACCAAATTTCCTCCTTTTCCTCCTCTTCTTCTTCCTGCTTTCATTTTCCCTTCCTATGCTTCTATTCCCTCTTTCTCCTTTAGATTCCCCTCCTCCCGTCTTTCTTTTCTTGTGCTTCCTTCCTCCATCAGCATCGTCCTCCTTTTCCTGCTTGACATGGTGTTATTATTGTTCTTCCTCCTGGTTCTCGTTATCATCCTTCTTTTTCATGATACCCTCTTCCTTTGTCTCTTCTTCCTTTTCTTCTTTCTGCTTCTGTTCTTTCTTCTTTTCCATCTTTTCTATCTTTTCTGTCTTTCTTCTTTTCTATTTTTGTCTTCTTCTCTTCTTTGTCTTCTCTTCTGTCTTTCTCTCTTATTCTCTTCTATATTTCATTCTTGTTTTTTCCATCTTTCTCTCTTCTTCTCTTCTATATTTCTTTCTTTTCTTCAATCTTTCTTCTTCTTCTTCTTCTCGTCCTCGTCCTCCTCCTCCTCCTCCTCCTCCTCCTCCTCCTCCTCCTCCTCCTCCCTCCCTCCCTCCCCTGCACAACTATTCCTCTTCACTTAACTTCTGCGCGCTTCTCGGAAAGCCTGAATCACGACACTTTTATATTTATCGCCGGTCTTTCTCTTCCCGCCGCGCCGAGGGCCTCTCATCCCCTCGCACACACTACACGGGAGGCAATGCGGCTGCTTATGCTCGTGCTGAAAGACACTTAAGCCCGTATTCCGAAACGCATTGCTCTCTCGCCACGACCACTTTCAAAGGCCACAGAGATGACTAGCCAGGTTCTCCAGAGTGCTTTTCCGGTTAATAGTATAGAGATCTTGTTAATCTGTCAATAGAATCGTAAAAGCGTCCTTAAAAATTTGTGCAGTGTCAGGTATACTGTGAAGCCTTTTGAATGTAGCGGTGTGGCGTAGAAGTGTTTCTGAATATAATATGATCCTTCAGTGTGACTTATCGCCGGTTTTGTTTAAGGTATCGCCTTCATTGAGTGTGCGCGCGTCACTGGCAGCTTGTATTGGTGGCGATGAGCGAGAGACGGAGGAGGGAGAACGGTAGAATGATGGACGGTGTGCTATTTCATATGGATTAGACACAGATTAGACACTTCATAGTTGAGGACCATAGCTGGAAATAGGATAGGTGAGTAAGATTCATCCAGGGACTGACACGTGTAGACCTGATGGATTTTTACAACTTCCCTTGTTTTCACTTTTTTTTTTTTTTTTTCTGTTCTTAACTTCTTATATGCATGTTGACGGGTTTCTTGACGTTGATTTCGTTTTCTGTTCATTCCGTTTTCTGTGTTGTGAGGGTAACTTCGGTATACTTCTAACCTCTGTACTTCCATATGGTCAAATGGGATATGGTTTGTTTGTCTGTGGCAGTAAAAGGCTGATGATTTCACAGACAACTGATACACACACACACACACACACACACACACACACACACGCACGCACACAAATAAATAAATAAATGAATAAATAAATAAATAAATAAATATATTAATTAATTAATTAAAAAAATAAATATAAAAATAATAATAATGAACAGACGATTCTTCTGCTCACACTCAACGGCAAGTTTAATCATAACAGTTATGATTAGCACTCAACTTCCCCCAGTAAAAACAATAGATAAATAAAAATAAAAAAATAGAAAAAATAGATAAAATAAAATAGCACATAATTTCACATGAACAAAAAACACGCAATCACAGGACCACTCAAATAAATGAGCAGCATCAAAGGTAATGCTGCCAATCCTGAGGCCGCTGTTATCTCGTTAGTAAGTGTAAACATCCCTGCAGACACGGAAAGAACATTTGTGAGGGAAGAAGAACAGAAAGGGAAAAACACAGGGGAAAAAATGTTGGCTAAGGAACGTATCAGAGAATGTGAAGTCTAAATATCACTACAGACACGGAAAGAATCGTTGAGAGTGATCAGGGAAAAATAGAGACAGATGGAGAAACCTAACCAAACCTAACCTAACTTAACCAAACCTAACCTAACCCAACCCAACCTAACCTAACCTAACCTAAACCTAAACCTAACTTAACCAAACCTAACTTAACTCAACCCAACCCAACCTAACCAAACCTATCTCAACTCAACCTAACCAAACCTATCTCAACCCATCCTAACCAAACCTAACCTATCCCAACCCAAACTACGCTAACCTAAATTAACTCAACCCATCATAATCTATCCTAACCTAACCTAACCAACCCAACTCAACCTAACCTATCCCAACCTAACCTATCTCCATGTGAGCTAAAGGATTGAAATTATGAGAGAATTTCAATAAAAAATCGTCACCTTTTTAGTCTTTCTATCTGACTAGCTCCTCCTCCTCCTCCTCCTCCTCCTCCTCCTCCTCCCAGACCAATTTGTGAGGTGAGTGAGGCGAGCCGTCAACAAGGAAAAGATTAATGTTCAATTGCCTGTAAATGGACGTGATGAGAGGACGGGGATCTCCTCCTCTCCTCTTCCTCCTCCTCGTCCTCCTCTCCCTCCTTCACCCACTCCTCCCATCCATCTACCTCTCTCCCTCTCTCCATCCTCCACCTCTCCCTTCCACAACTCCACTTACCTCCGCTCCCTAACTCCTCTGCATCTCTTGCTACACTCTCACCAATCCTGTCCCACCTCTCCCAGCCCCTCTCCCTCCTCTATATATTCCCCCTCGAGCCGCCGCCTCCTCATCCTCTTCCTCCTCCTCTACAACTCTCTCTCTCTCTCTCTCTCTCTCTCTCTCTCTCTCTCTCTCTCTCTCTCTCTCTCTCTCTCTCTCTCCTCTTCTCTCTCTCTCTCTCTCTCTCTCTTTCTCTCTCTCTTTTTCCCTATACCTCTCTCTCTCTCTCTCTTACCTCCTTCATATCCTCCTCGCCAACCTTCTTTATCTCCATTCCTCCCTCTCCCATCTCTTGCCTCTCCCTACCTTTCCTACCTTTCTACCTTTTCCTTCCTAT
>NC_087154.1:5437500-5465000 GCF_035594125.1 Scylla paramamosain
CATAGCAGTAAAACGATTATAAAAAAAGAGACTATTTTATATACATGTAAGTAAAGAACAAAATACTAGAGAAAACAAATGAAAAAAAAGGGAGTAGGTAAATGCAATTGACAACAGACACCTGAACCTCGTATGCCCAACAAAATTATGAAAACTGAACTTGAAAAAAAAAAAGGAGCCTATCTAGATCCAGATTATTTGATACCTAAAAAAAAAAAAAGGGAGTAGGTGAATGCAATATACACACCAGATATACCTAATACTCCAAGGTCCAACAAAGCTACAACACTACTACAACAAAACCTACATTGGAATATAAAAAAAAAAAAAAACAGGAAAAACGAAAACCTATTCAGACTCAGACTATGATATTTGACATACGCGTTCATAAAATCCTGGAGAGCGAGAAGAAAAAAAAAAAAAAGGGAACATAAAAAAGGACAGTGATCAAAAATATATGGGAAAGACCAGCATGACCTAACATAACCCCTTCTCCTCCTCCTGCTCCCCCTGCCACTCACCAACCATTTTTTTAAACTAGTCGAGAAAACAAAAGAAAAATACGACCCGCTATTGCGTGTGAAAAAATATATATATTGGGTGAGTATTGGAACGATGAAATGGGTGGAAATGGGAGGAAATGGGAACTGGACTGGGTGAGAGTTATAACACGTTAGATAGTGTTGGATTAAAAGAAAACGGGCGTGCTTGTTAGGGAATATTTGACACGCAGGTCCTCGTTTTCTCTCCGAAAGGCTACTCTTATTATTTTCTGTTCGGGGTGACTTAATGAAAATGAGAAAGAGGAGGGAGCGAGGTCAGGCTGGCAAACTCAGTGATGGGGGAAGGGGAGACTGAGATTTGTTGACTTATATGGATACTTTCTCTCTCTCTCTCTCTCTCTCTCTCTCTCTCTCTCTCTCTCTCTCTCTCTCTCTCTCTCAAAGAAACCAATAATATTCTGATCAGGAAAGAGAGAAGCTGCCCTGTAAGAGTGGCGAGCGGCGAGTTGGAGGTACTGCGAGATAATGAAAGAGGGATAAGACATAGAACGAGCGAGAGTGAATGAAAGAGATGGGAGAGGGACGTTAAGAGCGAGAGACAGAAGCTGGGCCGTGAGAGTGGCGACCGTGAGATACTGCGAGATAGTAAGTGATAACAAGAGACTAAGTTAGAAGGAGTGAGAGGAATAGAAGGGCAGAGAGAGAGAGAGAGAGAGAGAGAGAGAGAGAGAGAGAGAGAGAGAGAGAGAGAGAGAGGCACGTTAGGAGAGCTAGGCAAAAGGGAGGAGGAAGAAGCTAAAAATTTGCAGTCAGGCGGTAGCATATACAGATGGACTTTTAATCTTTCGTTCCTTTCCGTACGTTGTTTGCTTCCATACCTCCCACAGGGCTTATCGTGCGTCGTGAGAGAGAGAGAGAGAGAGAGAGAGAGAGAGAGAGAGAGAGAGAGAGAGAGAGAGAGAGAGAGCAAAGAACAGTCAGTAGACAACACAGAACGGAGAGCAGAAAGTGAACGCAACGAACCAGTGATGAAAACAACGAAGCAGAAAACAAGAGACAGAGTGAGAGACTGAAAGAGAAAGAGCCAGAGCCGGAGCGAGAGAGGGAGAGGGAGAGAGAGTGAGAGGTAGCAGTCCATCCATCAGACGATAAGGGAGAGCAGCCCATTGCCGTCACTCAGGTAATGGAACAGGTAAACACGTCCATTACTCACCTGCTCCCTAATGAATAGCCCTCAGCTGGCCGTGATTAATGCACTAAATTACCCTGCGCTTACCTGCACGTCCTAATTGTTCATACCAGGTGTCGCCACTCCCTCCCACATACACGTGCGTTCCGGGTGGAGGTAGTGGGTGTGTGAATAAGTGCTTGTGGATGGGGAGGTGGGTGGGTGAGTGTGCTTGTATGTGGGTTCTTGGTGTTGGTGGTTGTAGTAGTTGTGGTAGTAGTAGGAGCAGAAGAAGTAGAAGTAGAAGTAGAAGAAAAAGAAGACGTACTAGTCGTAGTAGCAGTAGTAGTAGTAGTAGTAAAGTAATAGCACTTGTGGTAGACTTCAGTAGAATCTAGTAAAACTTTTTTCCCCAAGGTTCTTCAACTCATAATCTTATTCCCCTGAAGATAATCCTATTTCTTCCGCCTTCATCCCGGTGTTCCTGAGCCAGAGCTAAACCATTAGGCCTCCGCTACGTTAGAGGATCCGGTGATATACTAGTCTTACTTTACCTCCCGAGTAAGATACAGAAAGAGAACTAGATGCGGAGATAAAAGGTATTCCTGCTGCGGCTTAGAATGGACTAAGGTGCACATGTCAATTGGGTGCGGTGACATGCAGCCTCGTCATCTGTGATCAGTATTTTCACTGGTTGTTGTGTCGCTATATAAGGACGTGGTCTAGTGGTCTTCCTTTTTACATATATGCGTCCCTCACAGTTGGATACGCTCATTCATCCAGATATCTTTGGAGAGGTAGCAGCAGATGTGGTAACAATAATAGTACTGCTGACTGAATAGTGATAGTGCATGTGTGGGAGGGCACAGCTATTCATCAAGTGTGAATGAGATTTCTGTATGATGTAAAAGAATATCCTGGATTGTCATGTATTTTCAATGTTGCTTGATTTATAAATGTATAGTTCTTAGTTTTCCTTGATTCTTTTCTTTTCTATTTTCATGTATTAATGCCATACTGTAAGATAATGACGGATCACCTGAAGATCCGTCACCTCAGCCTCCCGCGGGGTGGCTGATGTTCAGGTGTGAGAATCTGGGGTGACTGATTTTCATGCGAGACAGTTTGGGGTGTGTGTGTGTGTGGGGGTCACTGGTCTGAAATGAGAATGAAGCAACAAGTATTAGGACTGGATCTACTTTTGACAGTTTTAGATTGTCACTGCAGAATTGGATTCATATTCTGCATCTCTAGCGTGAACAAATTAGAGGAACACCGCCATCAAGTAAATCTTTGAGACTACGATTGACTGCTACAGCTTTTATAGGGAAATATTTGCTTCGTACTTTCAAAGCCGGGGTCGGATGATACGTGAAATGCCTCGTCTCTGAGTCGGTCGGTAGTGTTGGCAGGCCTGTTTGCTTCATAGAATGGTAGAGTTGCCATGCATGTTACAGTGAGGATGTATGTTCCTACTGTCACCTCACACACCAGTAATACCAACATATCAGTGTCATTTCCCGTTAATTATTGTTCATGTCTCATATTTCTTCACAATGCTACAGTGCCGATACTTTCTTTCTTTTTTTTTATCGGGGGTACATGAACAGCAGTGGCGGCGACACGGTACCACCACCGCCTACCACGAGCACGCGTCTCTTAATAACCACCACAAATTTTCACACAAGATTCTCCAAGGATAGAGAACAACAACAACTCAGAGCATAGCTACTCTCACGTTCTACCCTCACATTCTACTACTTCAATTTCCCCACATTCTACTCCCATATCCAACGTACCCTCACATTCAACTCTCAGAAAATATTACAAACATCTCAAACACACACACACATTCCTATTATTATTATTATATGAAACTACTGCTTTCCTTATATACACTGACAGACGGAAGTACATATGTATATTGCCTTCCATAAAGCATTATATTAATTAAATCACTGCTGCTCCCCTCCTAGAGACAAAAAAGCTACTGCTCTTCGTTAAGGGAAAATGAAAATATCGACAGGTTAATCAAAGTAATGGGAAACTTCACCAAAATTTCCTTCATTTCTTAAATTACAGGAAATTATTTGCACTCCCACTCCGACTACGAGAGAGAGAGAGAGAGGAGAGAGAGAGAGAGAGAGAGAGAGAGAGAGAGAGAGAGAGAGAGAGAGAGAGTAGGAATACGAGTGGGAATAACAAGAAAGGAAAAACGATGAGAGACGGAATATAGACCGGGAAGAAAGAGAAGAAAAAGAAGAGTAGCGATAAAAGGAATGAAGATAGAGAAAGGAGTGAGAAGGAGGGAGTAAGGACACGGAAGAAAAAAAAGAAAAGAAAAAAGAGGACGAAGAGAGAACATAACTGAGGAAATGTAGGGAAAACCTGTTTATGAGTGTCCTCTGCGCCAGCCACTGCAAGGAGACCCAACACAGGCACGGAACGGTCAGGTGACTTCCACCCACACGCCACGTCCCAAGACTCGTCAATTAATAGACACACAAATAGCTGCATACATACATACATACTTACATACATACATACATACATACATACATATATACATACATACCTGCATAAATAGGTAGGTAGGTAGATTTATAGATTGGATGGTAATGGATAGATAGAAATATATAACTGAATAAATATTGTAGCTAAATAGATACTGTAGATGGGTAAATAGATAGACAGATAGATAGGTATAAGTTTAATTAATCATAACATCTATCTATTATACAGTCTTTCCTACTCATGTATCGTAAAGTAAATCACAAGTCAATGTCATTTATATAGAGAGAGAGAAAAAAAAAAAGCAACAAAATAAATTTTATAATTCCATACCTGTCTCTTCTTATCTTGCAACGACTTGAAGAAACAGCGGAAAACATGGCACCAAAATTTCGTTCTATTACCATTTGTTGTAGCCATATATTTTTCATAATTAATAACGTAATTTACACACACACACATACACACAGGACTAGATAGCAAGACAACCACAGCAACAAACGTGTCCCTCAAGACTCGAGTTTCGTGAACAATAAGCCATCCTCTCCTCAATCCCTCACATGCGGCCAATGAATCCAGCAGTGCGTGGCACAGACACAGACACGCGTAGCACAAACTGGAACTTATCTGTGCTACAACCAATAAAGCCAGGCGGCCTTTTGCACACCCCCACTTGGAATAAAAAGGTGATCGTATGCGTTTCATACTCACTCAAAATTATCTTCTTGCTGACCTCCATACTAAAAGATTGCAAATATGGTGTGGTTATATCCGCTCACAAGTCTTTCCACTGATCTCCATACTAGGAACAATTAGAAGAGGCTTAGTATCAATACGTTATTGGTGCGTATATTTACGGTATAACCTTTAGAGCTTAGTCTCGAGTATTGTCTATCGCTTCCTGTTTCTTCATTGCTTCCTCTCATTACAGAGGATTACAAAGGATGAAGAAAAAAATAAATTCATCTTTAGATTTCCTTCCAGGAGAGACTTCCTCCAAGGGATGACTAGGACCACAAACTTTCGGTGCACAAAATGCTACGCGTATTAACTCGTATTTTGTAATGCTTTGAGCTCTCACTAGTACTATTTTAAAACACTGTAAAGATGATCGGTCGATTTCTCATGGTCGTGTTTTTTTTTTTTTTTTTACACAGTGCAGAGTCATTATGGAACCATCACTTGTCATGAAAACACCATTGGGAAACCTCCATAAATTTCACTACAGCCTACTTGAAATTGACTAAAAAAAGACGATGAAAGGTTTAAGAAATAGCCGACTTCTCACAGGTTTTCTTCTTCATTCATGATGCAGGATCTTTGTCAAAATGCTGCAGAATCCTTGTCGAAATAAGTCGCAGAGAAGTCCGACGAATTGTTGAATTCTCGTTTCTCATGGTTTTCTTTCACAATCCTGATACAGAGCCTCGTTAGACAATCACTAAAATCATGAAAACACCCTTCAAAACCTCAACCTGTGGAAATAAGACGCAAGAGAGCAGGAGAAACTGTCAAATTCAGAATGTATTTTAAACCAACAAGCATAATATTTGTTAAACCATTCACTATAGTCTTGAAAACAGTCATGAAAACCTCACTACCTTCCACTGGAGCCTTTCGGAAGTTGCCTGGATAAGCAGCTCACCACAGCCTGCTCACACCACGCCTGCACCGCCACTACACCACCTACATGAATCCTCGCTGATGTGTGGGGCGATTTCCAGCAAGTTTTGGCTGAGCATTGAAAGTAAGTGAGGGAAAAGTGAATCCCAGTGTGGAATAATTTTCAATCTTACTTCCGGGTGACACGTTTGATATTCTGCGGCTCTTGTCTGGCCAGATGAATGGAAAAGTGATCGTTATTGAGCGTGTCAGCAGATCACTCCGGAATACTTGAGTATGTGTGTGGGAGGGAAGGAAGTAGGTACTCGTAAGCCACCTCCTCCTTTACCATCTTTACATAGAGAGAAGAAAAGGGTAAAAATAAATGATGTGTATATATTGCTGATGTCCGACTGCCACGCGCGCGCACACACACACACACACACACACACACAACTGCAATAGAAATAGTAAAACAAAAAAAAACAAAAAAAAAAAAAGAGATATAAAAGGGTCTCATAGTAAATATGGGAGTGTGGAAAATCAAACAAATTGGTTCAACACACGTAAAATTCTTTCCTTTTTTTCATTACAGGCGCGAAACAAATTGCTGAATAAACTAATCGTAGTCACAACTCTTCCTGCCAGCCGAGGGTTTTTACAAATTTTCTCCCTATGGACAGAGAATAAAAGAGTGGCCGATGTCCTCGCATTGAGACACACCTGGCGCCGTGCATCATGCTTCTTGACATTTATTAAAACTCCCCGGCACTATAAATATAATGGATGGCCGGCATGAAATCTGTTTATGAAATTTCCGCTCTCGGTGATTCATTGTTTGCCATATCGCTGCCCCGCCGTTTTTCTTATCACCAAATGTACCTTTTGCTTCTCACGCTCCCTCACGCCAAGATAAAGGACTCAATTATAGCGGCTTTTTTACTTTTTTTTTTTGTTCATAGTCCTTAAGCCACGACTAAGGATACTTTGGTAACATATATTTAGATTTATTTGTTATACTTTCAACTAACATCTTTTCTTCCTTCTTTTATGAATATCTAAGACCTTTTGATTTAGTCTCTCAGGCCCAAGAGCAAGAACAAATTGATAATACAGATATAGATTCATTTGTTACACCCTCTACTTATATCTTTCATTCCCATCATTCTTCTGTTTAAACATTTTCCTTCATAGTCTCTTAAGGCAAGACCAAGAATACACTACTAACACATTTTAAACCCATTTTTGTATCCTTCCCTAAATGCATATCTCGTTCCCTTACTCTTTCTTCACAGGTTACGATAAAAGTTTTCAATAATTGCAACTAACAATATTCTCTCATAATTTTCTTTAGCCAAAACCTACAAGAATATACTAGGAACATTTATTTAAGCTAATCTGTTATATCTTCCACCAAAACCATCCTTCCTTCCCTTCCTCCTTCCTTCAGTACGTCACTTCCTTTGGCTAATCTGTTATACCCTCCACCCCCAGCCATCCCTTTCTTCCTCCTTTCTCATTCCTTCTCCCCTTCCTTATCCCTCCTGCAACAACGTATTGGTTACATAAAGGCATCCACGCCACATGCACTCCATCCTCCTTCCGTGTTCGTTGACCTCTTCTCCATCTTGTCGTGCCCTTCCTGCTTCCTCCACCTTACCATCTATAGTTCGTTGCCCTCAATCTTGTTTCATCTGCCTCGTCCTCTCAGCATCTGTTCCTCCCATCCCTGCCCTTCCTCTCCTGTCCATTATCTTCTCTCCTTCTATACTCCCTCTACGTCCCATCTTAGTCTTGTCCACTTCTTTCTCTTCTCTTCACTATTCGTTCTCTTGCTTTTAGTCTTTTTCTTTCGTCTCTCTTGTTTTCCATTTTTTCAGTTCCTCTTTTCTCTCTTCCACTATTTCTGCTTCTGCTTCTCCTCTCCTTTCTTTACTCCTTCCTTTTCCCCTTCCTTTTCCTTTCATATATTTACCTTCCAGCGCCTATCTTTTCTTTTCCCCATTTCCGCCATCATTTTTCCTCCTCCTCCTCCCATACTCATTGCGCCTTTTTTTATTACTTTCTTCTTTTCTTCTTTCTATCTTCATCTTTCCTCACCACCACCACTACCGCCATCACCATCACCAAACGAGAAACACCAAAGGAGAGATTTTCAAAGCATTTACATACATACTTACATACATACATACATACATACATACATACATACATACATACATACATACATACATACATACATACAACCAGAAGATAAAGAAATAGATGAACAAGCACAAACATACTGCAAACATTCTCTCACGGACCTCGGCACCTCATGGTAATATTTTACGAACCATTAAATATTCAACTAGTATACTATGTACGTCTCATTATCAACCAAGGTCAAGTGCTTAGGTAAAAATATGGAATGAGATACAAGACTCAATAACACTTTTTTTTCTCTCTCTTCTTGCACTCATGACAAAAAAAAAGAAAAGAAAACATAGGTTGGTTAAAAACGAAACTTTCACTTCAAAATTTCATCACAACGTCTAAATGGTTTCTTCTTCAGTCTGCTAAAATGAAAACAAAAGAAGGAATATAAGTAAAGGAAAATAAATATATATACATATATATAACGTGAGTGAGTACTTAAAAAAAAAGAGAACTAAAAAAGAATGGGATTTAATGATTTCAGGACAGAGAGAGAGAGAGAGAGAGGAGAGAGAGAGAGAGGAGAGGAGAGAGAGAGAGAGAGAGAGAGAGAGAGAGAGAGAGAGAGAGAGAGAGAAAGAGAGAGGGGACGAATATAAGAAAAAAGGCAGGATTGAAGCTTCATGGAGGAGGTGGAGCAGCAAGAGGAGGGGAAAGGGAGGGAGGAGGAGGAGGAGGAGGAGGAGGAGGAGGAGGAGGAGGAGGAGAGGAGGAGGAGTGAAAGATAGAGAAGAGGAGGAAAGGAGGGACAGCATGAAAAGAGAAAATGATTAATGGTTGGCAGGTAAGATGTAGGGACTTAAAGAAGTAAAAAAATAGCGAGCTGGGAGATAGAGAGGGAGAGAGGGATGAAGGAGTGGAAGCAGGGAAGGGAAGGGAGAGGCAGGAGGAAGAACGAGAAGAGAAGGAAGAGAGAATGGGAGAAAGGAGAAAGTTGAGAGACAAAAAGGGGGTAGAGAAAGCGAGGAAGAGTTAATAGATGAGAGAGAGAGAGAGAGAGAGAGAGAGAGAGAGAGAGAGAGAGAGAGAGAGAGAGAGAGAGAGAGAGAGAGAGAGAGAGAGAGATATTGACACGGTATCTCTCTCTCTCTCTCTCTCTCTCTCTCTCTCTCTCTCTCTCTCTCTCTCTCTCTCTCTCTCTCTCTCTCTCTCTCTCTCTCTCTCTCTCCATTTCCCTCCCCGTATCTTAATCTCACACCTCACACCTTCATCTTTTCCCTCATCCGCACCCTCTCCCTTCCCTCTCCCTCCCCTCTCCTTTTCCCTGATTCCCTCTCTCTTCTTTCACTCCTCCTCCCCTTCCTTCTCTATTTTCCTCTCTCACCTTCAGTGCCCTCAATCAATTCCCTTTACAATTCTCTCTCTCTCTCTCTCTCTCTCTCTCTCTCTCTCTCTCTCTCTCTCTCCTCTCTCTCTCTCTCCTCTCTCTCTCTCTCTCTCTCTCTTCTCTCATCAAAACTTTCTTCCAACTTATTTTCCTTGATTTGTCTTTTTCTTTTCCCTTTACCTCTTCTCTTCTTTTTTTTTTCTTTTTCCGTAATGCAACTTCATCCCCTCTAAGGATCCTCATCACTCACAATTCATCGCTTTCTTTCTACATGGCGCGAGTTTTTTTTAGATTTGTGTAAGTAAAATAGTTTTTCTGTAACTCCTCAACTCATCATGACTGCTTCCCTCTTATAATAGACGAGGTAAAAGGAGATATAATATATACAGTGTAGTATTAGTGTGGTTTCCTTAAAGATCACCACTTATTCGTCTTGGTGACTGTAAAGCGTAAGGGTGTGCCGTGGATGTAGGGCAGGTAACGTCACCCTTCCTGGACCTCGACATATGGAGAAGGGTGGCCAGTTCTTTTCTCCTTCACCTTTACACTCCTACACATAGCTGACCGGTACTCCTCTCAATAAGCTGGGAAGCCTTGAGTGCTCATATATTCCAGGTATGGTGTGTGTATTGTATGGTGTTCCTCCTCGGTGTTGATACAGGCTGCCCGCCCTACAAATCTAATGAAATCTTACAAGTATACACGCATGCACAGTTACCCACACCGACACCTATCCTACCCTATCCAAAAACCCAAACAGTCCCATTCCTCCTACTCTTCCATCCACTGCCACCCACATATACATTATACACACACATTATACACACATTATAAACATTATATTCTCACACCAACAAAATTTTACAATCACAACGGCATATACACTCACCCACACGTCCCCCCTTCCAGCACGTACATACATCCCTCCCACCGTCACGCCCATTCTGTCACCCCTGCACGCAAAGGGAAAATTTTCACGAGCATAACAGCGTATCCATTCACCCCACACGTACCCTCTCCCAACACACACACACACACACACACACACACACACACCACCTCCTCCCCATCCAGCCCAGCCTCCCACACGCAGCAGAGTAGCAGAGGAATACGAAAAATGCCATGTCAATAAACCCGCGTTATTAGGTGAGCGGCTCTGTGTTTAAACGGAGTAAATTACGGAAGCTAAAACCAATATCGACTTTTATTGCCGACCTGTGCCCGTGTTAGGACTCCATCAGGGCCCGCGAGCGTCACATAACAGGCGCGGAGGGGACACTGGCGCGGGGGGAGAGAGAGAGAGAGAGAGAGAGAGAGAGAGAGAGAGAGAGAGAGAGAGAGAGAGAGAGAGAGAGAGAGAGAGAGAGAGAGAGAGAGAGAGGGGGGGGGGGAGGGCAGGGGGTGCACAGAGATAGGCGGGAAAGGGAATAGGACAGGGAGACGGGCGACAGGAACAGACAGATAAAGAGGAAGAGTGGTGATAGGAGAAAGGGAGAGGGGAAAGAACAGGAAGGCAGGCAGAGGATGAAGGGAAGACTGGAAAAAGAGGAGGAAGATGATACATCAATGGGAACGCTGGAAGGGTAAAAAAGGAAGGAAGGAAGGAAGAATGCGAAGTGGATGAGAATAGAAGGAGGAAGGAGAGGAAATGAAGGGAAAACAGGAATAGAAGAGGGAGAGAAGAGGGGAAAACAGGAACAGACGGAGGAAATAAAGGAAGGGAAGAAAAGACAAGAATGAGTGGCAGAGAGAGAGAGAGAGAGAGAGAGAGAGAGAGAGAGAGAGAGAGAGAGAGAGAGAGAGAGAGAGAGAGAGAGAGAGAGAGAGAGAGAGAGAGAGAGAGATGGAAATGGGAGGAACAAGAGACGATATAGAGAGAAGGTTTAGAGGAAGGAGAAAGAGGGAGAGAGGGGCAGAGAGGGGGAGAGAGTGCAAGGGAGGAAAAGTGAGAGGCGAGGGGTGGGTAAAGGGGAGGTAAAAGATTGCGAAAGTGAAGGGGGGTGGAAGGGGGAAACAGAAACAGGAAACCGGTAACAAAGAAAACGAATCACTGGTAAAGAGAGGGAGAGAAGGAAAGGAGTGGGAAGAAAAAGAACACGTGGGAGACAAAATATTCTGGAAGTGAAGATAAAAAAAGACGACGACGAAGAAAAAGAAGAAGAGGGAAGACGAAACGAAGGGGGAAGAAGAGGAGAAGGAGGAGGGCAAAGTAAATGAGTATTAAAGAGAACGAGGAGGAGGAGGAGGAGGAGAAGGAAAAGAAAGAAGAAAAAAGGATGAAAAGGACGAGGACAAGGAGGAAAACGAGGAAGAGAAGGAACAAGAGGAGGAACAGAAGGGCAGGAAAAGAAAAAAAAAAGAAGAAAGACGGCGAGAAGGAGAAGAACTATAAAAGGCGATAAAGGAGAAGGAGGAGGAGGAGGAGGGAAGAGTGTGGAGTGTGCAAAGATAAAGTTAAGAGAGGAGTCAAGGCGAAAGAGATGGCGTCTGGAGATGAAACCCTGGAGGAGGAGGAGGAGGAGGAGGAGGAGGAGGAGGAGGAGGAGGAGGAGGAGGAGGAGGAGTAGGGGGAGGAGGATATTCGAGAAGAGAAAGGAAAAGTGACAATAACAGAGGAATGGAAGATAAAAAAAATAAATAAATAAACCAAACAAACTCGAAGCAAAATCGGAGGAAATACTGAAATAATTTAATAAAAAAGTGAACCACAAACAAATCAGTAACACAAAAATAAACAAAAAACAAACAAGACAAAAACAAAATCACATATAAGCCACACACACACACACACACACACACACACACACACACAAAACTAAAATCTTACGTGGAAAAAAAAACAGAAAACACCAAACAAAGCCAGAGAGAGAGAGAGAGAGAGAGAGAGAGAGAGAGAGAGAGAGAGAGAGAGAGAGAGAGAGAGAGAGAAACAGACACAAACAGACATAGAGAGAAGCAGTGAGCGAGATGGCAGGAGTGAAGTGAAAGAGGAAAACAGTGATAGACAAACGCAGCAAAAAGGAGTGGAAAAGGAGAGGGGGAAAGGCCGCCCAGAGATGTAGGGTGAATGCAGATTGGAAGATCGGGAATGGTAGGAGGCTGGGTGTGAGGGGCGATGGGAGAGGAGAGAGAGGAGGAGAGGAGAGGAGAGGGGAGAGGAGGGCTGCTGGAGGAAGAGGCGTCGAGGGAGGACTGCAAAACTGTAACAGAAAAATATAGCTGTGAATGTCCGAGAGAGAGAGAGAGAGAGAGAGAGAGAGAGAGAGAGAGAGAGAGAGAGAGAGAGAGAGAGAGAGAGAGAGAGAGAGAGAGAGAGAGAGAGATTGGCGAGGGATCAGACAGACAGATAGGCTGATTTTTCGACAGACATACAGACAGATAACCAACCAGCCATACAGGCAGATAATGAGCCAGTTATCAGGACAGACAGTCAGACGGACGGACAGAGACAGACAAAGACAGGAAGCCATAGAAATTTATAGAAAAAGCGAGGCAAAACACACAAAGATATATACGAAACAGATAACCAGATAAAAAAAAAAAATGGATGGAGAACAAAGAGATGGAGAAACTTGCATATTAATTTTTTTTTTTTCATTTATAATCAATAAGCATGATTCTCAACAGGTAACAGTATAAAATAGAGATAACCTTACTGTACCTCTCCACTCCCTGCGCACGACTAAGTCCATGTCCTCACAGGAGTATAACTAGCACTGCATAAGGTGTTGGTAGAATATGACAGTGTTTGTACAGTTATATGAATTTTAGTCTCCTTCATATCACAGCGCCATGGCATGCACAAGTACAGCACCGCAGAAGGCTTTACTAATGTATGATAATGGAGAAATATATCGGTTTCCATCGCTTCCAGATCACAGGAGAGCACTTTTTTTCTAAGCATTACTCTTACGGAGGTCTGGCAAAGAGAATGATGAATAAAACAAATGAATGAACAAATAAGATCAATAAATTAACAAACAAAATACACGCTTGTTTTAATGACATTCTTTCATCCCCCCTAAAAAATAAAAAAAATGAAAGATAAAATAAATAAATAAAATGCACGATATCACTGAATACCTAACCTCCCCCGAAAAGGTTGAAGATTATACTAAAGTCACAAACATCAGCTATACGATAAACAAAGGAGCGTTCCAGTAAGACAAAAAAAAAAAAAAAAAAAAAGTTACGAGACATTAGACAAAAAAAAAAGATACCAGAGATTATTAACTACCAATTTGCGCTACTCTAATGGTATTAAATAGTAACTGAGGCAGTAATTACTTTTTTTTTTTCTTTCTCTCTCAATCTCTTTCCTAACTTTAATTCGACCTTAACTTGCCTAATCGATTGCTGCCACTCCAACCCCCGGCCACCCTCATTACCACTCACTGAGGGAAAGACAGAAGAAAAAAGAGAAAAAAGTTGGTTGGAAATGGTTTCTACAAGTACGTATAGATAAAAATCCATAATGTGAAAACTAATTGACGTATTTTAGGTAAAACACTGGTAATAAACACAGTGGTATGGATGTGGTGCTGACGGTGACAGTATTATCATTATTATCATTATTATTATCATCATTATTATTACTACTAGTAGTAGTAGTAGTAGTAGTAGTAGTAGTAGTAGTAGTAGTAGTAGTAGCAGTAGTAGTGACAAATACTAAATAATAATAATGATGATGGATGGTAATAATGATGATGATGATAATAATAATAATAAGAAGAATAAGAATCATAATACGAAGAGCGAAAGGAAGAACCATCAATACTGCCAGACCCATCACCACCACCACCACCACCACTACCACCACCGACAGCCACACCTGACAACAACACAACCAGCAGGTGGAGATTCATGCAGGCGTCCCTTTGATGTAGGTAATGCGAGTGTGTCTCAAAGTCGCGTGTGATCAGCAGGCGCCCTTATCCGCACGCGCACGCACACGCACACGCACGCGCGCGCACACACACACACACACACACACACACACACACACAGGGAGCAGCTTGATGACGTTCGTGGCAATTTCTGGGTTCCATGTGATGCCTTTCATGTGTAATATTTATCATTATTGCAACAAAGGATTCTGCTTCTCTCTCTCTCTCTCTCTCTCTCTCTCTCTCTCTCTCTCTCTCTCTCTCTCTCTCACACACAGGCGACAGGTCAATTGTGTAATTCGAGGTCAGGTTCATGTTTTGATTAACCAAGGCGTGTAATGTTCACTACGTGCTATATCCCAGGCAGTCTAAGTATTCGTCCTGACAATTCACGTATTCATTCAGGCTGTCTTTGTATCTGTATAGTCACGTGCGAGAGTCACTTAACATACCATTCTCCCTCCCACTCCATTTACCGCGATCTTAACCCCTCTGATCTGCTAAAAATCTACTGGTTATCACGTTTTGTTACTAGATGTTGCTCGATCTGTATGTCCTCCTGCCTAAGACTTGCGCCGTTTCAGAAGAGGAGTATCTAGACACCTAAGAACACAGATTGGCCTTTTTCTGTATTTTTTTTCTCTCATTTCTTTTTTGGAGGAAATGTATCACGAGGCATTTATTATTTTTCTAATTATTGATCAGTCTTCCTATTACATTAATGAAAAATGCCACCAGATTAGATTTTTTTCACTCCTAGAGTTTTCTTTTTTATAATCACGTACAGCTTTTTCGATTATTACTATATTTCAGTCTTTTAAGTACTTCTGTAATCTAGAAAACAAAAGAATAACCTTCTCTTCCTTTTTTTCAGTGTGTCCATGCAAACCATTTTTCTTTAGTGCCTTGCAACTTTTTAAATGTTTACTATTTATATTTCAGTCTTAAAATAGTTCCGTAATCTAGAAAACAAAAAAATAATCTCTTCTTTCCTTTTTTTCCTCAGTGTGTTCATGCAAACCCTTCTTTAAGTGCTCTGAATGTTAACAAAGGATGGCCGCCGCAGTAAAAGGGTTTAGATAGAGAGGAAAGGGGGAGCACAGTGGAAGTGAGCGCTGAGGCACCAGAGAGAGGCAGGGCAGCCCTAAGAATCTTCACATTTCCTGCAACGCTGGTAAAACTTCGCGGGCAATTTGTTTCCTCCCCCAACACTTCCTTCCCTTGAGCTGAATGAAAAATTTGGCCGTGTAGTAACGTTCGTCATATTTCGACTGTATGCTCAGCGAATGAGGCGCGTTTATCATGCATTGTTCGGGGAATTTTTTTTTATTTTATTCTTTTTTTTTTTTTTTTTTTACGATGTATGAAAACGATGCCCGTGATTTTTTTTTTTTTTTGTGAGCGTCATTTAACAGGTCATTTGACGAGATTAGGATAGGCAAAATTTCTTGGAAAGGCTCCTTCTTTTGTAATGATGTGCGTTTGTCATTCATTTCTCAGCGGGAGCTTTCTCAAATTAATAGATAGAAGAAAAGGATGGCAGGTGATCATTTCATTTCTTTCTTTATTTATTTATCTATCTATTCGTTTATTTATTTATTCTGTTTATGAATTCTACTCGAAATACTTTAATTACTCCCAAAAGTAAATGAATAAATAAAGCAGGAGGAAATTTCATGTATAGATAATAAAATAGAAAAGAACAAAAACATTCCTTAAGTTCATCTAACAAGACCACAAAACGGAGGAACGTGATTATTACATTTATTTATTTATTTACTTATTTGTTTATTTGTTTATTTATTTATCTATTTTATGAATTCTACTCTAGACATTTTCATTAACCCTAGCAAAAAATAAATAAATAAATAAATAAAGCAGGAAGAGATTCTATATATAGATAATAAAATAAATGAATAAAACATTACTTTTCTTTTTTATGAAAGCAGCAACAATAAAAACATACAAGAAAAATTTCACAGATTACCCCCCCCCTCTGTCTCTCTCTCTCTCTCTCTCCCCGAACACATTCCCAGTGCAAGCCTATAATAGTTACCGAGACTAAAGTAGACAATAATCACGTTAGAGAACACTTTTCTATTACTCCTGAGCACTTAGAAACAGAGAGAGAGAGAGAGAGAGAGAGAGAGAGAGAGAGAGAGAGAGAGAGAGAGAGAGAGAGAGAGAGAGAGATCAAAGAAGACAGAAGAGTGAGAACCAGAAACAAGAAAAGCTGAAACAAAAATAAAAACAAGAATCGTGGAAGAAGACGAAGAGAAGGAAAGAAAAAATAATAGGATAAAGAAACGGAGATAGAAAGCAAGGAAAGCGACGAAAACATGTCAAAGGGAATGGAAGGAGAAACAAGTACAATGGAAAGATAAACAAAAAAAAAAAGGAAAACGAAAATGATGGAGGAGCACGAACAAAAAAAAAAAAATAAATAAATAAATAAATAAAAGAAAAAGGAGGAGGAGGAGGAGGATAAGGAGGAGGAAGAGTAAGAGGAAAGAGAAAGGATGAAAAAAAAACACGCTAAAAAAACAGGATAAACATAAACAAGAGAAACACAAGAAACAAGACCAGAAGGAGAAAAGACGAAGGAAGGAAGGATGGAAGATGCAGACAAAGGGGAGGAAGACAGAGACAAAGGGAAGGAGGAGGAAGAGGAGAAGGAAGAGGAACTATGAAAACAAAGAAAGAACAGAATACACAGACAAACACAAGAAACAAGAACAGAAAAAAAATATAGGAAAACGAAGACGAAAAAAAAGGAGGAGGAGGAGGAGGAGGAGGAAGAGGAGGAGGAGCAAATGGAAGAGTTGAGCTAGACAAATACGACACAAGACACACTAGATAACCACGCGTCTGACGCGTCTGACGGGCAAGATTTATACACGGGAGGCTAAGGCTGAGAGGAGAACGGGACGGGGCGCCAGGGAAGGGTGGAAAGCTGGCGGACGGGTGGACTGGCTGACGGATGGACGTGCGGACAGGAAAAGGATGGAAGGACGCTAGGTGGCAGTGGATGGGTGGAAAGGTATAGAGTGATGACAGGGTGGATGAATGGATGAAATGTGGGATGAAGGAGTGATTGATTGGTGAGTGGACACGTGTATGCTGGGAAAGGTTAGTCATATCACAATATAGAAAACGTAAATGATAAATAAAGATACACGTGAAAAGTAGAATGGATGGATATGTGGTTACAATGTTAATATTTACTAATATCGATACTTTTTTTTTTTTTACGATAAATTAAAATATACTTGAACGGTGACTGCGGGATGATATAATGACCGGTTACGTTAATACCTGGTCATTTCTGGACGTATTATATAAATTGCACAACCCTCGAGAATGTGGATAAAGGGATGAATACAGGATGAAATAATCACTAGTTACTAAGTTAATACTTGCAAAAGTCAACACTGGTTCTTAGTTTACGATACATATCAAGTAGTTGTCGACGAAGGAAAATATAACTGAATGATAACGGAAAATTTAAAGAAAAGACAGAGCCGAGTGAGTGAAATCTTAAGGCTCGGCATAATAAATGAATTCTTTGATCGCTCCGCAAAATGATTAACTGAAAATAGAAAAGATTCCTCCTTCAATAATTCACTAACTAACCTCCTGAAGAAAAAATGAAATAATAAGAGAAAAAGCGAACGTAAAAAAAAAAAAAAAATAGTGGCTATCCTCTGATGTATCAAATACATCGTTAGATCCACAGAGTTGTTGACTGGAAACAGGAAAGATTGTTCCTCGAATAATTAGCTAAAGAATAACTAACTTCCGAGAGAGAGAAAAAAAAACCGGAATAAAAAAGTTCCGAGGAGAAAAAAGTAGGAAAAAAGTCCCAGCGGAACCGAAATTTTAAATCTTTCCTTGTTAAAGCCGCCGAACGAACCCTGCTTTGCTTCACTGGTTCACTGACGCATGTATCACGTAGCTCATTAGTCCTGCCTCGACTCCCGCCTCCATCCCCTGCGCCTCCTCACATTTTCTGCACATCTCTTCATTTCCCTAATATGCATTCTTGCCACACGTCATGCACTCAGTCAGTCATCTCGCCTCTTTATTCTATACGGAATGAGATGAGATGCGTCTGTGTCTAGGTGTCTGTACAATTTTGCGTGGTGTCTTGCTGAATCGGTAACATTGTCTAGCCTTGATTGCTTGATTGCATGTATGCCTGTCTGTCTGTTACCTGTCTGGCCTTCATGTGTTGTTTGTGAGTAAAATGTAGAAGGAAGGAAAATAGTACTTGAATGCGTCAGAAGACAGTGAGGATCAGGTGTGCAATGGTCAGTCGAAAGTCAAATAATCTTCTGTGCTTGTTTCAACGATTCTGTCCCTTGCCCCTAGTCTAAAGTCCTCTGATCTGCTGACTACCTCCTTACTAAACCTGATAACTGATAGATTTTTGGCATGTTCGAGGGTTTCAGAGAGACAGAGAGAGAGAGAAACGGTGGGAGCGAGTGCTGGTTATTCAGGACAGTAAAAATTGAACAAATTACATCATGAACATTTACTAAAGTAATGCTGTAGGTTACATATAGTTGTAGGAAGTATATATCAAAATCTTAAATGCAGTCCCTTTGACAAGCATGGTTTTATTCAAAGTAATGCAAAGAACTGGAAGCAAAAATTTTAATTATAATGTCGCAGGTTAGTTTGACAATCTACGTGTTACATACAAAGTTCATTACTCAAAATATCCCACATGAATAATTCGATGTTGTTTATATTCAGCGGACTTTTCCTGCACCTCTGTCAAGAGTTACACGAAATTAAACTACTCTTTAAATCATTCCGTTGATCTAAATATTCGCTGTGCACGTAACTTCCCTGACATTCCATAATGATATGATGTAATTTCAAAGCGATCGCAAAATATGACGCAGCAGTATGGATTTACCTCACAGGCTCTATGGAAACTTTTACATGGGTAATAATCCAGTAATTACAACATGCCTAACTTGGAAAGAACACTGAATTATCTCTGCCTGATACGATACATCCCATAACAGACAGATCATCACAGATCCCAATGTGTTCAGCAAAATACAAAAGAGCATGACTTTTACCTACAAATTACTATTATTGGTAGCGTGCGTGTAATTACCAAGCAAGCACTATACTCTTTTGTGATGGCAACGCGTTCAATGAGGCCGCTACTGTCACCATTCAGTACATCCATTACAGGTGATGATTACTGTACTGACGTGAGAAGTCCCATAAGGAGTGTAGTGTTATGAGGTTACCAACTTTCTGGATACATGGCCACGTATGTTCATTTTATAGTTAACTCCTGCGGTGATAATTATGATATTGGTGATTATGATAATAATAATAATAATAATAATAATAATAATAATAATAATAATAATAATAATAATAATAATTATAATAATAATAATTACAAAAACAACAACAACAACAAGGACGAGAAGGAAGAGGGTAAGGAAGAAGAAAAGAGGAAGAGAAGTAGTAGAATTAAGAGAAGAATACGAAGAACAAGAACGAAGAAGAAGAGGGATAGGAAGAAGAGGAGGAGGAGGAGGAGGAGGAGAAGAAACAGAAGAAAAGGCTGATGACAACGAAGAAGGAGAGGGAGGAAAAGAGGTTTAAGCCAATGGCGGGACGCAGCGAGGCACGGCTGTGAAGTGGACAAGAACCTACTTGTCCTGCGATCGTTAAGGAGTGACGTTAAAAGATATCAAAATCTGGTGTAAAGACTAGTATTATTTTGAGTTTATTTTAAATATTACTCTTTTCTGCCATAAACTGAAAGATAAACAGATGCGAAACGGATAGCAAAAGAGAGGAGTTAGAAAAGACGTAATTAGATTTTTATACTATCTATTCGTAATCTGCTCCGTAGTAAACAGATTAAGCCACATCAGCTGCTCAGAGCAAGCCACTGCATCAACATTATTGTTATTCGTATCGAGGTTTCTTCCTTCAAGACCCTTCATTTAAATTTCCCGCTTGGTGGCAATGGCTCGTTTGTTCCTACGTAGTTCATCCCACCTATCCCCCCTCTCTCTCTCTCTCTCTCTCTCTCTCTCTCTCTCTCTCTCTCTAACACAACACGCTAACTAGTGGATATGATTCTATTTACTTTCCAAGCAGGAGGTCCCTTTAAACACCTACATTTAAATCTCCAGCCAGATGTAGGTGGCGCTGACTGGCTAGTTATCCTCCTCCTTACCTCCAGTACGATCTCTCTCTTTCTCTCACATAGTAACAAGTATATTTCTCTGCATCTCCCATCCTAGAATCCCTCATAATCTATAAAAAGAACCATGGAAAAGCAGGGAACAAGTGGGCAGAGCGAGGTGGCATACCTACCACCTACTTAACCACATGAACTACCCATCATCATTATGCAATTTTCAGTACCACAAGCTTATATCACTTACACTGAAACATAAAAACTTCATTGGTACTTACTGTAGCAGGTGGCGAATGGGGAGACCGGGATAAGGATATTAAAGGGGAGGAAATACAAATCCGAGCGCGTGAGACACCTTAACCCACTAGGAACTCCACGGGTTCTGGCGTCACGCAAGTCAAGTAGAGGTGATGCACCCTGGTGGTGGAGGTTTGGTAACTCGTCTCCTTTCGGTAATTTGTCATTTGTTTTGGATTTTTCCCCTGTGTTTATTTTATTGTTTTATCATGTATCGCTTATCTGTTTATTCATTTTATGCATTCATCAGTCAGTTCTGCGATAATCCGTTCTTATTGGCGAGCTAGCTGAGATACAAGATGTCTGGGGTTACGAGATCATTAGTAATGGTCTTATAAAACACGCTAAATTGTTGATCGAGTAACAATTAATAGTAAAATAATGAAAAAAAAACTAAAAACAATTTGATAAAACCACAGCCCAGACACAGATAATAGGAGGAGCTTGCGAGGCTTTCCATTCCACGTCAGATAGCGTCCGATGGGAGCCGAAGACAGCTGTCGCGAACACGCACTTCGGGGAAGAGCAGCTGGGAGTGATTGATAGCCCAAGTTAGAGATAAAAGTAGCATGGAAGGAGGTCATGGATGGATTAGCCGTACTACACTTGCTCCATTGTTCTTATTATTTCTATTGTGTTGGTGTGGTTCAAGTTCACATATAACAAGAAATGTCCGCTGCAGGAAATGATATGTTTAGTAGTTTTGCTTAAGTAGCGAAATAGAAATTCGTATTATATGTGAGTTTACCTACATTTTTATGTTGTTGTTGTTGTTGTTATTGTATTTCATCATCTTTTTCATTAATCGTTATCTGTAGTAGTAGTAGCAGCAGCAGCAGCAGCAGCAGCAGCAGTAGTAGTAGTAGTAGTAGTAGCAGTAGTAGTAGTAGTAGTAGTAGTAGTAGTAGTAGTAGTAGTAGTAGTAGCAGCAGCAGCAGCAGCAGTATTAGCAGTAGTATTAGTAGCAGTAGTAGCAGTAGTAGTAGCATCAGCAGTAACAGCAGCAGCAACAACAACAATAAGAACAACAGCACCAGCAGCAGCAACAACAGCACTAACAGCAGTAGTAGTAGTAGTAGTAGTAGTAGTAGTAGTAGTAGTAGTAGTAGTAGTAACAGTAGTAGCAATAATAAAGTGTTAAAGGTAGCGACAAATGTATGTAGGCTAATGGTAGGAGTTGTTATAGTTGCTGTAGTTGCTGTCTGTTGCTTGAGTTATCAATGGTGTCAGCGTCTCCTTCATCACGATGGGGAAGAGTCCGCGGTGATTGCTACAAACTGGATTAACGACAGAAATAAATGTAGGTAGAATCAATCATAATAATGACAACGGTGATTAAATTTTCTCACTTCATGATCGTGGAAAAAAAAAAAAGGGGTGGGGAAAGAAATTTACATTCGATGAGTTTCCTAATTAATCATCAAAGCAATAGTAATATTAATGTGATGTATGTTTAATCTATACTGTATAATATTTTTGCCGATTAAAAGAGATTCTACGGGAATTAAAACATGAAGTCATTTTCTTCCCCTCCCCCCACTTTTTTTCTAGCTTTTCTTAGACTGATGTAAAAAAAAAAAAAAATAGATGCAAAGTGTATTCATGTCACACCACACTGCACAACACACAACAACACCACACCACACACTGATACACTGCGCCACACAACATTAACTCAACCAGAACCACATCACAACGCATCACACTCAACTGCGCCACACCGCAAATATACACAAAAGCTACATTATCTTTTACAGAACCATACCACACTGCACCACATTCAACAGCACCACACCCCACATAGCCACACCACGCCACCAGACAGTATATCACAGAAACACGCCAAATTGCACCACACTCAGTTGCTCCACACAGCTGCACCATACCATAATACGTTTTTTTTCACATAGAACTACATCAAATACTGCACCACACTTCGCCTTACCAGAGAGAGAGAGAGAGAGAGAGAGAGAGAGAGAGAGAGAGTCTACTGCATCTCTAGTCAATCAGTAATCCTGCAACAGAGCAAAAACTCCCTTGCTTCCTTCTGTTCTTCGTCCTTTAATTTCCTTTTCCTTCCGTCTACTGGTCTCCTCCCTTCATACAGATCCCTCTTCTATCCTCGCACGAGCTACGCAACAAGCACTCGTTCTTTCATACACACACGCCCTCTCTCTCTCTCTCTCTCTCTCTCTCTCTTCCTGCTTTCCTTTCCCTATAGGCAACACTTTCACCTTGTTTTCTTCCCCTTCGACCCTCTCACCTCCTCAGTGTTACCAGATCCCGCCTCGCCGCCGACCCTCCGCAGCCAGCAAGGAACAGAGGCACCCTTGCTCCGCTCGGCATAGTCCTGTGTTCTGGTGCCTCCATGACCTCCTGCTATTGTTGCTGCTGGAGGTACTGTTGTTGTTAATAGATTTGCTGTTCTTCAATGCAGGTTTAAAGAGGATAGGGTGGTGGTGGTGGTGGAAAAGTGTGTGTGTGTGTGTGTGCGTGTGTGTGTATTTGAATGTTAATTTAATTTGGGCCTAAGGTTAATTTTATATCATAATTATAGTTTACATTTATAATCATAGATTTCTCTATAATCTACTTTCGCTACCGCTACTACTACTACTACTATATTGCTACTCAAATATACTACTACTACTACTACTACTACTACTACTACTGCTACTACTGCTGTTGCTGCTACTACATATACTATTACAACTACTACTATAGTGAGCACGCGCGCGCCCGTGTGTGTGTGTGTGTGTGTGTGTGTGTGTGTGTGTGTGTGGTGTTAGACAGACAAACCTCAATCCAGTCTACTTATAACAATAACTTTTACTACACGCGTTTCATCCTCACATGCTCGTCACAGTATCAATAATGGTTTACTTCCGCCACCCGTTAAACAAAGACGCAAATTGGGGAGACAGTAATAACTGTCGCTACACAAAGGAAAAAAAAAAACGAGAAAACAGTGATTGTGTTCCGCTCATAATTCGAACATCAGAAATTAATTCGTAATTGCATTATGACGAAAGACAAAAAAAAAAAAAAAAAGTCGCACAGATGAACACTCCCCTTTTTCCTCGCGGCTCATGCTTAAATGTCTTTCCTTCTCGTTTTAGAGTTTCTTGTAACATTCACTGCCATTTCCGAGACTTCTGTAGTGGTCGGTAGTAGATGAGAGAGCGGAGTAGAAAGGACAGATAATGAAGGAGAGTATCTATCAATTTGTCTATCTGTTTATCTATTTATGCATCTATCTATTTATTTGCCTGTCTGTCTGTCTATCTGTCTGTTTATCCATCTATCTATCTATCTACTTGTATCTATCTATTTATCTATCTATCTATCTATCTATTTATGGACGATTATCTACAAACACGTGATGCGAGTAGGAAAAAAAAAAAAAAAAAAAAAGTCACCTCCATTACACAGTGTATTTCAAAGTGCTTCACTGGATACGCTAAACAGGCAGCAAACAGTGACACGGCGAACAGTGACTTGATAGGCAGTGACATGATAGATGTATCCTCAATTAATTCTCGAAAGAAAATGAATAAATAAATAATGCAGAAGAGAAAAGTGGTGTATATTCCATAAGTGTCCAAATTAATCATCAAAGGAATGCTAATACTAATATGATGCATGTTTAATTTCTACAGATTCATCTTTTTTTTTTCGCCAATTAACTCTGATGATAACACTCTGACACCTGTTATCTTGTCTAGCGATTCCTCGATGCTTCTACGTAACGAGTACAAACAAAACCACAGGCACTAACAAGAATTGAGCCTCTCTATTTCTACTCTTACTGTCTTGCTTTTTTTGTGTGTGTGTGTGTAAGATGAATTCTGGCCAAGGAACACAAAATTCACGGAAAAAGAACCCCATTAAAGGTGCCAGTCCCTAAAGAAAACAGTCTAAGATTGCATTATGAACTGTCTTATCGAAACTACTCTTTGAAACTACTCCCTAAACGTGCTTCACATCTTTCATACCAAGATGACGAAGAGACCAGAGCAGTCAGAGAGTTAAAGAGATCTGTAGCGGAAGACTCAGGCAAGGAGCACCGGGCACCAAACACCTACCGGGTAATATAAAAGTAAAGCCGTGAAATCAGTAACATTTTGCCGGGCCAGGAGGTAAGCGGCGCGCTGCGAGAGGTAAGTAATGGTAAGTAAAGCCAGGCTAAATTGGAGCAGATAACGGCAGAGTAACGAATGCAAATTAATGTTAGGCTAATTAGAGCACGTCAGGGAGCGTTTACCTATGCGCCGCTACCTTGGCTATCAATTAAAGAGCCAGTCAGGCGGTGAGCTCGCCTCGCCGAGCGGAAATGTGGAAAAAAAGAACCCTTGCATAGACGTGTGTGTGTGTGTTTGTGTATGTGTGTGTGTGTGTGTGTGTGTGTGTTTGAGGGGAGGGTGGATGTGTAGGTGAGTGGGAGGGTTTTGTGGGATAAGAGCAGCTGGCAACACTGCATGGTTTTGTGTAGGTGTCTCCTGTTCCACTAGAGAGAGAGAGAGAGAGAGAGAGAGAGAGAGAGAGAGAGAGAGAGAGAGAGAGAGAGAGAGAGAGACTTCTATGCATGGCCACTTTCCATTATTCAGAATAGGGTTCGTGTCCTACGCGAATTATTAGTATTTCACACATTAAAACACAATTTCCAAGTGTAAAGGATATTTGGTAATAAGGAAAGGAAAATCAACACCCGAGTCAAACACCTCGTATAAAGATTGGATGACGTTTGGAAACAACAAGAGAGAGAGAGAGAGAGAGAGAGAGAGAGAGAGAGAGAGAGAGAGAGAGAGAGAGAGAGAGAGAGAGAGAGAGAAAAGGGAAATCGTAATTCTCGTGAAACACCTTCCACACAGCTTTCTGCTCTCCGCCAGCTGGCCTGCGATCCTGCCACTCGCACTTGTTATCCCCCGTGATCTGCAACCAACCTTGTGCTCAGCCTGAGTGTCCGTGCTAAACAGTGACTCCGTTTTCTATTGTTCCGCGATACTGAAGAGAACTAGATGGGGCGTCCTCTGCGCTGACAGTTTCCACTTGATGAATAAACTTAGGTGAAGGCATCCTATCTCATCTTAATATCTAGTGGGGCTTCCTTCGCCTATGTAATATCTTTCAGTCGATTAATTTCTCATCACAACAGCAGCAGCAACCTTTATATCGGATCAACAACATCAGCTTCTTCAAGACACGGATCCATTACATCACGAAGGTCAGTGCAGGAGTCAGCCATCTTGAGGTGTTTATGTTGGTCAGCTGATAGGGGCACATACTCCGAAACGCCTTGGACTTTCATAAGAACGAGTTTCCAAGGCAACACAGGTGATAATTCGGATTATCACGGGCGTTTTGTCCTCTGACGGTAACGGAGCCCTTGTTAAGCTATCACTAGAACCATGAAACACCCTTGAAAATTACTTTAAAAACCCCAATATCATCTAGAGCATGTTCGAGGCAGTACCTGTGACGCCGAAACATTTGAGAATATGATCCCAAGTGGCCAAACAAAACAGTGTCTGCCCTGATACGCCACCTGGAGGACGCACTGTTACACAAGACGACGCTCCTGCAACATGTCAAGGCGCTCCCTACTGAGGTGGACTCGGGCATCATCGTCTTATCGGACCCAGGAGACCAAAGCGAGTATAAGTTGGGCTTACAGCTACTTTAAGACGTCCCCGCCGCAGCGTCCTGAGGGGAAGGAAGAAGTGTGGGACTTTTCTAGGTTATTAGGGAGAGGAGGAATATGTGCATTATAATACTGGTGTAGTTTATTGTGATGTGTGTGGAGTGTTGCTAGTTAGGGCGAGGATGTGGATAATTAGAAACAATGCTAACTTAAACTGGCCATCACTGCTAGTTCTTCCCCTTCATTCACTTGTTTATTTATCCACTTATAATTATTTTTTTATGTATATAAGAAATGACACCTTTCTTATCTCTATATATTTTATCCTAGACCAGTCTCCCTCACGCATAAAATAGAGAAAAAAAAAATTGAGATGGTTAAAGAAAGCAAAGTAAACAAAAAACTGAATGGAGAGAAGGACGTAAGACAACAAAATGGAGAGGACAGGTGTAACATGTTGTGCTTGAGTGACCTAAAGTGCACAGGCAGCAGACAGCGATAAGTAAAGGAGATCTCACGAAATATTTATCCCTTAATGATATCCTTAAGTCTGATAGTGATGATAAAAAATAACATAAATGAAAGTACGAGTATAAGTTGATAGCAAGTAAAAGGAAAACTAAAAATACACAAGTTGAGGAAACATGCCGACGCTCACACGAAATCTTGACGTAAATAGAATTAGTTGCAAAATATTCGCAGTTTTTGCCTGCAGGTCCCTCTTGGCTAGAGGGCGTGGAAATAAGACACTTTGCTGCAACCTCCACACACACACACACACACACACACACACACACACACACACACACACACACACGACCCTTCCTTGCTGAAATACAAAATTATATTCGTAATCATAAGAAAAACTAGTACTCGTACATTACATTACACTAACGAGTACATTCCAGTTAAGTCAAAAGAAAAATAATATCACAAAGACAGCACACACACACACACACACACACACACACACACACACACACTAACACACGCTCCTCCAACTAACTACATTTTTTTTCCGGATGGCTTTGCAGTAAAAAAAAAAAAAAGTAAATAAATAAATAAATAAATAAATAAATAAAACAAAAATAAACATCAAGAAAAATCCCCCGTAACAGGATTAAGACGAGTTCCCGTAGAGTACTGGCGTGTGAAGTAATAATATAAGAGGAGGAGGTAAGCGGC
>NC_087154.1:5470000-5505000 GCF_035594125.1 Scylla paramamosain
CCAATACCAATACAATTAAACCAATATATTGAATCGAGTGAGTCATTCAGCCAGAGTAGAGTGAATCCTGAGTCGAGGGCACTACTGGGAACCCCACTTACTCTCCTGAAAGGTCGGAAAAATATATATTAAAAAATCGTAATGAAGCAGCAAGCCGGGAAAACGCTACGAGTCAGGTGAAGGTATAGAAATGAAGTGAGTCAATAAACTGGAATTCTTGAGGGTCATAAAACTTGTGGTGAAGGGAGAAATGGAAGGGAAGGAGGAGAAACAAACACGATGAGATAGTACTGTAAAGAAGATCTACCAGGAAAAGACCAACCATTCACAACGAGAGAGAGAGAGAGAGAGAGAGAGAGAGAGAGAGAGAGAGAGAGAAACATTCCTGAGGGTTAGAACTACTGTACATAGTAGTGGGGGGGGGGAGGAATGGAAAGGGAGGAGGGGAGACACACACACACGACGGGAGTACTGTAAGAGAAACCCACTGGGAAAAGACTAAACACCCACAAAGAGGAAAAAATGCCCTTCCTAAAAAAAAAAAATTCTGAGCGACATACAGGTAGCAGTGAAAGGAATGGCTGGGGAAGAAAGAAAGACCGAAACACGGCGAAAGAGTACTGTAAGAAAGACCTGCCGGGGAAAGAGCAATCACACTGAAAGAAGAAAAAAAAATATATATAGATATGACCTTAGCTCAAAAAAAAAAAAAAAGACTTGAGGAAGAAGAAGAAGCAATGGAGGGGGAGGAGGAAAGAGACAAATACAACGAGAGTAAGAGAAAACTACCATGAAAAAAAAAATCCCATACCAAACATCCATAGAAAAAAAATTACCCCCCCTCCCCCCTAAAAAAAAAAAAAGTAATGGGGGTTATGTTAAGCGTGTCATCACAGGCGACAGGGATCAAAGGGGATCCTCCGGGTAGCCACAAAGAGCCAGTGTGTTCACCCAGACATTAATTACAACGGAGTTTCCTGCGCCAATAGCTTTCTTAACTGTTAGGCCGGAAATCTGCCATAACCATAAATTCTACGTAGTTTTGGACTGTGGATTTTACGGCTCCGGCTTTAGTCTGGAGCTGTGTACGCCGCGCCGTGTTCCGCGAAGTGATTTAAGGCTTGGAGATGAGGCGACAACCGGGGACCTAAGGGAAGGGGACGAGGCAGGCACTGTAAAGGGGCGGAAGGGGGAGGATAAGGAAGAAGAGACAGGGAGACAGGGAGCGAGGTGTGATGATATAGGGAGAAAAAGTCAGGGTAGAGAAAGGGAAGGATAGGGAAGAGGACAAAGGGAGATAAAGAATAAGACATGGGAGGTGATAGCGGATGTTGAAGGAAAAGAGAGGAGGAGGAGGAGGAAGACGACACAGGGAGGTGATAGCGGATGTTGAAGGGATAGAGGCAGAGGAGTAGGGCACGGGGGACGTAGGCAGGGGGGTGATGGTAGATGAAGGGAGGGGAGGAAGGAGAGACTGATCAAATAAAGACAGGAGACAAGGTGTGGGGAAGATGCTGGGAGTGGGAAATGAAGAAGAACAATGAAGGAAGGAAAGGGAGAATGAGAAAGGGAGAAAGGAAGGGAAGCTGAAAGGTCGGAAAATGGAAGGGGGGATAAGGAGAAAGAGAGGAAAAGGGAAAGAAAGAAAGACGAAGAATAAATAGAAAGACGGAAGAAGGAAATGGTTAAGAAATGAAGATGAAAGATAGGAGGAAAGGAAGGAGAAGGAAGAAAAAGAAAAAGGAGGTTAGGTTAGGTTAGATTAGGTAAATGAGGAGGAAGAGAGAGAGAGAGGTTGAGGAAGAGGAGGAGGAAGAAGAGATGTAGACAAGAGCATAAATCATATAATTAGGTTATATTTCGTAAGTTAGAGAACAGCAATTATTACACGATTATGTAGAAGTTATGGAAATATTTTTTAAGCGTTGATTACGTTTCCCGTTTTCTCACTTGTCGTTTTCTTCTTAGCCAGCGCACGGCCCCACATCCCCACCTCTCTCTCTCTCTCTCTCTCTCTCTCTCTCTCTATTAAGTATCTGTCCATTTATTTTGGCCTATTTTTTGTCTGTTTGTTTTGTTTTAGTTTGTAAGATTTGGTTTGTTATTGTCTTGGTTTGTGTCTGCCTGTCTATTTTGCTCTCTCTCTCTCTCTCTCTCTCTCTCTCTCTCTCTCTCTCAATACGACCTCCTTTTCCTTAGTTGAGCTCATGATAATGTTGGTTCACGGCTCTGTTCATTCTTTTGTCCATATTATTGTCACTTAAACAACGAGTCCCTAGCAGATTACGTGCCAGAAGAGAGAGAGAGAGAGAGAGAGAGAGAGAGAGAGAGAGAGAGATTGTATTGTATTAATAATCCCTTTCATAACTGTAATATGCTAATACAGGTTTCAATAATTAATCAGATACAGAGACTAGGAATGTATGTATCTGTTTGTAATGCGTTTAATAATAATGGCTCAGTAATGATGGTGATAGTAATATTAATTCTGTTTTTCTGGTATCCATACATTGCCATCCTGCTTTCCTCTCTTTCCTTCCCTTTCCTTCCTTTCTCTCTCCTAATCCACTTACTTTCTCTTATAAACTCCATTTTGTCCATCCCTCTTCCTCCTTCTCCTCCTCCTCATCCTCTTATCCTTTCTCCTTCTTTTCCTTCCATTTTCATTTTGTCTACCCTCCTCCTCTTCCTCCTCATATCCTTTCTCTTCTCCCTTCCTTTTTTTTTTTATTTTTCCCTTTCAATCTTTCTTTATTTTTCTTTATCTTTCAATTTGTTTGTCCGGTGGCTCTCTGGATAGATGCATTGCTTCAGGTGTAAACGTTCAGAGTTCGATCCTGGCTGATGGTAGGTTTGCTGATGGAAGAGGTAGCGCTTTTTTTTTTTTTTTTTTTTTTTTTTTTTAACAGTGAGCAGTAACATGTAAAGAGAACTTGCTTTTGTATCGCTGTATCTCAATCTGATTTTATTCTTCTTTCAATGTACCCACTCACTCATTGACTCATTCCTCTCTCTCTCTCTCTCTCTCTCTCTCTCTCTCTCTCTCTCTCTCTCTCTCTCTCTCTCTCCTCTCAGTTTCTTAAATGATGTTTATGTTGTTGTTGTTGTTGCTGTTCATCATCTTAGTCTTCTATTTTTTCACTCTTGTCATTCTTCTCCCTCTTCTCGTTCTTGTCCTTGTTCTTATCCACCACCACCATCATCATCATCATCATCATCATCATCACATTCTCCTGCCCTCACTCTACCACCACAACCGCCACCACCACAACCTCTCGCGCGTGGAAAACGAAGCCGCTTGTATTTCACGCCTATCCCAGCATAATACCGCGCGGCAATGACTTCAGGTAACACGCTGAAACATGTAATGCGGCCCTCAGTGAGCAGACTCAAAGAGCGCTGTCCTCCATCACGAGAGAGAGAGAGAGAGAGAGAGAGAGAGAGAGAGAGAGAGAGAGAGAGATTTACCACCTTTTCATACGTATATAATTGTCTTCACCACAAGCATGATCGTCAATCTCAAGGTGACATCGCCAGCAACAAGCCATACACGGCAAGCACGAGGTTCACTCTTTGTTTGAGAATGTGACAGTCTAACTCTTATAATCCTGTTGCCCTCGTGGAACTTAATAGTCTATGTTAATCAGAATCGTATGAAACTAAATAATCTTGTACCGAGTATTTAAGACACAAGACGTAGCTTACTGACTGTAAAAGAGGGGTCATGGAATTAACAAAACCATTTAATCGAATATCAAATTAAGATACCAAAATGTAACAAGACTCAGGGAACTGATATCGTTATGAAGTATTCCCTTCTGATGCACGTCCCCTTGAACGGCGGGAGATGCAGCAGGGAAGTGCGGAAACTGAATAAAACTTGGATTCCTCGAATATCAATAAACGACAGAGAGGAAAGATGGCAGGAGAAATAACACATCGCCAAAAGGATAAACTTATACTTGTATGTCACTGGGGGACCGGAAGACTAGAATATGTGTGGACAGCAACAGTATATGATGGAGACCTGTTCTTAGAGGCCTTAGATTTTAATTAGGGTTAATTGAGTTCGCAAGTGCATTTTGTCCTACTGACGGTGCGGTGCAGAACACTTGTTAAATCATCACTGGAATCATGAACGTGTCCCTAAAAGCCCCAACGATTTTCACTAGGACTTGTTATAATTGGTGCAGAGTACTTGTTAAATCATCACTAGAATCGCGAAAAGATCTCTGGAAATTGCTACACTAAAGCTGGTTAGTATTAGTTAAGGTAAGACGTTGCAATTTTTAAGAAAAGGAATTTATGATCGAAAAAACCAGTATGCTATGTATGGGAAGGCTGTGAAGTAAAGACGTGAAGTGTCAAGTGTTCTGAACCAACTCGCTCGTAGGTTCATGTACTCACACCTTCAATGTACTAAATAAAGCCACTTACTAATAAAGTACTTATATCACCTCATTCAATCAACAAGCAATAGCTTCCGAAATTAAACTACTTTTTCTCGTCTTCTTTCCACTGCTCCTCTTCTTTATTTATCTCGTACTAATTAAAAAAAATACTGCTGCTTTTGGTATTAAAGAAACAATAACTACAACAGCAACAATAACTACTACTACTACTACTACTATTGCTCTGTTACCACCACTACCTGTACTCTCAAATTTACAGCAATATACACCCAATAAAATAACCAAAATATCATCAAGAGTACAATAGCCCACACTAGGGAACAGCCATACACACAGGCAAAGACAGACAAAGAGCAGATGGGACAACAGTTAAATGTAACATCCTCCACACACACACACACACACACACACACACACACACACACACAAACATTAGTATTCTCCTCAGCGTCAGTAAATTCGCAAAGTCAGAAGGGAAGATCGAGGCTGCGAGATGGGAGGGAGGGAGGGAGGAAGGGAGAGGGAGAGAGAGGGAGAGAGAGAAAGATACGTTGCCTTTCCCTATAACACATCCTCTGTAACTTACTCACGTCTCTGAAACCTTTTATACCAAAACAGCGCCTTTGTATCGCCTCTCAGCGGGAAACTAATGCGCGTGTCACCAGAATAAATATCCGAATCTTCGTGAGAAATGGTCAGGCGGAAAGAACGCTAGTAAAAGGATGGAAAAATAGTAAAAAAAAAAAAAAGTAAGAAAAAATAGCACCTCTTCAAAAATGACCAAATCTGAAGCGTGCAACAAATAGGGTTCGATCTTGCTTGTATAAACGCCATCTCTCATCGCGCGGAGGATCGGAATGTGTCACGCAAGAGAGAAATCGAGAGTATTTGTTAGATTTAATGGCCGTCTTCTGCCTATGAGTAAACAGCAGCCGGGCGAGCCGAGACCAGGAACCAGCAGCTTGATCAATACCAGGTGAGTGGGAAAGGAAAGATAAAAAGTAACCGTGTCTGTTCCTCTCATATTTGTACACTGAAGAACATAAGAATAAGAAAATAAGAGACACTCCTGGAACTAGAGGCTTGATCAATGCCAGGTGATAGGAGGGATAAAAAGGTAATGTTTTCTTCTACTTTCCTTTGTACATTCATGGTCAGAGATCAATTAACTTTGTGCATTAACCTCAACTGTGATTAGTGTTTCCTCCCTCAGTCTTAAGTTCTCTTCTGTGTTGACTATTTCCTTAAAAAAAAAAAAAACTTATAAGAAACCATTATCTTGATCTAAACCATGTGAGAGGTAATGCTTTCTCGTTTGTACATTCATGGCCAAAAATCGAGTAATCTTCTGCACTTATCTCCACTCTTCAGTACTTTTGTTCTCCTTAAAAAAAATCCTGGTAAGAAAGTAAGAACACTATAACATAAGAACATAGGTGAAGCTACCACTTCCACTTGTAATAGGAGTAGGCTCTGTGTGAAACTTACTTGCCTATAATCATCTCTACCCATAAATTTATCTAATCTTTTAAGCCTTTCAATTAAATTAGCACTAACAAGCTGATGACTCAGTTTATTCCTGTTATCTACCACTATTTGAGAGCCATTGTTTTCCTTTTTTTTTTTTTTTTTCCACGACTGATAGATGCTTGGCTCATGGCATGACTTAAGATAAAGAGAAGACGCTAGACAGTGGCAGTGAGTGCAGGGTGTTATTTTCCTAATGATCCCGAGTGAGCAGCCTCGTGTAATGCAATGAAGCAATTGTGTTAGTCTGTTAGTGTAAATATTTATGCATCCGCCAGTCAATTAGTTAATAAGCTCACCTGCAGCACAGCCGGATAAACGCGAGTGAACGTTTATGATTCACAGTTCCACCACATTCACTGAGAGGAAATATGGAACATAAAGCATGTATATGTTCTGGCAGCGCGCCCGTGATAATAATGAGCCCTGTAGTCATTAACAACAACGACATGTGTATGATATTTATTAGTGCTCATTTAAAACATGGGATTCTCTCATTTTACAGACTGGGATATAAAAGCGACGGATTGCCTCGCCTCTGCCTTCAATTTCCTGTCCGTCCTGTAAGTTTCCACTGGGCTGCAGAGTGGAGAAAAAAAAACAATAATAACTCTTACCAAATGTTCCGAGGATACCCTTAAATGGTGCTACACGTGCTCGAGCCTTCATTAAACCCCCACGCGTCTGTAATTAAGGAGTCTGGTAAATGCAGTCAGTGTGGGAGAGAAAAACACTAATTTCTCGAGGTGTAATGACTGTACTGTCACCACTCACCCTGCTCACTCCCACTCACCTACCTAAACGCGCGCCACATCTTACTCCTCTCAAGACACTTTCCCGCCTCACGTCACTCCTCCAGCAGCGTCACTCCCTCGCCAAGTCTTTCATTCTCCTCAATGTACTGGATAAGATGAACCGCGAGGAGGTGGACGAGGACACACTGAGGTGGCTTATGTCGTGCAAATGTGTGTGTGTGTGTGTGTGTGTGTCCTTGCACATGGAAATGACAGGCTTCAAGCAGTGATGGTGTGTTATTACATGGACGTTTCTCTCAATGGTCGTCCTTCCATTTTTTTTCCGGTGTTTGTGTTGCCTTACAAAGGATGATAACGAGGGTACTTGTAATTATAATATTCGCACATACTAAGTACTACATATAGGTATGTGTTTGTTTCTTTGCATGTGTGTGTGTGTGTGCGTGTGTGTGTGTGTGTGTGTGTGTGTGTGTGTGTGTGTGTGTCTGTGTGTAAAGATGATGCCAGTAGGTACCTGTGTCACTATTTGCATGGAGCGATCCCTTGAGTGCAACATTTTATTGCTCTGAGAATTCTAATTACTGCAGCAGATCGAGGAAGAATTCCCTCCACGTTCCGAAATGTCATGAAAATAAAAGTTAAATTGCGAGCTGCGGCGATGTGGCTGAAATATGTATTCCGAGATGATTAAAAATCGTTTCCCGTGGAGACGGCCGCTGTTGGGGGAGGGGGAGGGATGGACGGAGGGAGAGAGGGAGGGAGGCAGTAATAGAGCGGGCACAGAAAGGAAACTGCAAGGAATATTTACGAACTTCACCACGACTTTTTGGGGCCGTCTATAAACGGGGTCGTATAGAAAGTCTACTTGTTTGCTCTTCCCTGCTGTGTGTGTGTGTGTGTGTGTGTGTGTGTGTGTGTGTGTGTGTGTGTGTGTGTGTGTGTGTATGTGTGGGTGTGTGGCACCGTAACAGCGTGGTACGGATATTACATAATGCAAGATTGAATTCTGGGACCAGTGAGTTATTAGATTTCCGGAAACAAGTTATCTACTACAGACAGCGTTCGTCCCCAGCAGCGCCGCGCCAGTCGCCACCACGCCACTTGTCAAGCGCCTCTGCCTCGTGCCCCTGTTCCAGCTCACCTACATGAACCCCACCGCTTCAGCCTGGCAATATCTCACACCTGCCGATACCGATTCCCTTTCACCCTTCACCCAACACTCGCGGCAACAGCTCGCCTCCTGCTCCCCTACACACTCACGACAAACACTCATCTAACTCATTAATGCTTCACAAATCCTCGTCGCCCCGTTCATGTCAACACCAGCCTTTCATCATGTTCTCCAGTTATTTCTGTCGCCTCAGTTATCAACGCAGCGTCAGCATGGCGTCAGAAAGGTATGTTTGTGTCTGTTCGTGTGTTTATTCGTCAGGCATAGTTATTTGCTCCCTTTACAGCCACTTCCAATCCTCCGGCATTCATCAGCTTAGTGACACTCAGTAATACATCAAAGAAATTAACATTAAAAAACAAATTAAAAACTTCCATCCGCAACTTCAACGAAAGAGCCTTAGCAGGAAATCTAACAACGATACGATGAGTGTACCCGTGTGTGTGTGTGTGTGTGTGTGTGTGTGTGTGTGTGTGTGTGTGTGTGTGTGTGTCTTGCTACATATTTTCTGTCTCTTATATTGTTTTAAATGGTATACTCAGCGGCTCTCTCTCTCTCTCTCTCTCTCTCTCTCTCTCTCTCTCTCTCTCTCTCTCTCTCTCTCTCTCTCTCTCTCATTTCATCTATTTTCATTCTTTCCTATCAAATTTCCTTCGGGTTTTTACTTCTCAACCCCGTAAGGTATTTATTTCCTACCTATTTCCTGTACAGTTTATGCCGGAAGAAGTGGAGGGTGGGGAGAAAGCCTTCTGCTTTGCTGTCCTTCTCTCCTACCATCACCTAGCTCAGGTCACCTCGTGAGGACTGCAAGGTTTGTTGTGGCCTGTGGATGTATGTAATTCTGTGTAACTCTCTCTCTCTCTCTCTCTCTCTCTCTCTCTCTCACACACACACACACATACACACACACACACACAGACACACACACACACACACACACACACACACACACACACACACACATACACACGTGCCAGCATCCTCTACAGATCCCCAAATAATTAATAAAAAAAAATCTTGACGCTTATTCGCGTGAAAACATCACATTTTTTCCCCACAATTTTCCACTTCACGCTTCAGTAAAGCTTTTAGAAAGAAAACCTTGTAGGTGAACAATACTGAGCTTTTCATTAGTACAGTGTTATCAGTAAGTGCATCCGTGTTCTTTTTTGCTGTTTTGTCAATATGACTATTGCACTCTTATATATACCTTTTCTATTTCCAGATCGAGTCTCGCTAGGGGTTCGATATATTACGAAGACAGGCAATCAGAGTGAGAATTTCTTCTGTGTCTAAGTAATGATGTATGTCTAGATTTTCAGGTATATTGGCTTATAAGTAAGAGCAATTTATTATATTACCCATCACTTCAATGCTGGAGATCAAGTTTTTTCCTTGGTATATCTTGTTTGTGACGATTTTGAAGCGTCCGGACTGACTGCAGTACCTAGGGACCGTCTCACTTCCCGTCTTGTCCTCATGTGCATTGCCTTGTGCTCAGAAATCTCCATCCTTACAGCTGCTTTTGATTACCTAAATTCGTGTGTTTGAATATTTTATATACAATAATCCAGATAATAATTCATGTTACATGATATAAATGAAAATACACCGCTCTGCACAACGCGAAGTGCAGGAAGGGCCGCTAGGTGGCGCACTCTCTGTCCGAGTGGAAGGAAGAAGTCGCACATCGGTGCATATTTGTACCGTGATTTTCGACTGTCTGGAGTCCTCGGCTGCTTTGGTAAGTAGTGAATCGCTCTCCGAACTGTTGCAGAGAGATCAAGGTGTCCTGGCCTCCGTCTCAAAACCCAGAGTACACGGTTAGTTGATGATGTAGTGACTTCTAGAGGCCACCGGCTGAGTACAGCCGACTAATGGCTCCCACCTCCCTGTCCAACACCACTCTGCCCTGCCCTCCTGTGCCCTTCCTCATTCCTCAAGGCTAGTAGATGAATAGGCATCATTACATGCATTGACACAGAAGTCAAGCAACATGCATGGTAATTATTAGCTTGAGCAATGAGTGGTTAGCGCCCGTCCCCGCGCCGTGGAAGTGTTGTTACGTCAGGTTGTCGCGGGGTATTTAAACTTCCGGGTAACTAATAAATTATGCCTCTGCTAGTGTAACAGCGTGTAGGTGTAACATGTGTAATAAGCTGTAGGGACGCTGTAGTGAAGCACAGAAGTAGCATATGAACCATAATTAAGCTTGGGAAAATTAGGTGCGATGACTGTTAGAAGATGGAAACGCGCACTGGTGACGAGGTAACAGTCGTTGAACACTTACCAAACCAGAAGGACATCTGTCTGGACTCGAGCACTATTAATTTACCTTAGTGTATACCTTTGTCCACTGTATGATTAGTAATGGTATAGCGTAGTTTAAAGGAAAACATTTGAGGATAAGACTTGCAATGCAGTAGTGTTGCTTGGCAGGGAAAATTCGAGGAGAGTTAAGTTGCGAGCAGACGCGAGGTAATAATATGGAAGGGATGACGTGAGATTTAATGAGAGCCCTTTGAGAGAGTGCTTGGTGGAAAGGAAAGGGAGGTGAATTGCAGATATAATTTAATCTTTTGTTTTCATCCATATCACCTACAATTAACATCACTTTGAAATACGTATAATCTGTACATTATAATTAACCTCCACAGTTGGTGAGGAAACACGGCACACGGAGGTTTCTCCAGCTGGGGAAATCCACGCAAGTTGCAAACCTTACAGGAAAAAGTAAGGTAATACTCCTGAAACGTGAAAAGGTTCTGTCACTCGTTCTCTTCACCCATCATGCAGGTAATTTTTTCTTTTTTTTCCTTTCGCTACGTGATTCCTGTGTGTGGGGTTAAGAAAAGGTCATTCATTCCCGTTACAGTATGCAGTGAATGAGGGAATGTTAGTGGTGCTGTGAACTTTATGATTGTGTGTGTAGAAATATATCTTGCAGTTATCTCAGTAATATGTGTATTCTATTATGATCGTCAGGACTATCTCTCTCTCTCTCTCTCTCTCTCTCTCTCTCTCTCTCTCTCTCTCTCTCTCTCTCTCTCTCTCTCACGCACACACACACCGCTTCTGGGAAAGGCTGTCTGTCATTAAATGTGCTTTAAATAATATTTCGTTATAATTGACAAGAGCTAGCATTTCTGTTGCAATTTTTGTGACATCGTGTGCGGATGTTCATTGGAATTATAAATTGTTTTACACTACAGTAGTGTTACTGAGAAGGCTACAAAAGGAATGTCAGATGTAGCAACGTGAACCGGGACTAAGTGGCTGGCTATTAAGTTTCCGGGTTTCACAACTGGTTCGAACGAGCGTTGCTGCCTCCTTGTGACTGTTGGGGCCTCCGTGTAGAAAGTGCCTACTCCTCCCCACAGCGTTACACAGAGTGGGTAGGAAACTATAGCCCCTTGCGTTAATGCACTGGTAATTACTGATTTTTTGGAGAGAAGTAACACAAGAGCTGAGACAGTCGCACTGTGTATTGTCCAAAAGTGAAAATTATAACTCGACCTGATTAATGAAAAAGTAAATATTGTCGCATTATTATTATTATTATTATTGTTATTATTATTATTATCATTATTATCATTACCATTGCTCGTATTACTAGTAGCATATCCCGAAAGCTATGCAATGAATACCACTGCCCTAGCTCATGCATGTAGCCACGCAAGCCTCATATATTTCTAGCTGTTCAAAAGTTCGTGGGCAGTCAAGTTGTAGCATTGCAGATTCTGGTACTTTCACTTACATTTCTTGTTCCAGGTGATCGAAGCTAACAAGCCACTAAATGAAACTGTAGTTGCGCTGGTGGTAGTTGAATGACGAGGACGCCTCCCCACCGTGCCTGTTACATGTTATAAGCTTACCCTCCTCGGCTCACTGGTACGGCTTCACAGGTGAGTGCAGCCAAGGTAATGCGTCTCTGGAAACACTTTCAGTATCTTGTGTACTTACCTTCTTTGACTTAGCTTTAACAAAATTCGTTTTTTTTTGGGGGGGGGGATTGCTGCTTTGTCATTCCAAAAATGTTTTGCGTTACATGAAATACATCAATAATTGCCCAGATATAATATAAAACCTGAAGACAAAATGTATATGGAAATGTACTCATACAGTAATAGACTTGAATACAAGTAATTGAATTATAAGTAAAAGACTTGAATCATGTAAATATTATCACCTTCAAATATTTATGCAATATAATAATAATAGAAACAACGATACTTGGGAAAGCACTTCGCTTGTTTGGGGTGTGATGAAGTGACAGGTGGTGGTCGAGCTGCGGTGGCTTTGTCATTCCTGGAAGTGTTCTAGTGCATATTTCATCCATCTGAATGTATTGAAGGGCTTGTGATCGATGCGTGTCCATTTCCCTTGTACAATTCATTTCAAGACAAGTTAGTTGTTGCTGGGGCTTTCCTATTCCTGCATTTAACGTCTCTCTCTCTCTCTCTCTCTCTCTCTCTCTCTCTCTCTCTCTCTCTCTCTCTCTCTCTCTCTCTCTCTCTCTCTCTCTCTCTCTCTCTCTCTCTCTCTCTCTCTCTCTCTCAAGAATTTTCTTTGTCTCACTTGAAATAAGACAGTCTTGGAAGAGTCCACGTAACTGCTGTTGCTTGCTAATCCTTTGTGTTCCTTTGTATTCTCACCTTCCAACAACAACAAGTCCGGAAAAAAGTCTCGGTCGCAATAACTTTTTACCTTGGTTCTTTCCTCCTGCGTCGCCCTCCCGCCTCGCCCCTCCGAGTCAACAACACTAGGATCTAAAAACTTTGATACCGTTGCCGCTAATAATACCATTCTTCCCTCCTCTTGTACCCAGGTGTGTTAATAGATATAACCTTTTGAATGCTGTGACTTCTAAAGGTAATGATAAATTAGATTTAGATTATAGTAATTTCAAAACGTACGTAATATCATCCTTCCTTTCTCCTCGATGAAGGAAATGAAGGGAGCTGCAAGAAACCGTCAGACGTTTTGTATTCACAAAGCGTCTGTTAAATAATTATTAAAAAATATTGACTGCCGCGACTTTTTAGGCTTAAAATAAAATGTTCTGGTGTAAGTTACGTTCGTAATTTCGAAACACGCTTCGCGGCCCAAAGAGTGATCGAGTGATTCAAACCTTTCATTGTCCGTGACTATATTAAATTTGACCTCGTGCGAAAATTAATCGTTCAGGGATAATTGAATGATGTACCGGAAGTGTAATCACAGGGTGAAAAACACGATGTTGTGTTAAATGTCACTGGTAATAATCACGGGAGAACAGACTTATTAAAAAAAATAATAATACTGGCTCTGCTTATCTCAGTACCACTCAGTCGCTGATTATCTCACCTTCCTTATTCCTGAAGTAGAAGCCGATACCTCAGGAACCCGTTGAGTCTGTGGCGGTGATACTGATGATAGTCACGGGAGATGCAGAGGTAGACCTGTGTTCTTTAGCTTCATCCTCCCGTCTTCTTCAGTATCAAAGACGAATTTAAACAAAAATAGTATTGATGCTAGAAATGTGTATAGTTCCAACCTATGATATTAGTAATAACAAACTTATTTACAGAAGCCAAAATAATCTCTCTGCATGTACCTCCCCGCCTGTCTTAATTTTTAATTCGAGTATGTTCAGAAATTATACAAATTCGAGAAATTTGTTTACTTCATGCTCATACTATTGGTAATAATGGTCTGTATATATTTCCTGAAGTTATGAATCTATTCTCACTACCTGCATCCTTCCTCGCTCCTCAGTCTTTACCTCGAGAATGAAAAGAAATAGTACTTGTAGGTAAGGGGAAGCCTGTTTACTTTGGGCCTAATTGGCCTTATTGGTAATAAATCTGTTTATTTCTAAAGGTAAAAAAGAAAATATTCCCTGCACATACATCCTGCTTCTTTCTCCGTCTTCACCACGAATGTAAACAAAAACAGCGTCGACGCGAAGAACTTCTCCAGATTCCCCCAAAGAATACTGGTAATAGTCGTAGGAGCTTCTAAATTATTTCCAGAAGCAAAAGTCTGGCCTTGTTCCTTCTCCGTGTGTGTCTGATCGCCGGGCCTCCCTCGCCACCTGTCCGTCCTGATCTGGTATACAAAACTGGGCAATATTCAGGAGCCGCTTCATGTAAAATTCCGAGAAGCGTTGTAGACGGCGATGGTAGCAGTGCGGGAATAATAATTGCAAAGGTTGAGTGTTGCAAGTTTCCCGGCGCGTGCTGTATAAAATGGTGATGGTAATAATACTAATAATTTGCTCCTCGGTGCTCCTCAGAAGAAACTCACTTAGTTCTGTCATCTCGTGCACGTATGTGGGGCTGCCGTGGTAGAGTGGGACCGTTAATGCTTTGGGGACCGAGAGGCGCACGGGTTCAAATCCTGACCACGGTCCGAGGGTAGGAAGGTCATCCACTCAAGTTAATGGTTCCCAAATGCCAAACCAAAGTCTTTCGTTAGGAGGCACCGTCCTGGCCCAGATAGACTAAGGAAACCAGACGTAAAGCCGAGAAAAAGGAAAAAAAATGTATATACAAGAAAAAGATAGGGAGTTTTGTTGTCACTAAATAATATTACGTACATAAAAGAAAACTTGTATTTTTCTTAGCTTGAAATCGCTAGTAAGGAACGTGTACAGGTGGAAAACAAGTCGATGGATGGGAAATTTCTGAGAACACTTATGGTGTGCTTTTTCCTTTGTTGTTTTCTTTTTCTTTTTCTTCTTTCCTTTCCCTTTTTCTTCAGTTATCCAACCAGTCATTTATTCATTAATTTATCCATTCATTCATTCATTCATTCATTCATTCATTCATTCATTCATTTATTCATTCATTGATTTTACTTTTTAAGCGGTTACAAAGAGCTCATGTAGAAAAAGATAAGTTCTCCCCATTTTTTATTCCCTTGACTGGCCTCCATACGTTTAAAAAAAGCGAATAGAAGTATAAAGAAGATGAATGGGAAGCTGTGAGGTCACTTAGCTAATCACGCTGAAGAAAACTCTCTCTATTTTTACGCTTCTATTAATATCACGTTCATGGAAAGGAAAGATTACGTAGTTGGAAGTATCTTTGTTACTTGATTATATTCCTCTAACTAATTTAATGTATCTTGGCTTATAAACATGCAAAAAATATCACGTATATGGAAGAAAAGTTGGAAATTTGTTTTATCCGATTTGTATTACATGAAACTTCTTTGCCCTTTGATGTGTGTTACCAAAACTCAGTTAGCATATTTTAGACAAGTTTAGAGGTGGAAGTAAGAGAGAGAGAGAGAGAGAGAGAGAGAGAGAGAGAGAGAGAGAGAGAGAGAGAGGGAGAGAGAGAGAGAGAGAGAGAGAGAGAGAGCTTAGAAGTGAAGGTAAAAGAGAAGACAAGCTTAGAAGTGGAGGTAAAAGAGAGAGAGAGAGAGAGAGAGAGAGAGAGAGAGAGAGAGAGAGAGAGAGAGAGAGAGAGAGAGAGAGAGAGAGAGAGAGAGATAAACAAACCCTAGGCCAGCCGTTTCTCTTTTCATTATCTCTGCATTTCGAGTTACTGTATATTTTTTCATCGTGTATAAAAAAAGGTTTGAATGGCAAGAGAGATGAAAGGGAAAATAAAATCTTGCGTCGTTTCACTAATATGTTACCTTAAATTACCGTAAAGCTATTCGTTATCATCACTAAAAGGAGTTGATACATTTGCGTCCATCGCGAGGCAAAAAAAAAAAAAAAAAAGTTAAATAAAAAGTACAAACAATTTTTCCATCTCTTTTATTACCTCCTCTTCTCATCCTTCCTTTCCTTCTTAGCTTTCTTCTCTATCTTCCTACCCTCCTTCCTTGCTATATTGTGCCTAATCTTTCCTTCCCATCCAGCAGCGTCCTTCCATCTCCTGCATCCTTTTTAGATAACCTCAGCAGTGATCCCACTAGCCCTTACCCTTTGCTTTTAGTGCCTCCAGCCCGTCCTTGACCTTTGCACCATCTCCTGCCTTGTGTTTCTGCCTCATGAGTCTCTTATATTATAACCTTATTATCCCTACTCTTCTTTCCCCGCATTCCCTCTAATGCTCTCCTCACTCTTCCCACTCTCTCTCCCTTTCTAGCCTCTTAAACATCTACGTCACCTCTCCTTCCCCCATCTCTCCTTCCCGACCTCTTCCCACCACTGCTTCTCTTAGACTTTCCCCCACTGAGTCCATCTTCCATCATCTTACGTCTCTTCCAGCTCTTACGTCTTTCTCTTTTCCTCCTGAACTCCTCCGTCACTGCTGTCCCGGGTTGGAAAAACTCGGACTAAAAAAAATAAAATCTTTGGGTTTTTTTTTTTTATTGGGTTTTATTTGGTTTTATTTATTTTTTTGTTTATTCCTCATATTTATATGTAAAAATCAGTTTAAATAAGCAAATAAAAAGTAATTTAGAGTGAAACAAAAGGTTTGAAGTGTTATCTGAATGACAGACACTAGTTTAGGTCATGCTGATACAGGTTGGTCGGATTGGACAAAGCCTATGTTAATTTGTACTGCACAGGAAATGAACGGTTCAGGCTTGACTAGTTTTACATTTTTTTTTTTTTTTATGTATATGTACAGATGGCTCTCTATCTAATGAAGCAGCCTTCCCTAGCCTTATGTTTAGCTAAAGCCACATGTAAAATATCATAGGCCAGAACTCATGATGGGTCATTTAAGCCACACCTTTTCTCAACCCCATTCCAAAGTCCGCCTCCTCATCCCCACTCCGTCCTTGTTTCTACATTTCTCATACCCCCACCTTATCTCCTCCATCTAAGCGCCCCGCCCACCATTCTCTCTCTCTCTCTCTCTCTCTCTCTCTCTCTCTCTCTCTCTCTCTCTCTCTCTCTGAGTCCATCTTCTTCCTCTCCGTAAGTCCCTCCCTTTGCATCTTCAGGACTATCCCTATTATCTCTGTTCTCTGTGTCCTCCTCCTCCGTTTTTCTCCCGCTCTCTCATTCGCATCTTTCCATCCCAAACGCTTCCTACTGAGTTCACTTTTACTTGTATGTCTCTTCCTTTCTATCCTTACGACCTTTCTCTTCTGTCTGGTGTCCTTTACCTGTATCTTTTGACCTGTTTTTTCTCCCGTTCCTCTCAACACCCCATTCTTCCCGCCCAGACTGTTCTCGCTGAGTCATCTTTCATCATATGTCCTTTTTACGATTTCTCTCTTGTGGCTGTGTCATTAAACTGTACCTTTTGTCCTGCTTTTCTTTCTTTCCTCTACCCATTCTATCTTTTCTCTCCCACATTGTCCCCAGTGAGAAAATTTTACATCTTACGATCTTCCCTATCTACTCTCCTGATCAGCTTTTTTTCTACTGTGTGCTTTACCTGTGTACTTCAACCTGCTTTTTCTTACATTTCCTTTCCCCGTCCCATCTTTTCTACCCACACTGTCCCCATTGAGTCCATCTTACATCTTGCGTCTCTCCTTATCCAGCTTCACGATGTCTCTCTTCTGCCCTCTTCTGCCATCAGCGCACTGTCCACGGGCCGCAAAAGTCTTCGTGAATCCGATGCTCCGTTCCGTTAACTACGTATGTCCAATAGATTCCACTTTCATGTTTCTCCGGCGACTAACAAAAGTCCGGTAACGATTTTCCCATTCCATAACTCTGTACGTCTGGCTCCGGGAAGGGATGCTGCTCTTGTCCCAGTGATTCCGTCGTGTGTAACCTGACCCTTCCATCGAGTGATTCTCAAGTATCATCGGTAGTTTGAAGGCAGTTCCCGATATTCAGGCCTGAAGTTCAAAGTGTGGTGCTTGTAGTATTCGTGGCGAGGTGAGATCATTGTTGAAGCTGCGTGTGTAAAGCTGTGGCGGTGGTTGTTTTTAGTTGTTGTGTGAAAAGTATTGTGTGTGTGTGTGTGTGTACTTACATATGTCTCTCTCTCTCTCTCTCTCTCTCTCTCTCTCTCTCTCTCTCCTCTCTCTCTCTCTCTCTCTCTCTCTCTCTCTCTCTCTCTCTCTCTCTCTCTCTCTCTCTCTCTCTCTCTCTCTCTCTCTCTCTCTCTCTCTCTCTCTCTCTCTCTCTCTCTCTCTCTCTCTCTCTCTCTCTCTCTGTGCGTGCTTGTGCACGCGCCCGTGTGTGTGTGTGCAGGTGCGTCTCATGAATGGAAGCACCTAGACGGTCACGGCCACAAGGACAGTGACCGCTTGACGCTTGTCTGGCATCTTGAGCGCCTCCTGTAGATTGTCTGAGTCGAGAATAGAAGCCATCCAGCCAACCAGCCTTTGCAATACAACATAGAGGCACGTCGTGTGTAGAGGGACAAAGAGAGGGAGAGTCTCTAGGTGTAATGTAAAGCTGCAGGAGATCTCTCTTTTATATCTAAGGTTTAGAGAGTTATTGATCCCGTGGTGTCTCACACTCCTCTACACTTCGGTTCAAAGAGCACCACTTGTGAAATTCTCGCAGTTTTTATGTGCAACACGTTAGCTTTCAGTCAGTCACTCGGTTTGCAGAAATACTGAATGGAAGTGGAGCTTTGAGACAATGTGAATGCGTGATCGTGTGTCTTGGATAATGGTCGTCCTGGAAGCGAGGGTCAGGCGCTGGAAGGTGAAAGACATAGAGGCTAATGTACGCAAGTTAAGTTTGTATTACAAAGATGGACTCAGTGTTCAGACACTGATGAATCATAGTCATGATATTAATTATTCTTTTGCGCAGACCTCGTTGTTATGGTGCTAAATATCCAGCCAATCAATCAATTCTCGATCTCTCACCCCCTTTCCCTTTCTCTTCCTCCTCCTCTTCTTTTTCCTCCTCCTCCTCCTCCTCCTCCTCCTCCTCCTCCTCCTCCTCCTCCTCCTCCTCCTCCTCCTCTGGTTTCAGAAGTTAAAATACTTACGATTGCATCAACACAGAGAGAGAGAGAGAGAGAGAGAGAGAGAGAGAGGAGAGAGAGAGAGAGAGAGAGAGAGAGAGAGAGAGAGAGAGAGAGAGAGAGAGAGAGAGACAGACAGACAGACAGACAGACAGACAGACGCACGCAAGAACTGAAAACAACAAAGGATTACAGACACCATAGCCGGTCTCACAGTGCGGCAGACGGCTGCTCACACACTACCCCCAGACTCCTCAAGTCATACAGCACCCGCGAAGTCCATTGTGCAGCCAACGAGTAGGTAATGTGATGCCAACTATGTGTAGGCAAACCAGTCAGGCAGTTAAGACGAACGCGGCGGCAAGTCACAGTAACGCAAGGGCCATCACGCGGCTGTTATGGCTGGCAGTGGTAGGGAGATAATGAAGAGTAGACGGTTATGGGGCCTGTAAGAGAGTCGCGGAGACCATCAGTCGGAAGCACAGCAGCGCCTGGGAAACTGATAGCGAGGGGAAAGACTAGACGCAGCTCGTAAACACTTAAGCATCGTTACGTGTTTAGCAAAGATGACCTGTGGTGGTAAATTTCACCAAAAATGCACTTGATATTTTATGTGGATGAAGCCTTGGGGTATTGAAAATCGAGGGAAGTATTAAATTTCAAGGCGTTTCGTATCATGGGTGCTGCATGGAACTTAAAAGTAACTCGTGCAGAGACATGCGAAGAACGGTGTTGTAACTTCTCCGCCGTCATCTAACTACATTGGCCTCACTAATTTTACGGAATTACCCCGCGTGGTGCAACTTTGAATTTGCGATCCATAAACCTGGTGTCAAATGAGAGAGAGAGAGAGAGAGAGAGAGAGAGAGAGAGAGAGAGAGAGAGAGAGAGAGAGAGAGAGAGAGAGAGAATATGGGGTAAGATAAACGAACATTTAGATGCAATGGAGGAGAATAAAGGATAAGGCGAAGAGAACGGTTTCCTTGGCGGCGTGTGAGACAGAGAATAGTGAGTTATTGGAGGGAAGGAGGAAGGAAGAGCGAGATTGGGAGAGGCGAGGGTGAGGAGAGAGAAGGAAGAGAAATGCGGAAAGAGAGGGAGAAGTGAGAAGCAAGGATATTATGCCCGAGAGAGAGAGAGAGAGAGAGAGAGAGAGAGATTCCATTACACCGCTTCGGCGCGCATGCGTAATGAGATACTCTTCCCCTTAACTATGAGCACGTTTTCTATTCACCGTTTTCTCACTTTTTCATGGATGACTATAACTAACCTTCATTTTATTTATATTTCAGTATGTTTCATTATTTTACCAGAATCCCATAGACTGCTAAATAGAACATTACTGAGTAAGGGACAGGAAGAGAGAGAGGGACAAATCAGGATCCGTATTTGTAAACGTTTTGCTCCTAAGATAATTAGTTCTGTTCTCATGAGTGTCTCCCAGATTGATGATGCATAATCTTAGTTGAACCCTCGCTAAAGTCATGAAAATCCCCTCAGAAAACGCCATTACCTTCCATAAGAGCCTGTCAAAGTAATCAGAATAAGGTGTTAGAATGCTACATGCCCCAGATCGCGAGCTTAACTGTTAGCAGTGAGATGCGGCTTGTTATAAAATAGCTTCCATCATGTTTACTTTCGTGTGAGTGCAACATTAACTGTCCACGCTATACTTCCCTTCCATTCTAGTCTTTATCTTACTAGCTGTTGCGCAAGAGACTGTAGGGAGCTTTAAAGGAAGATTAAACTTAGAGACAGAAACGAGTGATATAGACATACGTTAGCCATCTAGACTTGTTACGATAGATTCTTTTATGTTCTTCTGTACCGAGGTATGGAGAAAGTATAGCGTTGGTGTTTGAGATAAACTCTACCACGTGAAGGCTCCTTGTTTTCATAGTTTTCCTTATATTCTTCTGAGCCTAGATGTTAAGAAAGTACATTGCTGACGCCTGTGTAGATCCTAATATTGTATGAAGTTTCTTGCATTCCTTTGTGTTGAAAGGTTCCAGCTACTTAAAATCCCTCTTATGTTCTTACGTGTCGAGAGATGAAGAAAATACAGTGCTGGCGTACCCTGCCACGTGTAGGTCTACTGGCTCTTCCTATGTATCGAGGCATGAAGAAGGTGCGGGTCGGGTTCCCAAAGACAAACCAGGCCGCTGCTCCTCCCCGCTGCCGGTGCGAGGTGTTAGATCCTCTTTTTGTACCGAGAAAACTTCCAATTAACTCGGGCGTAAGCAAATAATTGGAGGAAGGGGCACCGTAGGGGGGAGAAGGCCGGCAGAAAAAGGAGAGCCTGAGGGTGTATAAATAAAGGGGAGAGACACACGGAGAGGAGACAGGAGGTATAATTGAGGGGAATGGCCCAGGAGATGGAAAGAGGGTCGTTAGCAATTGGTAGGGAAACTCTCACGCTGACTTGATGATGGGTTGTGTTTTGTCCGCTGAAAAATGTGGAAAAAAAAACTTCAGACAGGAAATTGATCTCAAGAAAAGGAGAGAGAGAGAGAGAGAGAGAGAGAGAGAGAGAGAGAGAGAGAGAGAGAGAGAGAGAGAGCGGGGAAGGCATATAGAAGGAAGGAGGGAGAGATGAGCAGGAAGGACAGACAATAGATTTATAATTGAATGTTTATTTTTACCCTTAGATAGAAATAGCGAAAGTCACATGGATGGAGGGATAGACAGACAGACAGACAGACAGACTGAGAGCTGGACAGGAGGAAATATGAGGAAGGCGACAAGCAGGCGGAAAGACGGACAGATAACTTAATGATGGGGTAATTTTTTTTTTCCGCGTGTAAAAGGAAGATAAAATGAAGACAGGACAGATACCAAGTGATGATTGACAGGTATGAAGTTCAAGAAAATAGACAGAAGAACTGCTGATGACGATAAGAATTGTTTTGCGTTTTTCACTTTAGAAGAAAAAAAATTTCATACCGAAGGATTAGGGAGAGGGATGGACGGCGAGACACACACACACACACACACACACACACACGGAAGGAGAGACGGAAAACTGATTTGGTAACGTGTTTGTTTTCCCTTGAATAACGAAAAAGGAAGATGATTTTGACATTGACTGCAATACAAATAAGCACTGATAGATAGAGGTGGACAGGAAGTAAGACGGACATACATAGACAGATGGGCGGAGAGACAAACAGACAGACAGACATGCGAGGCCTAAAGAGTTGTTAACGTAAGGAAAGCCAAGGACAGGATTTTCCAATTATAATATAGCTACTTAATGCTCTCTCTCTCTCTCTCTCTCTCTCTCTCTCTCTCTCTCTCTCTCTCTCTCTCTCTCTCTCTCTCTCTCTCCTACTTCCTCGGAATAGTGTGCAAATCAAAGGAGAGAGAGAGAGAGAGAGAGAGAGAGAGAGAGAGAGAGAGAGAGAGAGAGAGAGAGAGAGAGAGAGAGAGAGAGAGAGAGCATTACATTACATTTACACTTAAGAGCACTATTGTGTAGGTTATGCTGGAAGATCCAAACGATAAACTGAAAAAAAAAAATATATATATATTTTTTGTTGTGTTATATATTTCACGAAGCAATATGTCGAACTAAATACATGATTTTTTTTATTAAGGTACTCCTCTAATTGGAACAAAAATGGATCACCGGGGGAATAATTACCGGGAATTTTGATGAAGCCCAGCCCCGCGCATGGAGGCTTACTGGGACCTGTGCGCTAACAGAGGGAAAAAAAAGGAAGAGACAGAAAATAGTGGAGTACATAGGAGGAGACCATCACTAGGCTGAGGCGTTCTTGTTATTGACCGTGTGTGTGTGTGTGTGTGTGTGTGTGTGTGAGTGATTGTGATGGGTGAGATTAATTGATGGTTTGGTTGGCTGATTGATAAATTGATTGATTAAGGAGCTGGGCTGCATTTGGGCTGGTGCTGCTGCTGTTGTTGCTGGTGTTTGTTGCTACCGCTACTAGTATTGCTGCTACTACTAATATTACTATTGGTGGTGGTGGTACTACTACTACTACTACTACTACTACTACTACTACTACTACCGTACTACTACTTCTACAATTGCTATTACCACCACCACCACCACAAGTACCACTACCGCAAAACACAATTACGCCAAACTTTCGTGCACAGGAATAAGGATGCAGCAGGTGGAGCGCGGCGCCTCCTGTACAAAAAGCAGCGGGTTGGTGTTCCGGCGGGGAAGTGCACGCACACCTTGCCGTGTTAGGTCACCGCGCCAAGAAAAGTTTAGGTGTTCTGAGATGCGTTACTTTCCACCTCTCGCTCCCTCTTGTTCTGCCACAGGGGAAGGAGGCCAGCGGGTTGTCGGGGATGGGTGCAGTGATGGGTGGCGGTGATTTGAGCACAGGGAAGAAAGTATAACCTGGAGATACAGTCAGTATTTTTCTATTTTTTTGTTTATTTATCATATTTAGTTGTTCATTTATTCATTCATGTACTGTACCTATTTGCTTTCTGCCTTACTGATATGCTTTTATTTATTTATTTATTTATTTACTACTACTATTATTATTATTATTATTATTATTATTATTATTATTATTATTATTATTATTATTATTATTATTATTATTATTATAATTATGGTTGCTGTAGTTTTATCATTATCATTATATTATTATTATCATTATTATTATCATTATTATTATTTATTATTATTATTATTATTATTATTATTATTATTATTATTATTATTATTATTATTATTATTATTTTTATTTATCTTATTTATTAATTAATCTATTTTTTTTACCATTGTACAACTTCGGCCAGGAATAATGACAGGGTTCAAAATAATTAGCCCGATCCCAACACGTAATGTAAATTGAAATGAAAAAGGGACATATTACACTGCGGTCTGAATGGAAATTACGGAAGTATCTCGGAATGGAATAACTCTGTAGCACCGATGAAACATCTAGCCTTTCCTTGCGTGCTGTAGTTCATATCAAGGACTTTGTGTTAGTTCAGCGGTAATAGTTAACATCCGACAAGCGTTCTTCCGGTTCATTGATTGTGTGTGTGTGTGTGTGTTTGTGTGTATGTGTGTGTGTGTGTGTGTGTGTGTGTGTGTGTGTGTGTGTGTGTGTGTGTGTGTGTGTGCTGAACTCATGACCATCAGCTGTATCCTCTTCCTATACCTTCACCGCAGTGTCTGTCAGGTGGTGATGACCATGAATCTCTCTCTCGTCTGCTGGTCTCATCAGATCCTCCGATGGGCATTCACCTCCAGGCTGTTCTTGTATCACATCCAAAGACCTTATCCACTATCTTCCTCTTGCTCTCCTTCCATCCACGCTTCTCAGCAAACATTCTCTTTCCAAACCCCTTCTCTTAATTAAGATACACTACAGGAGAGAGTTCAGAACTCTTAATGGTGCGATTTTCTGGAAAGGCTGAGACTGTCACGCACGAGACACTCCATTCTCGTGTTCAAGAAGGGAAATACTCGTAACCGTGTGCTCATCGGAAATATTTTTTTGTAAGAGAGGCTCTGGCCAACAAAAAGGAAGTACAAAAAAAAAAAATATCCCACTCATGTGCCAATCCCTAAAAGAGAGCAGCCAAACGGATTTTTCAACCTCCCTCTTGAAATGCTAAATCATAGAAAGGAGAAAATGTGTGAGGCGAACCTTACTCTGTCGTTGAAGTGATGCCACTGAACTAGAAAGCAGCTTCATCCGTGGGTCACGTGTGTCATCACCTCGCTCTTCGTTTGCTGAACTAGATTTAAGGCTATTAATTTTACGGGATAATTGGTCGTGGTTAAACGTAGCTCTGGGATATATAATATGACAGATTAGTGTAGTAACCATAAATAGTAAAGCAGTCTAGCGTAGTGAGCACCAAGATCGATGATAAGACTACTGTATGATGTAAGGAAGTAAATTATAATCGTATTTAGCACCAAGGTAAATAATAAGCACTAAGATAAATAAGATTAATAAGCACTAAGATAAATAATAACAGTATTGAGCACCAGGGTAAATTAAACAGTTTAGCGTAGAGAGCACCAGGATCAATATCAAGACAGTCTAGCGCATTGAACCTCGGGAGGAGGAAGCATTCGCCAAATCGAACCGGAGCGGAGGCAGCGACAGCAGTCAGCAAATGGTACAAATTGCAGCGAAGATAAAGCGGATAAAGGGAGCCGGTGAAAGGAGAGGTAATGAGGGAACTAACCTTTTACTTCCGCTCTATTTAAGTAACAGCTGCAGGAGGGAATCGGTCGACACACTCCGTCGCTGCGGCAAACGAGCAGCCATTACCGGAATGATGTCCTGAGAGAGTGTTGAGAAAAGGCTGCAGATGCTTCACAGGACTGGCTTATAAATAGACAGGGAAATCGAGATCTTTGTTTGGCGATCATTAAGAGATACTCAGGACTCCGTGTGTGTGTCATATGAGGTAGTCGTAAGTCGTCGTTTCAGTAGATGAGGTGGGTTTTAAGGACACTTAAGCTCGACAGATTCATCTCTCTCTCTCTCTCTCTCTCTCTCTCTCTCTCTCTCTCTCTCTCTCTCTCTCTCTCTCTCTCTCTCTCTCTCTCTCTCTCTCTCTCTCTCTCTCTCTCTCTCTCTCTCGCTTAGATAAAGGTCAAGCGTTAATTGTTTGCAGTCTAGACTTCAAGGTTAACATTTTATTCATTGCTTTGCCTGAAACTGAGTAAGAAAATTTCATTACATAGAGTGGATCCAGGAAGTGGAGTGAAAGAAAAGAAAAGAAAAGAAAGATGCTTTGTTATTAAGTGATGGAATGCTTTCATTGCAACAGTTACAGCTGCTTAGTTCTCTGAAAGTTCTAATTTATTTACTTTTTTCTTTACGTGGAAAAATAAACCTCATGAGTTGTCGCTCTTTCAAGAAAGTGAAATGGTAAATATGGAAACTAGAGCCCACTCTAGTTTCGTGTTCATTTGAGGATGTACCGTCCTGATGGCAGCGTCCTGGGGGTGTTTGAGGCGTCTTAGAAGGACTTTCGTTAAGACCATAATATTAAGCTTCTTGAAGTGGAATGCAATGATGAGAAACCTTTTCCGTCTTCTTGGAAAGGTTACAAAAGCAGTGTTTTTGTTTCATTCCGTGTCTTATCACTACTAAATTTTTGTATTAATACATTAATATCTTTCCTCACTACCGTGACTACTTCGCTGACTTATTTGTCATTAAATTACGAAGAGCTTTGCTTCATTTTTTCCATCTCGATGCGATTATCGCTTCGTCTCAAGGTTGGTGTACACATGAGAAACTTAAGTTTCTCTCTCTCTCTCTCTCTCTCTCTCTCTCTCTCTCTCTCTCTCTCTCTCTCTCTCTCTCTCTCTCTCTCTCTCTCTCTCTCTCTCTCTCTATATATATATATATATATATATATAAAGGATTTTGAACCTCACTTCATAAACACGAAGGAGAATAATTAAGAATGATGCGTTAATTGAGTTTGGCGCACTGACGAACGTGTATCTAGTTAACAACATGCCTTGCGTCGAGCAGCGCCGGTGCTCAGGCATTCCATGTGTTGAACCATCTCGTGTAGTGACGCACGGAGTGAAAAAAAAAGAAAAAGTTATGCTGATGACAATGAGGTGGAGAGAGTTATTGTCAATTCTCAAATAATTGCAGCTGTGAAATTCCTCTAAGGGCGGGAATCCCAGTAATGAAATGATGCGCTCGTTTCCACAATCAACCGTGAAGTTATGACGAGCGTCGGGTGGAAAGAACGTGACTTATTTGCACCGTGGAAGTTGACCTGCATTGTTTCCTGATGCATGCTTGTATTTGGCCTCGCGTTATTGCCGTGCGTCCTTGCTTGTGGGCGCATGCCTGTATACGTATACCTTTCGTGTCAGTGAGACTGGCGATGGGAGAAGTAAAGAAGAAAAGAGGAAAGAAAAGCCCACTCAACTTCCCCTCTTCCTCTAAAAAGAAAAAAAAAATTTTCTAGTGAAAGACTGAAGATACTGATAAACTCGTGTGTGTGTGTGTGTGTGTGTGTGTGTGTGCAGACTTGGTCTCATTCCAGGCAAACACACGCGGTCATTGAATTTCGACAAACTTGTAATAATTGTCGTGCCGTTTGTTGCCGCGGAAAATCTGCGTTAATTTGTTCCGTGCGGGTAAATAAAGAGAAAAAAATAAATAAATAGATGAACAAAGTAAATAAAATAAAAATAAATAGGTAAAATAATAAAATATAAAAGCCGAATTAATATATATTGAAAAATGGACGGATGCTAAAACTGATATACGCAAGAATTTGTTTTATGGATACTTCTTAAATTCAAAAGATAGGTGAATGTTATGGTAATACGCATTTTTGTATTGTATTTCCTTTGTGTGTGTGTGTGTGTGTGTGTGTGTGTGTGTGTGTTACTTATCGCCTCATACTTTTCGTCAGCATTATTTTTTTCCATATTTTCATTTCTCCTTTAACTTTTAACACCGATTTCTTTTGTTCTTTCCATTTTTTTTTCATAGGTTTTATCCTTCTTCCTATTTTTTTGTATTTTTTGTTTACCATCTTCCTTTTAATTTTTCTTCGTCTTTCTGAATTTCCCTAGGATTTTGTCTCCTTTCCTGGCTTTCTATGGTTATGTTCTCCCTTCACACTTGTCCAGAACTTCCGTTTTTTTTTTATTCATATATTCCTGGATTTAATTTCTCCTTGCCTCCTCTTTCATATTACCCATCTTCCTACTTTTCCGGTTTTTGTCTACTTTTCCATGGCTTATATTCTCCCTTTCCAATTTTCTCCCTTTTTTACTCTCTTCTCACGTTTGCGGGATTTCGTTTTCATTTTCCATCCTTCCAGGTTTTGATTTTTTCTCTCCCAAGCATTTGACAGTAACCTTCCTTCTCATTCATCCACCTCGTTTCAATTTTCGTCAGTTCTAGTCGAGGAGTGGCCGCCAGATTTAATTTACTGATAGGTAGGAAGAGAGAGAGAGAGAGAGAGAGAGAGAGAGAGAGAGAGAGAGAGAGAGAGAGAGAGAGAGAGAGAGAGAGAGAGTGCATATGTCTGTGTTTTCGTAACTACATTAAAGTTTAAAGAATTTTTCCTGCACTAAGTTATTTCTCACAGATGAATTTTTGAATGTGTATATATTTATTTCATCTCGTGCAGTGCATCTCTTTTTTTTTTTTTTTAAATTTTCTGTTTGTACGTGTGTGTAATTTTAAAAGAGAAGGAAAAAAAATAGTGAGTGTAATTACTGCGATACTCGACTAATGAATTCCAGGGAGTTAGAAAAATATTTTGATTTACTTCTACATATTTATTTACCTATTCATTTATTTGTGTACTTATTTATTTACTTATTATTAATTAATTTAGTCACTAATTTATCTGTTTCTGCTTTTATCTACCTATCTATTTCTTCATCTATCTATATCGATTTATGTTTATAAAAAAAAAAAAAAAGATGAAGGTTGATAAAGATTGAAGGTTTTATATTTGCATTCCTTAGAGAGGCGTAGGCTAAGAGGAGTTCTAATAGAGGTCTCTCAAGTGGTACAGGAGATAACAAGGTTGATGTAAGCAAATAATAGTCGGGATAATGATAATAATCGGGATAGAACAAGAAATCATGGATTCAAGCTTGAAAAATTTTGGTAAAAAAAAAAAAAAAGATATATGAAGTAATTGTTTGTTAGAGTGGTAGAGGGATGGAATGTTAGTGGCGAGTCAATAAGGACCTTTAAAAAATTACCCAAATTCACGGATGAAGATGATAGGAGAAATAGGTAGGCACGTTTTATATAGAGACTGCAAGTGTAGGTTTGATGTTATTTTTGCAGCTTTCCATGTTTTTTACGTCCCAGAAGTGATCACCTAGTAGCATTCATTGTAGTTTAATTTTTCTGTAATAATGAAGGATGTATTTTAAAATTACATACAAACATTTTTAATTTGAATCCAGTGCTATAAGTTTTTTCCATAATTAGAGCAAATGCAAATGATGCCTTAGAATTACATCTCATATATTACTAAAAAGTAATCAGTACATTAGACACCTAATTAATGAAAACGTGATTTAGAGCCACAATTTTAATTCAATGTAGATTCCCTAGCATATCAAGAGTAATGAACAAGTACATACTGTTCTACTTTAATACCAGTGTCACTAATAGGATCATGGTGCGAGTGAATCCAGCAAAAGGAAGCCCAGGAAATAATACGTTTTAAGAGCAATCAGTGGACGCTGCACGAATTTTGTGCTAAGTTGCTGCTGACTCTTTATTGCTTCCTGGGAGCGGAAGTAGGAAAGTTATGATGTTCCGAGGGAGAGAATTACCTGCTCGCGATCCCGGCGACCTAGGGGATTCAGTGACCCAAATATGTGACCAGGAAAATAACATGTTTACACTTCCACATATTCTTCCGTGAGAGAGAGAGAGAGAGAGAGAGAGAGAGAGAGAGAGAGAGAGAGAGAGAGAGAGAGAGAGCAAAATAACAAGGATCGAAGTTTGTGTTGCATCTTCGTGTGTCGTTGTTCCTACCTTGTCGCTGTTTCCCACTTTTTTGTCGTTCAGTGTGGCGACGCCCAGGCTCAAGCAATATCCAGTGTGCGTTATTTTACCTCTCTGCATTCTTGGTAACAGTGTTAGAGTGAAATATAGTGAAGCCTCTCCTTGACACAGTTTCCTTATATTTTGTTACAGCTAAACCTCTTACAATTGAAGTAGTATTGCTCCAGCCAGGCTTTGGTTATCACTGGTCCTCTAGTCTAGTCACAATAGGAGGTTCACATCCTTTAAATTTATTGCTTTCCTTTATCTTTATTTCTCTGATCCGCCGACAGTCTTCCTAGAAAATATGATAATCCACAGATTCTTCGCAGATTAGTGGAGTGAGGACTGAAAGAAAATGCTAAATACAGCGGAAATAAATGCACATAAAAGTTTGCTAGACTGGTGCACCGAATTTCGTCACTATCCACTCGTTTGTTTCCGCTTTCGTAGAGAGAAACTCGTGGTGTATTCTAGTGCAGTTTCGAAGCGTCCTCGTCCCTTTAACTGCCTTTGTTCAGCTGAAATATGGTGCAAAAAACGAAACGAAAGAGAGTATATCAAACTTTACACGAGCAGACAGATATAGCCAGGTAAATAGAAGCAGGAGACACAGACTCACAAACAAAGCCAAACACAAGGACAAAGGTATTGGTAAGCAGACATGTGTATCAACCAGACGTACGTACACACACACACACACACACACACACACACACACACGCATACACATCGCCACGTTCAAAGGCAGACAAATCAACAGCTACGTAATGTATTAAAGCGACAAAGGGGCGTCACATCCACAACAAAGCTTCATGACGAGCTAACTTCCTCTCTCGCTCGCTCTTGCGTGTGCAGGTATGCCGGGATGCTGAGAGAGGTTGCTGCTGGCGGCGTGAGGTGCTGGATAGGTGCTGCAGGGCGTGTAGGGTGCTGGAAAAGTGGAGCTAAATAACATGCTGAGAGAGGATGGAAGATGTTGAATAGGTAATGCAAGGTAAGGTGCTACAGAGGTAAAGGAAGAGGATCAGTGATAGGAAGGTGCTTATAAGATGTTATATGGTACCGAGGTGCTGATGAGAGAGTTTAGTGCTGTGGAGCTCTTGAATAATCAGTTTGATAAAGTAATGACTAAAAGTACTTAATCCATAAACGTTTTTAAATCTATTCTTGACTACTTCTAAAGGGTTCTAATGGAAGTTATTGGGATTTCCAAAGATATTTTCATGATTGCAGAGATAGTTCAACATGTGTTCTGCATCAGTATTAGGAAAAATGCATCCTGCAGAAGCCAGCTGATACCTGTGGCCTTTGAAATTGGTCCTTGTGAGAGAACAATGCGTCTAGAAATACGAAGCCATCTCATCCGGGATCGCTTTGTTCAGGCACTCAGAGTAGGAATGGAATAGAATATTGTTAGCCATTATGATCTTTATTCTATACATTTTAATCAACTAGACTCTTCTATAGGACTTTTTAGGTGTAATGTTTTTTTTTTTTTTTTCCCCTCTGTTAAGAAGTCGATGATTAAAAGGCTATCTTGTATACAGTCTGACTCCATCTATTATAAAGATTTTGTTTTCTCTCTTCGTTTGGTTATGTGTGTGTCCGTGGCTGTCGGTGTCCGTGTTTTGTTTTCCATGTTTGTAACTGTGTCTTCTTGTGTCAGGCTGTTTATATTGAAGTTGTGCGTCTGTTTGACATGTCTCTTTGTATTTGTTTATACGCATTTCTCTGTTGCTTGTGTCTGTCTTTGTTTTATGTATTTGCCCATTTGTTCATATTTCATTTTTGTACGTCTGTTTAGCCATCTCCCTAGTTAATGTTTGTCTGCCTCCTCCCCCTCTCCCCCAACACACACACACACACACACACACACACACACACACACGGAAGCCAACAGTGTGCAGTTATATTAATTCTTCTATTTACACAAGTGGCGGAGGGTCGAGGGTTGAGCTCACTAGCAATCTATCTTAACCGTATCCTCGCGCCATCGTATTCCGAGTCAATAGATTGCTGCAACAAATAATGGCCCATATATCGCCTTTGCTTATCTGGAGTGCGTTTTTACCTTCCTTTTCAGGTGGAGTGACGCAGTGGCCAGTTCTAGATTCGTGCTTTTAAACGTTTCTGGGTCTTACTTCCACAACGTTCAACAGACTAGGATGTTTTCATGATTGTAGTGATAGTTTAACAAGGATTCTGTATCACAAATAAGGAAAGCAACTATGCGAATCTCCTGTGGTCTTTGAAAATAATCGTGATGGGTTTCAGAATACGAACACAATATATAGTCTTGTTGGAAACCTTGATAAGGAGTATGCTTCACGGAGTGTCCCCCGCTTAAAGGTAATTTCTGTGTTTCCTCCTTATTAGTGATCCTCATTGCATTTGCTCCCCTTTATCATCACCTCTACGCACATCTTGTCTTCCGCTTCTCGCTCCCTCGTTCTCTCTCTCTTGTCTTATCGCCGTCTTCCCCTCTCTTGCTTCCCTTACTGTTCACGCTTCCTGCCTCTCATCTATCTTCTTCTAACTCCCTCATTATCCCTCCTTCCTCATCACGGCTCGTAAACTCTTTGGATTTCTTGGTATCATCTATCTTCATGGCGGGAGGGAAGGTGGTGGTGACTTTGCTGCTTCTCTCGTGAACCTTCTAACTCCATTGCAAAGGTATGGTGTGTGTATGTGTGTGAGTGAATGTATGGCACTGCACTTTGCACTTGCCCCATCACTACGGTTAAAAAGACAAGAATATAAATTTGATCATAATGTAATTTGTGTTACACTTTGATTTTAGGGTATCGTGGAGACAGTAATTAAATTAAACAAGACTTAAATTAGATAAGACTTAGATTGGGCATGACTTAGAGAAAATTTGACTAGGGAAGAATTAAATTAGACAATACCGCAAATTTAGGTAGGTTGATTCTAAAATTGAACCGAAGGTAAAGAGTTTAGTGATGGTTAGGTAAAGGATGTTGTTTCAGTTGAGAACGTTTTGACTACAATCAGAGGAAAAATGGTGGCGATGGTGATGTAGAAGTAGTTATAATAGTGTGTGTGTGTTAGATAAAAGGCTGATAGACAGACAGGGAAACATTAACACCAAATCACGGTACAAATAAACAGACGGACATAGAAGAATTAACAAGGACAGTAGTAGCAGTAGTGGTAGATGTTGCAATAGTAGTAAGAGTGGTAGTTATATTATTGTTATTATTATTATTATTATTATTATTATTATTATTATTATTATTATTATTATTATTATTATTATTATTATTATTATTGTCATCATCACAACTATTGTATCACTTATTATAAGCAAAATAAGGAGGTGAAATGTACATGACACATCGCCACGCATCAGTTTATTAATCACTTTACGAATAAATAACGTAGTGTTTATTTTGATGGAATTACAGCGGCACGAGAATCCATCCATTAAATTTTACACGCGGATTACATATACAGGGACATTAGCATTGTTGTTATGGAATATTTATCATCCACTTTTTTCTTTCCTCGCCACGACAGGAAAGATCTCACTGCTTTCGGTCACATTAAAAATAGAAGGGAAAAACTCATCATTAAAAGATTGCTAATTTTTATGGACTGGTTAAGGGTAAAAAAAAAAAAAAAATACGATATATTGTTTCTGAAAAGACAATTATAGGATGAGACTCCAAAAAAGTTGACTAGTGTATTTTCAAAGGATTCTGGTGCAAGTCGTGGAAAGGGGTTTGCATTAAATCTTTGTCATCGTATTAGAGGACCTGGCATTGTGGGAAAATGTGTAAGATTGTAGAAGTCAGTATGGTGTGTTACTCAAGATGATATGCAGTAATGAAGGTCTTTAAAAAATATGGCGAGTTACTCAGCCAGTAATATCGTACCTTCATTCACTAGTTTCAGGCTAATAATACGCGCATCATTGAAGCTTGGAAAGTGGGTCTAGTACTGCAGTTAACCACGTGCTAGAAGTGACACTAAACACGATGGATACATGTCATAAATCATGATAGACAATAATACCATTTCCTTAATGAAAGGTTCAGAGTTCTCTGCTAAACCTAAACCACAGTTCCAAGAAAACATGAAGACTTTTTTGCCTCTGTTCAGCGGAAATTTTTAATTCATGACGGTAACAGGACTTCATTATGTCCACATTGAGCCTCGCATCCTGGCAGCCCGGCAGTTCCGCCTTTACAAATGCGTCAAGTGGTCATTACTGAGGACAATGTTGCCACGCTGAATCGAACACTGGTTGAGAACAGTAAAAAAAAAAAAAAAAAAAAAAAAAAAAAAAAACGGACCTTGACTTAGGAGGACTTAGATTATGTGTAGAATTCATTTTCTTTAGTCTGCTTTCCATAAACATTGATTGTTATATGTATCGAGATGAGTTTTATGTCAAATAGTGTTTTCCACTTAATGTTCTTACAACCGTAACTTTCAAAAGGTAAGATCTATCAAGTTCATTATGACCAAGGTAGAGAAACCTGCTACTGCAGTGCTGGGGAAGACTATACAGTTTGTCGGGCACTGTTGCGTGCAGCGGACACTGAAATACTACCAGGTTCAATTGTGAAATTTGTCAATTAAAAAAAAAAAAAATAATACATAGATTTGAACTTAAAAAGAAATTACAATCTTTCTTGAAGGAAAGCAGTTTGTCTTGAGCTGAATGATCGCGTGGTTGATCCAGGACGATGTTAACGTTGAGAATCATGTGGCTTCGCTCGTCTTGTGTGAAGATGTCAGATTGATTATGATTTTCTCTCTCCTTCACCAGCATGACGTCATGACCGTGAGTTGCTTCCCGCCACACTATGGCTCACCAATGCGGCATTCACTTGTCACAAGGTGGCCTCGTTTAGCTCGGTGACCCAACAGAGGGGGTCGCTGGGCTGCTGTCACTGCTACGCTTGGAAGTCTTGTTAAGAGATATAAAGCAAAAGTGCTTTAGTTAAAAAAAAAAAAAAAAAAAAAAAAATAGATAAATAATGATGGCAATGAAAAAGGCAGTTATAAGATTACTTCGCTCAATCCGCTTATGTTGAGAACATCAAACAATCAGGGCATGTTGTAAACACGCCATTAATTGATAAAGAACGTCACACAAAGGTCACCGGTGCAAATATTGCAGTGTTTTGAAAGTATTCACGGCGCCGAGCAGCAGCTGCCGTCCACTGCCGTGAAAACAAAAAATTGTTGACTGAACAATAAGTTTTAAAACAACTTTGATGGAAATTTTAGGCGGCAAGTCCCATGTCAAATGTTATTTTTCCAACAAATGTTTCCATGAGTTACGAGTCCGCGCCGTAACGCGAAGCGAACTGACGTCATCTACATTTGTGTTACATAGTGCAAAAAAGTCATTGCAAGCAGATTGTATTTACGTTGTTACATGCATGATACCTTCACTATACAGGAAAACTGTTGAAAAATTAAAACGGATAAAAATGTTGCAAATGCAGGCAGTCTACCATGCATTGCCCTTTCGAGGGCAATGCATGAAAGATGAAGAAATGCATTGTTACTCTTAATATCAGTCCCGTGCGCCACGCATTGCACCATCACTTCATGGTATTGTTTAATGTCAGTATAGCGGCACTTTGCAAGGAGCCTCGTCATCCTGCACGGAAAAGGACGTCACGCCGGCCACAGTGTGTATAGAGAACAGCAGTGAGGAATGCTTGTGTGTGGTGTGTGGGCGTCACTGGCCGAGGGACTGGCATGAGGCTGCTCTTATGCACTCCTGATAACCTATCACA
>NC_087154.1:5507500-5550000 GCF_035594125.1 Scylla paramamosain
GGTAGTGTGGTTGTACTGAGGTTGTCTGTGTGTGTGTATGGATGTTTTGGGTGGTTATGTGGCTGGCTGGGTATACCATTTATTTTTTAGGGCTACTTTGTGTATTTATTTATTTGTTTATTTTATTACTTCTCTTTGTGTGTGTGTGTGTGTGTGTGTGTGGAAACTTGTGCTCCTCACTGATGTACCGGTGAATTTTTTTTTTTTTTCTGTGAAACATGAAAATACCAGACAAGTGGAAGCTCATCAGTGGAATTGCTCGTTTGATGAATTGCTGGATTTGCTGCATGTTGGCGCTGCAGGGAGATCGTATGGCGCTGCGTGGTGTATACTTGATCTATAAAAGCAATGGGTGCTGAATTGAATACATATATCCTTTGTATTTTACGTTTTCAGTTCATATATTGCTCCTGGATGCTTTATAATGTGTTGTCATGTTTAGTTTTACGGTATTGTTAATCGCCTTATGCATGAATTAATCACTCTTATCGTCTCTGAGTATTTTAGAGAATTACGTTATGCAATATTATGTACCAGAAGTCACTCCGTGTATGAATTACCCACTCTTATCATCGACAGACTGCCAGAGATGTCATCACTCCACAGACCACTCCAAGTCCCAACGGCGTCTCTGGGAAGCAAGCAGACTGAGGAACTGAGGGATCATTTACTGACAATCGCAGCTAAGTAACGAGAAAGTTAACATTAGTAATACAGGTAAAGGGTGGAGATCAAGGTGCTACGAGGCAAGACACATCAGTACCAGTAGAAGAATAATCGTGCTGTTGGGTTCATTCATAGTGAGGATGTGAAGAATTGAGAAAAAGAGAATATTAATGAAGGTAGCGAGAAGAATTTGTCATGTAGATTAACAGCTCTCATAAAAGCAGCAGCGGTACGAATAATGGAAGGATATTAGAATAGAGACATGAAAGAGTGTATTAGGGAGAGAGAGAGAGAGAGAGAGAGAGAGAGAGAGAGAGAGAGAGAGAGAGAGAGAGAGAGAGAGAGAGAGAGAGAGAGATACAAAAGGTACGGATTATAATGAAGATTGGAGAGGAGATGAATGAGACGCGGGAGAGAAGGAAGACCTGAAAGGAATCTACACACTCACACTCGCTCTCTCTCTCTCTCTCTCTCTCTCTCTCTCTCTCTCTCTCTCTCTCTCTCTCTCTCTCGGTCTCAGAGGAAATTAACCCAAAGATGACTCATGGACAACATTCTCTCTCTCTCTCTCTCTCTCTCTCTCTCTCTCTCTCTCTCTCTCTCTCTCTCTCTCTATACTGCCTTCTTTGTCTGCTTCCTTCTCTCACCGTTCCCCTGAAGCAGCCGTGTGTTCCGTAATACCTTCATTCAAACGGAGACATCTGTTAGGCGTGGAATTGAACGCTATCAACGCGCCCGGCTAAATATTCAGGAGGGAGGAAAGAAATATTCCCCGCCTTTCAGTCCCATTAAAGGGAATCGAAGCGCCTTTGAGAAGCACAGACGAACATATAATTATTCGTGTAGAGATAGGAATGGATTGCAAGACGTGGGAAGAAGTGGTGGTGATGGTGGTACAGGGTGGATGGGAGGAGATGGTGGGGATGTGGAAGAGTGAGGGGAGGGAAGAAGGGAAAGGAGTGAGGAGGAACAGAGTGCTGGTTTTATGTGCGAAGGTGCAAGTGAGTATAAACAAGAGTTAGTGTGATAGGGTGATTGTGGGGATATTGGTGGTGGTGATGATGGTGGTGGAAAAGTAGCATTGAAAATATGTATTGCGTTTGTTTTAGTAGCAGTAGGTGGTGGTGGTGGTGATACTGGTAGTTTGTTGTTGTTATATGCATTAGGTGTGTGTGTGTGTCTGTAATAACAATAATGATAATTATAATATCCGGATTATTTTAATGGAAATTGGATCCAAAAGATATGTAGACAGTAAATTTATAAACTTAACTTGAGTTGAGATTAGATTAATCATAATCTGTTAAAAAAATAAGTGAAATTAGTTCAAATCAAACAAATTTTGTGTATACTGAATTAGTTGGATGATGCAGGTTCTGGGCTGGAATGAGAGAGAGAGAGAGAGAGAGGAGAGAGAGAGAGAGAGAGAGAGAGAGAGAGAGAGAGAGAGAGAGAGAGAGAGAGAGAGAGAGAGAGAGAGAGAGAGAGAGATTGTTTTTGTTAAACAAAAATCCTCTGGATAGGTTTCAGATGACAAATGTATAAGATGGAAGGCATGGAGAAACTTTCATTACATGTTGCTATAAATATGTAGCAACATGTAATATATATACAAATATGTATTCATTAATAAACAATACAGTATGTACAAAAAAATACTTACCAGTTTTAGTGAAAGAGAATCAACTTCAGTATTCATGAATGGAAATGTTATACTGTAAGAGTTAATGCTTGATGGCCACTTAGATCTGATAATATATATGTAAAAACATTCATTAATGATGAAGGTAATGGTGAATTAAAACAGTAATGTGTTTGAAGTGATATTTTTTTGTGAAGTATTTATTTAGCAACAAAAAAAAAAAAAAAGTGTTCATTTAAGTCTTGCACCTGTGCATATTGCAGTATTTCATGTGTGTGTGTGTGTGTGTGTGTGTGTGTGTGTGTAGCCAAACATTTTGCATGATAGTATGTAGGCAGCAGCAGTACACATTCATTGTTGTACTAGTAGTCATTGTGCAGCACACAATCTGTCTTCACTGAGTTCTTGTGGGGAGGGTCATGGGGTGGTGCTGGGGGAGGAGAGTCTTTGAGGTGGTGGTGGTGGTGGTGGAATGTTAGGTTAGCTGTGGCAGTGATAATGTTGGTGATGAATTTCATAGTGACATATAAATTATGTTTTTCCTGTTACATTGTTAATTTATCTAGTTTGGTCATAGGTAAGCTTTCACAGGATAAAAAGTATGTAGACAAGCTTTGACAGGATAAAAAGTATGTAGACAATTTTCATATCAAGTAATGAGAGACCAAGGATAATAGTTTCTGTAGGAGGTAGAAGAGGTATGTGGAGACCTCACTGTAGATGCTTGGAGATGCTCAGAAGCATGGATAGCAGCAAAGGAGTTTGGTCACTCATTGTGGGTTTCAATTATCAGAGATTGCACTGTCCCTGGTGAACTGGATGAGGACAACATAGATTGTGATCATGAACTGTGCATCCTGTGGAGAAAAGTGCAGCATTAGTCATCTTACACATGTATTTTGCTAGTGGTATGTGTGAGGGGCTGTGATGAACAGCTGTGTCTTGTAAACATATTGTGGAGCTGGAGGGAGCTGGAGAGAGAGAAAAATTACTGTTACTACTATATTTCTCCTACTTTCATTAATTTAAATGAGGTATATACTATAATTCACCACTGATCTATATTTACAAGTTGTGCAAGAAAGAGAGACATGCCAAGTTGGGTGGACAAATGTCAGCATCACAGGAGCACAGGAAAGCACAGCAACACATGGCCCACAACAACAGGAGACAACACATGGCCCACAACAACAGGAGAAACAGGATCACGTTCATCACACTGCTGGCACTGTTCATCAAAAAGCCACGTGGACCACATCTCCAATCCTCCACACCAGAAGATCTATTACCAGGAAGGAGCTGTTACTCATGATTAAGTCCACCCCTGGCAATGTGTCCTCCCAGCAGGTGGTGGTGCTTTGTCTTCACATGACCAACTTAATTTTAGTCATGCACTATATTGTAGTTGTCAGTGGGTATTTTATGTCACGAGTTTGTGCCAATCAGTTGTTACAGGATCAAGAAGTAGTAGAGCTAAACATAATACAAGGGAGTACAATGACAAGTCACACACATCATTGTTGAAAGTATATTGACGTAAATTTCATTTGCTTTTCTTGAGACACAAGAATATCCCTAATTTAAATGGTTTTAAAAGTTGCTGCCTGAGAAATTTCACCATAAAATAAGAATTAAAACAAAGCCCTCTGTAGAAGATTGATGACTAACAGAATCATAGATTTTGTAGGCAAGAGGCAGAGGCTTGCTGCTGGATGCCTGAGATAAGGCATGGTAGTGCTGTGTTTCATGATTTCGTAAATGAATCTGTCTAGACAATTATCTAAAATGAAAACATCAATTGGAAGACCTTTTACTTGCTTTTACATGCTCAGTATGCAATTTGCTTATGTTCGGCAAAAGACACGTTGCAGATTACCATTATATAACGTGTAAAAACATTCATCACAGCATAATTAATGTAATTAACTTTGCCAAGTAGTGCATCAGAAGTTCTGCCGAGGTCACTGGATCGCTGATGGGAAAATTTGTATTAGCAACATTTGCTTTACTCAAGTCAAATGAGGTACCTACCTGTAAGGATTTTATAAACCAAAAAATTGATGATTTTTTGGGCACTCATAAAATCATGGAGCACTGCATTATTTGTACAGTCAGTATATTAGGATTTTAATAGCAACCATTATTATTATATCTTAAATGTGTACACTATTATTGTCGTCAGCCAGCATTCATCTACAGAGGGTCTCTACTGATGTACAGATTTCGTAGTTAGATTTTTTACATACATGTAATAAATGTATTTCCAGTCATTTTTTGTATAACAAGCAGCCATCACTTAATTTTGCTTGAGGTGAAGAAAGCTTAGCGATTCTTGTGTCTAAAAAGGGCAAAAAAAATTAACTCCATATACCTTCACGGAGAGAGTGTATGATACAGACAGAGATTTGTTACATTGCTGACGTGGGTTTCTGTAAAGATCGTGTGACTGTGCTGCTGTTGTATTTCTCTTGCATTATGTTTATTTTCAACTAAATGATGAACCTGGGTCTTGTGGCACGTTAAAATTTAGACAGTAGCACTAACTAAATCCACACTGAACATGTCACAGCAGTAAAATCAAACTTCATGAAGATGTAATTTCACTCACTGGCTGAGACAGACACAATTAATTTTCTCTGTCTATAACTGTTTGCATCTCTCTCTCTCTCTCTTAAAATATAAATAAGAAAATATATAAGAGTAATCTTAAAATATAAATAAGAAAATATATATACAAAAAAGCAAACTTATCCGACTATATACATATGATTAACACACACCACTGGTGTGGGAGTTTGTGTTTTTTGCCACCTGTGGGCATCCACTTTGACTTGCTGAGTGTCATTTTCTGTGTATCACTCGTGGCTGCTGTAAACACGTTTCACAGTCTGGAGGTTCTGGCTGCGTAAGAGCACTGGTGCTGCCTTGAGTAAGATTGAGGCACCTACACCAGCATGTCACTGGAGGTGGTGGTCCTGGACTCCCTCTGGACAGCTCGTGGTGGGAGCCTTAGTGAGCTGAGATGAGGGACCTCCATAACCCGGGCCTTGTGCTGGACCAACAGTACCGACACGTCCTGCCAATGCTCTAGTGACGTGACTCAGGTCTGCTCCTCCTGCTGCTGCTGATACTGTCCGTCCATCCCCACCAAGCGCAGGGAGTGTCGTTGCACAGCGTTCAGTCTCTGCAAGTGGGTGGGGGCACTCGACATCCAGGACAAGACACTGTACTCCATACAAGTCTGTATCTGAGCCTTGTAGAGTGTAAGGATGCCATGGAGTTGAGGTTTCCCGCCATCTGATGCAGCACAGAGACCCGCTGGGAGGCCTGGTGGGCAACAGCAGCAACATGGCTATCAAAGCGCCGGCCACAGTCCACAGTCACTCCCAGCAACTTGATGTGTTCTGTGTCTGGCCTCCAAAACTCAGACAGCCTGAGACGGCCGGGGAGGCAGCTGGGGACCATGAAATGACCATGGCCTGCGTCTTCTCTGAAGTGAAGCCGACTTGCCACGTCTCTTCCCACCCCGTCACCAGCCTGAGCTGCCTGTTCAGCTCTCTGATGGCTCGCTTACTTTTGGAGTGGCAGTAGGAGCGGGAGAGACTGCAGTTATCAGCGTATGAAAGCAGAGTCAGTACTGGCCGCAGGAGGTCATTGATGTATATGTTCCACAGGATCGGGCCCAACACTGTGGAACTGAGACCTGTATAGGTGACAGCTGGGATGCCTGTCCATTGATGACTACCTGGAGGATTCTCCCCTGGAGGTAGTCCTCGAGTAGTGCAAGGAGGTTGCCCTGGATACCCTTGTTGCAAAGCTTTTTTTTACAAGCCCTGCATGCCAGATCCTATCAAAGGCTACCACAAGAGTATCCAGGCCTTCTTCCAGGGCATCCTGCCAGCCTTGGGAGAGGAGGATGAGGTGGTCCACTGTTGAGCGGCCAGGCCGAAAGCTGAACTGCCTGTCTGAGAGGAGGCGGTGCTCACTCAGGTGATGACAGATGACACCTGCCACTACCTGCTCCAGCAACTTGCCCACCATGGAGAACAGCGAGATGGGTCTCTAGTTGCTGGGCTCGGACTTTGAGTTATTCTTGTGTGCCTCCTTCCAGAGTCCGTGTCTGCTAATGCTGCGGCGGCGATGGTGGTGGCGGTGGCAGCAGCGGTAGTTGTATTAGTGGTGGGGTCTGCTTTTGCTGCCGCATGTCTAATAGGTCTGGGCTTCATAGATCACCGCGGCCTCCAGCGGTCCAATGAAGCACACGTGTCTTCCCAGGTCCTGGCAATTGAGAGAGGGGTGGCTGTTGTCGCCACATAGTAGGTGGGGGGTCCTCGTTCTCCCTTGCATCAGTAAGAGCATCTATAAGCCTAACAGGTCATCACTTGTGCCTTTTTGTTAATTACCCAGTCTCTCTCTGTAGACGGAGGGACTGAATCACAATGAGAGAGAGAGAGAGAGAGAGAGAGAGAGAGAGAGAGAGAGAGAGAGAGAGAGAGAGAGAGAGAGGAGAGAGAGAGAGAGAGAGAGAGAGAATGTTTAGGAGTCTCACCGTCCACAGCCCCGGCATGTTGAGTTCCACGAGGCCTGACGCTGTGAGGCAGACGTGCGTCGAGGCCAGCTCTACTCTCCACCCGCTCACCTGCCGGGAAGGGGTCGGTGACAGAGAAACGGAGAATTTCAGGTTCACAAACGGAGTCGTGTATTTTAAGAGCTTTACTTATTGTTCACTGGTCTCTTTGAAATCTTCAGTAAAAATAAATTGTTAAGCTACAAAGTCTCTGATAACGTTAAACCCAAAACACCAGTGAAATCAAACAAGAAGGGAAAGGGAGACACGCACATATTTAATAAGAAAATATAAATAAAAAAATAATAATGAATGAATGAATGAACAAATAAATTAAAATTTATATAGAAATACAGATGCATAAATAAAAAAAAAAAAAAACTAGTCGACTAAAGTAAAAACAGAGAACACAACCGCTGAGTAGAAATATATTTATGAGAGAAAGAAAGACGAGCGTTAGAGAAGAAAGGAAGAGGCCGCGGGTGACAGGCGGCGGCAGCACTAAGGGGCGGGGGCAGTAACGCGGACACTCTTGCCCACATACATTATATCCTAAGCATTATTTATGGCGGCGTCCGTGATTTACGCACGTCCTCTACCAACTTTTAAAACAGCCGCGTAAGCAAACGGCCTCTTTTCCTTCCCTGCCATAATTTTCCCTCCGCGCTCTTTCCCGTGTCTGGCGCTCCCCGTTCTTTGCCTTAAATCTAACTTTTCTCGCCGCCGGCTCCTCTTATTCAGGTCCTCAAGCCTCTCCTAGCACGTTTAGACTTCTTACGCTAAAAGTATATTCATATCTGTAAATATCTTTCGTAGCAGAACTTCCTTAGTCTTGGTTTAGTCGGAAATGTTGTTCTTTCTCCTCATCCTCACGTCCTCAAGTCTCTCCCAGCATGTCTAGACTTCTTATGCTATTCATGCCTATTAATTCTTTTTATAATAGGGGCTCCATAGTCGTAATCTAGTCAAGAACTACTCCTTCCTCTCCTGCACGAGTCTTCAAGCTTTCAACAACTCAAGACTTCAGACTCAAACTTCCATTCATCTCCATCCATTCCATTTACATAAGTTCTTCCTTAGTTATGATCTACTCAGAAATACACACATTCCTTCTCCCGACTTTTCAAACCTTTAATAGCACCTCAATACTTCTTAACGTAACCTCGATCTATCCTTATCCAGTATTTGAAGCCTTTCCTTAGTCGCTTCTTCAGAAGCCCCTTTAACATTATCACCACCACCTTTCCCCTCCTTTATATTTCCTGCTCCCTTTCCCCGTTCCCTTTCAAGCCTTTTATCATCATTTTCACATTCCCCATTTGCTCTGTACCTTTCTTCCTCCTTCCTTCCTTACCCATATCTCGACTCTCCGTATAAATCCTGCCACTTTTTCAACACCATCATCATCTCTGTGCCCTCCCGTCTCCCTGCGACTATTCATCTTTCACTTCCCTCCCTCCTTCCTTCCTTAACCCCCAAAAAAGGTAATTCATTGTACCCATTTCACTTTATTCTTCGTCTCTTTGCGTCTGTACTCCTGGCTGTCTTCTTTTCTCCTATTCTTTCATCATCACTGCCCCTTTCCTGTAATGTATATGCCTTTTTGTATCTCAACCTGTCTCCGTCGGTACTTTTTTTTTCGTGTTATCTTTACTACTTCCGCTACTCTGTTATCATTGTTTTCTTTCCCGTCATCTCTTCTATCTTTGTCGTTACTTTTTCTCGTTACCATTTCACTCTCCCTTCCACCCATCCAGTCCTTCTCTATTACCGCTCCCTTTCCTGCTCCATCATCTTAAGTACCTGTCACCATTTATATATTCTGTCGTGGCGTCACGTTCATGTGTCCTAATTCACGACTCATCCACATATGCTCATTTAATTTGCAGCATTACCATTGTCATCACGCTCCTCCTCCTCCTCCTCCTCCTACCGCACCTTATAATCCCTTCTCCTTCCCTCGTCGCACACCCTATCATCTCCCCTCCTCCTCCTCCTCCTCCTCCTCCTCCTCCTCCTCCTCCTCTTCCCCTCCTAAGCCGTACGCAAATTAACACAAATTCAATTATTCCATTTAACATCTAATTTGACGTCGTAACAAGCCATTTCGGGCCATTAACAAGCGACTCTCGACGGTGGCGGCAGCGTGCGTGGGGACCTTAACGAGGCTCTGAGGACGTCTGGGCGGGGAGAATGCTACACACCTGCCCGGCGCGCCCATCTCAGGGGTTACAAGGGACCGGGTCTGGCACTGCACTGGGGAGGTGGGGGGGGAGGGTGGGGAGCAGGGAGGGCAAGGGTTGGGGGGTGTTGGGCCTAGGATCAGGTAATCTGTGTCTGTTTGTCTGTCTGTATGTTTATCTACCTGGCCACGTGTTTTTGGTGTGTTTGTCTGTCTTGATCTGTTCTGGTCTGTCTGCCTGTGTTCTGTTTGTCTGTCTCTTTTCTATGTCTTGGTCTGTTTGCTCTCCTGTTTTGGTTAGGTTAAGTTAGGCTACCTGTCTGTCTGCTCTCTCTCTCTCTCTCTCTCTCTCTCTCTCTCTCTCTCTCTGCTGCGGCGGTGGCTTCCTGCATCCATCCCGCCAATTTTCGCGTTGCGTCTCCTTGACGGCTGTTCATAATCCTGACAAAATATTTTTAAGTGATGGTAAAGAGAGAACGCCACGGTATCTCGGAAGGAATTATGGGGCAAGGAGGAGGAGGAGGAGGGGGAGGAGGAAAGGAATGTTATGAAGAGTGAAAAGGGAGAAAGAGGAGAGGAATAAACCAAATAACAGGAGGAGGGAGAAGAAGAAGAAGGAGGAAAGAAGTTAGAGAGGAGGAAGAGGAAAAGCAGGAGACAGAAGAGAGGAAAGAATCGAGTTAGAAGGAGCTGAAATGGACAGAGAAAAGGAGAATAAATCTAGTAATAGAAAGAGGAAGAGGATAAGGAAGAGAAAAGAAAAAAAAAAGAACATATAAACCACAGAAAGAGAAGAATAAAGAAAAGGGAGAGTAAAGAGGAATATTACCAGAATAAGACACAGAGGGGGAACCCGCTAAGTAAAAGGGAGACAGAACAGGGGATTTTAGATGGCGAAGGAAGCAGGGAAATGGTAGGGAAGGAGGAGGAGGAGGAGGAGGAGGAGGAGGAGGAGGAGGAGGAGGTGCAAACTTAGCTTCCGCCAGTACACTTCAAACTGCCTCAACTTTTGCTGGTAGTGGGGGCGTCACGCTGATGAGTTCGCTAAATTGCCCAGATCACTTCATGCTTACTTTCAACTAGGGAAGGATCACGAGGGTTGGTTACCGGTTACCTGCTGGTTGGAGTGATGCTTCTTTTGTCGCGAGGACTGAGGTAATGTGTATGTGTGTGTGTTTTCGTCTCCACCTCCTCTCTCTCTCTCTCTCTCTCTCTCTCTCTCTCTCTCTCTCTCTCTCTCTCATATATTCATTACACCCCAAACAATACAAACCTCCCCCAAAAATCAACACAGTAACTACAGCTAAAATAACTACATACAAAAGTCTCACACATACTATAACAACGCAAAACATTTAATAAAACTCTACACAACTTCTCGCATAACGGTATTTAAAAACAATAACACACGTATGAGCACCGCCGTAACGCAGCTTGCCAATGGCCACTCTGAAAACTGATATTTCCACATTGCGAACCGGAGCTGTCATAAAAGTCGGCGTTATTTCCAAGTTGCGCGGGGTATGGAGCCTTCCTGCCGCTGGGAGAGAGAGAGAGAGAGAGAGAGAGAGAGAGAGAGAGAGAGAGAGAGAGAGAGAGAATTTAAAGTACTAGTAATTGGAAAGAGTAGTTAACATGCCTTTCTCCTCACAACAGGTAACCCTAGTGCAAGAAACGAATGCCTCGCTACAGAAGACTTTCCATTTTCTGTCACCTCTATTTCTGTCTACCTTCCTAATGCAAGAGTAAACTAGTATTCGCAGTTTTTCACCCCTTTTACTGGCAAACCCTAGAACTTCCTGCCTATCTGTGTATTTCCTCCTTCCTATGACAAATTCTTTCAAGAGGGAGATTTCATGACACTTTTCCTCCAATTTTGAATAATTTTTATGTCTATTTTCCTTTAGGGACTAGCACATTAATGGCTCTTCTTTGTATATACTCGTATATATATATATATATATATTTTTTTTTTCGTCGCAGGCAGTCTTCATTTATATTTGTACAGTTTTATTATATTATTAAACTACAGCAGTATTACAATAGTATTTCCCTGGCAATACCTCTACAGATATCTTACCTCTACATTTTGGTTGACCTACGCCAGTGCCCCTCTTGCATAAAAAAATGAAAAAAGCAATTAAATATGAAATGAGAATTCGAGTGTGGGTGTTGGATGGAGGAGCAGGATGATCTGGTATTGGAGGGGGGCGTGCGGGTAGGTCAGGGTGAGGCAGGTCAAGGCCAGGCGTGCGTGTCACCTGTGCTGTCCCCGCCGTGGTCTAATTATCTTACCTGTCTGGAAAATGCGTCGTCTTCTTGGTCGTGATCTTCGAGTAGGTGGACCGTGGAGGCAGCCTGATGGAGAGGGGGGAGGAGGAGGGGGGGAAGGAGGAGGAGGAGGAGGAGGAGGAGGAGGAAGAGGAGGAAGAGGAGGATAAAGAAGAAGAAGAAGAAGAAGAAGAAGAAGAAGAAGAAGAAGAAGAAGAAGAAGAAGAAGAAGAAGAAGAAGAAGAAGAAGAAGAAGAAGAAGAAGAAGAAGAAGAAGAAGAAGAAGAAGAAGAAGAAGAAGAAGAAGAAGAAGAAGAAGAAGAAGAAGAAGAAGAAGAAGAAGAAGAAGAAGAAGAAGAAGAAGAAGAAGAAGAAGAAGAAGAAGAAGAAGAAGAAGAAGAAGAAGAAGAAGAAGAAGAAGAAGAAGAAGAAGAGAAAGATAAACAAAAGGAATGAGGAGAGAAGGATAGGAAGACAACGAGGAGGAAAAAAAAAATATGAAGAGGAAGAACAGTAGGAGGAAGAAAAACAAGAGGGGAGGACGAGAAAGAGCAGGAGGAGGAGGAGGAGGAAGAAGAAGAGGAAAGGAGGAGAAACGTAAGATACTCTTTAAATACAATAAAAACAAGACAAAAATTACTGGAGTGTATTGTCTTGTACTGTAACTGAGAGACTTGTGTAACATAATCTGAAGGAACGAATAATAATAGCAGAGGGATAAATACTGTATGGAGAAATGTTTTATGTTTCATCTCTATCAGGGAAAACCAACCTCTCTCTCTCTCTCTCTCTCTCTCTCTCTCTCTCTCTCTCTCTCTCTCTCTCTCTCTCTCTCTCTCTCTCTCTCTCTCTGATCCTTGACCACTTATCATGCACCGTCATACGAATCTATTTTATGACATCAATTCCTTTCCATCAATCTTTCATCTAAGCAGTCAGTCAGTCAATCAATCAACACATCTACCAGTCACTCAATCAGTCAACCTATCGAACAATCAATCAATCAATCCATTACTCACTCACTCACCCAACCAACCCATCACTCACTGCATACCTTCCCCGCGCACAGGTCTGGCAAAGCGTGGACCATCACAATGTTGAACCCATAGAGCACATTGAGAACAGTAAACATCCAAAAGTATTGCTTAGAGTAGTTCATGTTGGAGTAGGTGTCGATAAGTGTGAGCTGCAAGCACATCATCACCATCATGCGGATGTAGGTGGGGGCTGCTATTGGGTAGAACACCGCGTCCACCTCCTTCACTACACTTCTGCATGTTGGGGAGGTAAAGGAGGAGGAGGAGTTCGTGGAGTTGGGGGAAGATGAGGATGAAGGTGAGGGTAAGGCTGAGGAGGAAGAGGAGGAGGAAGATGGGAGTAGGGAGGAGGAGGAAGGTGGGAGTAGGGAGGAGGAGGAAGGTGGGAGTAGGGAGGAGGAGGAGGAAGGCTAGTCGGAAGAGGAAGAATACAAAGGAATAAGGAAGAAGGCTAGTCGGAAAAGGAGGAATACAAAGGAATAAAAGAGAGAGAGAGAGAGAGAGAGAGAGAGAGAGAGAGAGAGAGAGAGAGAGAGAGAGAGAGAGAGAGAGAGAGAGAGAGAGAGAGAGAGAGAGACACCCCCACTAGATCTAACGAGGCTGCCTGCGTGACTACAGATTCTGAGTTAAGGCAAAGGGACAGTAAGGACGAAGAAAAATGTTCCATTGAAAAACAGTCTTAGGAGGAGGAGGAGGAAAGAACAACAACAAGAACAATACAAAGAGCAGCGGGAGAAAGGAGAAAGAGGAGCAGAATGGCGAAATGAGTGACTAATTAACTGACTAGTATTCAAGGAGGAAAAAAAAATAGCATGTACATTAACCTTTAGAAGGCTCTCTGTGATAAGTTACACTCTCTAAGAGATTTAAGGCAGTAAAAAAAATGTGACGAGGGTTACTGTTTTCTTGTAGTAAATTTGGAAGAATAACTTGTTACGATAGTTGTCATAACATTAATGTCTCATCTGGTATAAACTATATTAAAAAAAAAATTTGTATATCTCAGTTTTCTGTTTATTTTGTAAGATGTTTCTTGGCAACTCTTACCCCCTCCAAATCTAACATCATGACCTCTTTGTTCAAGCGTCAGATCATTCACTTAAACGAAAGTATAGCATCCTTTATGCCACACACTCAGTTGTTTTGTCTGGTGCTCGAAATCCACGCTATAGCAAAACCTAAGCTCTTTTACTTCTAAGAAATCCACGAGACTCCAAACACATCTGACGCTAACTAACTCTACTCTCAGCACTCATTACTACTCGTACCTCACAAACCTTCACCTAACCTATCACAAGTCTCTCACGCATTAACAATCCCTAAGCTTTACCTCTTCTCCCTATCACTCCTCGCTCACCTGAGCCGGTAGTGGAGGTGCCTGAGGTGCGAGAGTTTAGCAGCGTCCTTCCACTTCACCGCCTCCGCCACCTGAGCGTTCAGCACCTCGAACTTCTGGGCCAAGTGAACGGCGAGTGTCCATATCAGCATCAGGTAAGAGGGCCCCGCGTAGCTCACGTGAACCAAGACGAACTGGGAATAGAGTAAGAGCGGAGTGATTGTTTGGTGGGTGTGTTCGTGAAAGGAAAGAGGGTGAAGATGTGGAAGAAAGTGGAGAAGAAGAAAATAACAAGAGCAACGGAGGAGTGACTGCCTGGTGTGTGTAGTGATTGATTAAAGAACGAAGATGAAGAGATGAAGGTGATGGAAGAGGAGGAATACAAAGGAATACAAAGGAAAGCCAAACAGCAACAGACCTTTTGGTCCTTGCAAGGCTGTTTGGTAACTACTTCTAACCAGCCACAGGGAAGAGAGACAGGACAGCATAGCAGAAGGCTCCTCCCTACCCACCACTCCCTCCAGCTTGCGCTGGCATGGAAATAGTTGGGAAAAGTACCATGCAGTATGGAAAAACTGAAATGGAGTTTTCATAGGAAAGGATGAAAGGAAGTTCTACTATTCACCCTACGGTGAACTCTATACGCCTATCTGAAAGTTAATACAATTTATATTAAAACTGGTGTCTGCAAAATAAGAGTTTATTAGTGAATTTAGTAATTATTCGGACAAGAAGAGAGCTTGTTGGGGATTTGCTTTTAAATATTTGTCTATTTTATTTTCGAATGATTCAGTAGTATTGCTGTTCACAATTTCGGCAGGAGGTTTATTCCATATATTTACTATACGATTAAAGAAAAAATGTTTGGCCTCGTGGAATTTAAAACGTTTGGGTATAATCTTGAATCCATTATTTCTTGTTAGATTAGAATGATCAATGGTAAAATATTTATGTGCATCAATGTTACTATATCCTTTGAAAATTTTGAACACTTCAATTATGTCTCCTCTTATCCTGCGCTTTGTTAAACTAAATAGGTTTAGTTCTTCCAGTCGTTCCTCATACGGCTTATTGCGCAATCTTGGAATCATCTTTGTGAAGAGGAGGAGGAGGAGGAGGAAAAAGCAGAACTGAGTGACTGTTTACCTGTTAGCGTCACAATAGCAAAGATCTTCTGACGTCACAAAAAAATAAAATAAAATAAGTAAACACAAACACGAACAAATCTATGAATAAAACAACAATAAACAAAAGGGAAATTAAAGAAAAAAAGCGTTTTTCTCCTTAATGACTTTACAGCAATTAAAAGCCAAACACAAAAACACGAACACGTATAAATAGTAAGTCAAGAACAGAAACAAAAGAAAAAATAATGAAAAAATAATGCGAGTTCTTTTTCTTAGTACAGAAACAGAAAAACAGAAAAACTCGAGGTAACCAAGATAGTGAAAGGGATTACGAATACGAGAGGAGAGGAAGGCGATGGAAACAAGAGAACCCAGGGTAAGTGACGCAACGGGCGAGGTCAGGGAAGATCGGAAGGGGGAAGAAAACAGGATAAAAAATGAGATAATGGTACTTAAGGTAATACTGGGTAAGGGTTGTGCTAAAGGAGGTTAAAAGGTAAGCCACTACTCTCTCGCTAATGCTGTACAGAGAGAGAGAGAGAGAGAGAGAGAGAGAGAGAGAGAGAGAGAGAGAGAGAGAGAGAGATTACAATAACTCCATGTTCTTTATTTTCCATCCCGCGTCCGTTCGTTTGGTAAGAGCTAACAGGTGAGCGAGGCTAACTGTTAATTGAGGCTGTGATGGAGTGTGCCCCTGGGAGCAGCATAATGACCGCCGGTGCCTGGCCCTGCTGGACTCCACCGGGTTATCGCTGCCGCCATCAGAGTTATCTCCATCACCGCTTATATACGCCCACACCACATTAAAGTTATTATTGGCTTTATAGCGCTCGTTCATCTAACACCGCGGCCCTCCTCTTCTCTCCTCGTGCCTTTTAACTACTATAACCTTGATGCTGCTGCTATTACTCTAATTACTGTTGCTGCTACTACTATTACCACCGTTACTGCCATCAACGCTAGTAATGAGGGAGTTTTTTTTTTAGGACTATAGTGAATGTAAAGCACTACTGCTACTACTGTGATTACAATAACTGTTCCTGCTGTTGTTGCTTCTTTTTCTATTATTACCGCTACCACTACTGCTACTACAACAACTTTTGCTTCTACTATTACTACTACTACTATTACTTATCACTTACTACAGAGCTTATTTTTTTCAAGACTGACTTAAAAAACTTCACTGATAACAACTTACTTAATGCTCAGGGAAACAAACACTACTGATACTACTACTACTACTACTACTACTACTACTACTACTACTACTACTTGAACCCCAACCACCATCACCTACCGAGCGAGGCAGAATATTGTCAACACCATCCACAAACTTTTCAACGAGGCAACCCATTGTGACGAACAGCACCAAAGCCCCTATGGACGCCGCCACGGTCAGGCAGGTCTTCAGGCTTCGCGAGGGCAAGGCGGCGTCCAGCTCGGCCACGGCGTTGAATAGGTGTGTGAGGCGGGCAGCCCTCCATAGTATTAGCCACACCGGGACGTAGGTACCTGACGGGGAGGATGTGGGTGAGTGGGGTGGTGTGAATGGTGGTGATGGTGGTGGTGATGATGGTGGTGGTGGTGTGTGTGATAGTCTTCCTTTTCTTTTGTCATTTATTGTATTGTGGAGCTCCAACCCCCCCAAAAAAAAAAAATAAATAAATAAATAAAATAAATAAATAAATAAATAAATAATAATAATAATAATTTGTCTGTATTCTACAACGAATTGACAATAAAGTTATCTATTTAAAAGTGGCATTAGAAGTGGTATTAGTAACAGTAGTAGCAGCAATAGTAGTAGTATGAAAAAAAAATGATAGTGTACTACAAACATAGCAATAAGAAGAAAGCAATAAAAACAAATAACAACAATGATAATAATAACAACAATAACAACAACAATCATCTCATTATACCCAACTACTTACCCCATAAACACCTACAAACTCCACCCACCCATCCTCCCCCACACTCAGCATCCAAAACCTGCCTCCTTGAACACCGCCGCAGCTCCTCACCTTCCACTCACAGGTGATCGATACACAAGAGACTAAGATCCTTCGTGGGGGCTTGGGTACTCACAGGTATAGGTGAGGGGCACTATGTTATTCAGGATGGTGACGAAGGAGTAGGTTTCTTTGCCATGGAACGGATCATCTGAGGGAAAATAAAAGAAAAATGTAGTTAAAAAAGAGTCTAAGAATGCAACGAAAGAGACAAGACCATCGTTAATACTGGCGGTGGTGGTGGTGGTGGTGGTGGTGGTGGTAGGCATGTAAAAAGGGGAGAACGGAGTGAAAAATTATCGCAAAATCTATAAGATCGCCTTCTCCACTCAAGCTCTTTGGCGTTGGCTGCTTGGCCTCAGATCTTGTCTAAACCAATTAGCTAAGTTATTCCGGTAAAGTTTAAGTGCTGTAAATTCACTACGTATGCCTGCTTATCCTCGTCACCTCGTTCGTCTGATGAGCACGGTGGAGGGAAGATCAAGGGGCTTAAGTATCCGGAGAGTTTGACGAGTGACACAGATACCCGAAGCAGGAAAAGCTAAGGATAGTATTGAGTGGCGTCCCATCATCGCCAACGTCAATATGGACACGGCACTTTGGTAACGCTAGGGTAACATCAGGTAGTCAAACATGCTCGTTATTATCCCACTAGTACTGAGTGAGGCTCGTTCACCACCTGACACATGACCTTCACTCCCTCCACTACCACCACCACCACCACCATCACCCCATCAACGTGACAATAACTGCCAGGAAATAATTTCGTCCTGATAAAGAGAGGCGGAAAAATGGAAAGCGTGCCACCTAATTTAATGGCAGAATATCTACGCTGTTGGTTTGAACTTTTTTTTTCCGCTCACCTAAACAACATAACTTTGACGATTAAGCTTGAAGTATAAACAGGTACTGATACATTCTCTCTCTCTCTCTCTCTCTCTCTCTCTCTCTCTCTCTCTCTCTCTCTGAATGAATGAATTTTAATTTAAATTTGAAAGAGCTGGGTAGTGTGTACTGAAAAAAAAGAGAATGAAAAAGACAAGGAAAGAAAGGAAAATAAAACAAGACTCTCTTCGCTACTCACCGAAGGGCACCGTCAAGAAGTAGAGCACAGTAGTGAACCACCACACCACCGTGATGAAGGACGGAAAACTGACCAGTGAAAAGTTGTAGGTCACTCTTGGCTTGCCTCCTGCGGCCGAGGAAAGAAGGAAAAATAAAGTGACGAGAAAAACTTGCAAGGAAATATCTGAAGTCTACGTAAGTTTGATACGTCGAGTTCGTTCCAGGGAGGACGCTTTGTCATGACGCTGATTGCACTCAAGTCACCGCGTAGACTACTGGTGGAGATTGAAGAGACTATCACGCATCATAAAATTAAACGTGGTGAGTCTCCTGCTGCGTCCATTCACATCGCGGCTCCACTTTCTTATGCTAAGCGCCTTGTGGTGCCCCAGAACACCAGAGTCACTGCGTCTTGTGGGGCTGGCGCAGTGTTTACAGGTGTGCTGCAGCTAATTAGAGGCAAAGCTTCAGTGGCTGCATCACGGTGACGACGAGACGATGCCATCAGCTTGTGGGGCTGCCTGGACTAATCTGCAATATCTCCGCCCCCCCCCCCCCTCTCTCTCTCTCTCTCTCTCTCTCTCTCTCTCTCTCTCTCTCTCTCTCTCTCTCTCTCTCTCTCTCTCTCTCTCTCTCTCTCTATATATATATATATATTATCTTTCAATATAGGAAAAAACCCTACTAGTACCCGAACGAATTAAATTCTGCATACGAAATGAGTCAGCAATTTCTACGCTAATAAGAATAAGCCAACAATATAAGAGGCAGAGCTGCCGTATAATTAGCTCGGCTGGGAGATGATGGAGTCGCGGCCGCCTGTTCCTGACCCGCCACCACTTCGCGTCCCTTCTCCCACCACCACCACCACCACCACCACTAACTATATAGCCATATAAGTGTATCCTGTACATATACATGCTTGTCCCTGTCTCCTCACCTTGTGTTCTGCTGAACCCTCTTTGGTGACATATCTAGGTCTCCCTTCGGAGAAGTACAGTAGGGAACACACCTCATAGTGTCATACAAAATTCTTTTTGTCACTCAATACACCTTCAGCACAGTCTGTACCATGACTGGGGCCAAGAGCTCAGTGGAAGAAACATTATCCTAAGGTATGGAACCTTGCAGTACAGAAAACTGTAACAGTTAATCGAGCACTCATGGAAGTGATTTCTTCTTGCATATTGTGACTGGAGGGGAATTATTTACTTGATAGTCTGACCCATGTATCTCCGCGCAAACTGTTAAATAGATATTAAAGGATGCTTCCATTCCTCCCGTAAATGTGCGTTTCTGTGAACAACAGTCAGTTACTCTCGGACTGCAGAACGTAAGTAATGTTATTCTCATATGTGATATTCGTTTGTTTTCCAATTCGTCACACTAAATCGATAATCTTGGGGATTTAAAGCTTACTATCTACCACTACCATCCGTGTATTTATCAAGACTCTCCTTGAAACCTAAATAAACACTATGGTTATCCTTATCCTTCACCCTTCCACGCCTTCTACAATCATTTATGCATAAAACTCTACGTATATTCATCTCGAAACGTCAAACTAGCAGCTGTTCTATGCACCGCCTCTTTACTGCTGGGGGTGGACACGGTGTGTGTGTGTGTGTGTGTGTGTGTGTGTGTGTGTTCTCTCTCTCTCTCTCTCTCTCTCTCTCTCTCTCTCTCTCTCTCTCTCTCTCTCTCTCTCTCTCTCTCTCCCCTCCACCGCCTACCAGGATCCAGACGATTATGCAAATGACATCAAGGTTTTAACAGAGTAGTCCCCTAACAGACCACTCCAATTACCTCTCCTTTATAGAATATTAATGCCCATAACACACTCACTGTATTCCAACCTTATCTGCGATTAATCAAGCATATTTTCCCTTACATGAGAGGGGGGATAAAAAGTGGGACATTCATTTACTAGACAAGTTAGCAAGTAATGGTCATCTAGACAGGTCATGAAGGCTGTAATTTAGCGCTGATGAGAATGAGTAATGGCATTAGAATATAAGAAGGATTAATTTAGGAGTTAGTCATTATGATTATTGTCCTTTTTTCCAATAAATCTGTTTGTCTGTCTGTCTGTCTGTATGTATATATGTCTATGTACGTCTCTCTCTCTCTCTCTCTCTCTCTCTCTCTCTCTCTCTCTCTCTCCTCTCTCTCTCTCTCTCTCTCTCTCTCTCTCTCTCTCTCTCATCCCACTTCCTTCGACCTTCACCATTTTTCTCTGCACGTCTATTCTACTCTTTTCAACAACTACACGTGAGTTTACGAGTAGAAGCATGTTCTTTAACAAATATCCAGCTGTAAACTATTGCTAGGTTTCTGACATACCCACAGGTCACCTCTAGTCCCTTCTTCTATATGACATCCTTCCCCTTACGCTTCTTAAATATACGTAGTTCACCAGGAGCACTGCGGAATTCAGCAGATACCTTTGTTGCAATACAGACCAATAAGAACATATAAAAGAAAATAAAGGAAGCTGCAAGAGGCCGTCAGTTCTACATGTGGTAGTCCCCAAATGAAACATACTTTTCTACTGCCACCTATCATCCTCATCCATAAATCTGTCTAATCTTCTTTTGCATTTCCTTAATAACAAATTTGGGTGATGGATGATTATTTCAAAAGGCTTACCTAAAAAAATAAATAAATAATTAAAAGTCAAACCATTTTGCAAGTTGAAGTTAGCATGCACTTTAATTTAGGTGATGATTAAATGCTTCAAACGTTTCAAAATATGCCATCTGTTATGTAATTTTCCTAAGTATGTAATGCCATCCTTTCCTTTTGTTTTCCTACATATGTTCTGGCGACAAACTTTCTAACCCTCCTAAAAATAACCTGTAAACTTCCTTCTCAGTTCAACTCAATCAATGATCAGGAGTGAAATCTTTGTATTGGTTTGTTTTCACTTCCTATTATCCGCCATTCACCCTCCCCCTGACACACACACACACACACACCTCACCTTCAGCCTCCCCGTCAGGCAGTTTCCGGGCAGTGCAAGGTATCACTCCTATCAGGGCCCCGAGCCACATGAAAGGACGGATCGAGGTGCTGAAGTCCCGGTGTGAGGAGGTCTCTTCCTTCTCCTTGGCCTCGTCCAGCTCGCGGTCGTCCATCACATGCATGTCGAAGTGCTGAGTCGCTGCCTTCCTTCAACTGTACATGAGAGGGAGAAAAAAATAAGGTAGGAAAAACAGTAGCAGTAAATCATGTGAAGGATTCTTGTAAGGCTAGTGACGTACGTATCTCTCTCTCTCTCTCTCTCTCTCTCTCTCTCTCTCTCTCTCTCTCTCTCTCTCTCTCTCTCTCTCTCTCTCTCTCTCTCTGTTAAAACACACAACAAAATGATTAAATAAATGAAGTTGCACAATTCTTAGTTATTTCTCTATTTTTTTATGATTTTCTTAGACATCCACTGTTTTTTATATTAAGGTGAAAAAACAACAACTGTACATGAGTGACTCTGAAGAGGCTCCAATGTAGAAATTTTTCGGTAGATTTGTCACACCGCGCCACTGGACACTACATGAGAAAAAAAAAAAACTTGGCGTGGAAGAAAAGAAAATGTATATATAAAAAAAAATAAAAACTGACAATTTTTTTTTTAGAACAGCAAAATCATAAAAGTTCATCTCAATCAGCGACACAGAGACAATCAGCGGCAGTAATGAAATAAGCTAATCACACACTCACGCAATCCTACGCACCCACCGCCTTCTTATACAAAAAAAAAAAAAATAAATAAAAATAAATAAATAAAATAAAATAAATGTCAAAAAAAAAACGACAAAACAGGCTCACCTATTTTATTGTACTTTTCATAATTAAAAGTAAAAGTTGGATGACTATTTACTATATTAGTGAGACCGTTACGTATATGTCTATCCGTGTGTCTGTCTGTTTATCCGTCTCTTTGTGCCTCTGTGGGTTTTTGTTTGTGTCTTGTCTGTACTTGTCTGTCGGTCTGTGTGTCTAAGTCCATCTATTCCACAGCAATCTACACGGAAAATGACGAAATAGCAATATACGGGCGTCTAGTGGTCTCCATACGAGTATTTAATATATTCCTCAAGCGCACACATACATAAAGGACATTACAGCATCCATTCCGTAACTATTCCGAGATCTCCTTTATCGGTAACTCCTCTCAAGCTTCATTCATGGAGCGCCATTAACTTATGAACAATTTATCTATTAGCGAAAATGAATGGATATCTTGTAGCTATAATAATTCATAATGCTAGACCGAGGCACCTCTTTTGAATAAACTTCATATTATTTCCAAAACACCTCAGTCCATTCTCTCCTGCGTCACTCAGGCCACGTGAGGGTGAGTGATGGTCGTGGCCAAACTTGCTATCACTCTCTGTTGGTCAGCCTGTGATGGTACTATAGCCAAGACTCGGTATTTGGGTCGCCAGGAAAGGTCATCTGTTAGGGTGATCACGGCTACTTAGTTTTCCATTAAGCACGTATTTAGTGAATCTCTCAACCATGTGGCGTCCCTGATTCCACCGCCAGATGGGACTCGCAGATGCGATGGAACTCTTATTGAATCGATGCATGGATGTAAATCACGAGAAAAATACAGTAAAGAAAAGCTTTATTCTGCTTTGAGAAGTTAAGAGCAAATTCCAAGGATAAGGCCTCAGGGAAATTTATGTGGATTAGATTGCGTGCTAACTAGATTGTAATGTCTGAACTTCCCGCCATTAGCGATCGGCATTATTCAGGATGAGAGGTTTAATTTGTTTAGTATAAAACAATACCACGAAATGCTATGGCGAGGCTCAGTGCGAGGCCGCTGCTCTCTCGGCACGCGTGAGAGACAAAGGCATGCTCATAATGGGATAAAAATGAATCTGGAACAATTATAATTCTGCCACTGGAAAGGACGGCACGCGGGACGCACAAGGCACAACGAGCACCGAGTAGTCTGTGTGTTGAAAAACCGATGTAGAGTTCAGCGTAAATTCCTTCCTTCCATGCAAAGTGGAGAGCACTGTGTTAATATAAGCTGCATTGCTCCATTCACACAAGCCTTCCATTCTATAGTGTGGGAATAACGCCCTACTGGATAACGTGGTGGACGAGTGATGAGCCCAAGCAGTGATCAATATCTTACCCTGAGTTCTAATCTCACTAGAAGTTGACTATTTACCTGCGATCGATGAGTGGTCGTGAGTCATACGCGTAATGTTGACTGTCTTTGATCATGAGTGCGTCGTGGAGCGCAAGGAATGAGAAACTAGCCTCTATACTAAGGATCACTAAAAAAAAAAGAAAAAAATATGTCTTCGCCTCCACTGTCTGGGGCTACCAAATCCATAAATCAGCCTACAGATGCTATAGGCCCAAGATGTACAACAAAACTGCTTTGCTAACTCTGAAACTGTTAAAAGCGCGAATTTGTTCATAACCATCTTCTTCCTCACTGAATTCAATCTGGAAATCATCCAGTACTATCACATTACACAGAATAATTGTATCCACTAAATGCATCTTTTATTCTCTAAACCATTAGGTGATGATAATAATTCTTACTGCAACATATGATCAATAAAGACACCCTGTTCACAGTTAGACATCCCGCGGTGCTTGTAATAGACTGTCATTTGGGAGTGAAGAGTCATGGATGAAGCACACCATGTACATTTGCCTGACGCTTCCTCTGCTGTAAATGACACGTTAGTTATTTATCAAGCATCCCTTTTTCATCCCGTGTTCCGTCACCACCGCACACCACACACCTGTCTCATTCATGCACAGCTTATATTAACTACTTTTAAGCTTGACAGCCGTCGCAGCAGCCAGGACAGCCGGTCATCGTGCCACATGCAGTAATTGGAGGCTTAGCGGCGTCACACTTGGGAAATAGGACACAGAACCACGGTGAGCACAAAGGCCACTGACCTCATCGTCCAGGATTGGCAGTTACCACGAAAAGGACACTTACTTTAAAGCAGTTTTCCATCACGACTTTTCTCGAGTTGGTATTAGCTCTTCCTGCTCGCCCTTTTCATTTCCTCTAATGCCACCCCTTCCATCCCGGTCCGCCGCGCAGCACTGCACACCGCAAAGCCAGAAGCCATCTATCGTGTGGCGACAAAAGTAATACCTCGAAAGCGCAACAAATCCCGCACAGAAAACGGAGTCAAGACAAATTCTCATTGGAGGAAAGAGGTTCACTAAGAAATTTTATCGAATGTTTCAAAGTTAAGAAAAGATTTTACATGCTTTGTGGCAATTAGCATTTCTTTCCACACTTTCCCTCGAATTCGTTGTTGGTATATACTACTGCTGCATCGAGTGCCAGTGAACCTCATTTGCACTGTATACGCGCAGCACATTACCAAACTAACAAGCCCTTATGATGTCCTCTCCTATAAAAGTAGCTGAAATTATAACTCCATTTTTTTTTCGTGTGTTCCTGGATTTTAGCTGACAGTGAGGAGTACGGTAGTGAAATGAAATAAGTCACTTTAAGTCTTTTGTGAATTTTGTAATGTGCAGAGTGAAACACAACTTCGTCTAATAACACGAAATCTTTCATTGTACGTACATCGAAGTGTAAGCTTTCCGTCTTCTTTACTCGATAACTCTTCAGTCACTAGTGAAAGTTATTGCAGCTTTCATGGGTGTTTTCATGAATCCCGTGATTGATTAAAAACATAATGCTTTATCATTGAGGAAAAACACCATTGAGAATCCGACTAATCAGGATCAAGTAATAGAAAATAGGGAAACAGTCTCTCTAGTAAGTACGCGGGATGGTTTTAGTCACATTTAGAATCTGATCCCCATAACAAAGTGTCGAGCGACCATTTTCAGACACAAGAAGTAAGGTACGCTCTCTTCTAAATGTAACTTGAAGCATCGCCGCGTAGTTATCGGAGAGACTGGTTCCGTATTTCATATCACCTGATCCTGAAGCTTCTCGTCGATGAACAAAATAAGAACTGAGGATGGGCACTTTCTTACATGAACCAGATTTGAGGGAAAATCATAATAATTACGCTTTTTTTTTATTTTTTATTTTTCGTACCTTCTTCCTTTTCATTCGTTCAACACTTCGTCTCTTAATCCTACTCCTGCATGGTGGTTCTCTCTCTCTCTCTCTCTCTCTCTCTCTCTCTCTCTCTCTCTCTCTCTCTCTCTTAACCCAAGGTAACACGTTCACTCAAGTTTTCAGGTATTCTCTCTCTCTCTCTCTCTCTCTCTCTCTCTCTCTCTCTCTCTCTCTCTCTCTCTGTCTCTCTCTCTGTCTCTCTGTCTCTCTCTCCTCTGTCTCTGTCTCTGCTCTCTCTCTCTCTCTCTCTCTCTCTCTCTCTCTCTCTCTCTCTCTCTCTCTCTCTCTCTCTCTCTCTCTCTCTCTCTCTCTTTCTCTCTTTTTCGTCGTCATCTTGCGGTTTTGAGAATCTGGGGGACTCAAATGGCTTCCAATTTCGCTGTAATGGATCACGCGTCGCGCTGCACTGGAGGCACTCAGATGAAGCACAAAGACACTTCCTGTTTTCTGAATAGAGCCTTCGTTATGAGTAATGAGTGAACGGCTCTCTCTCTCTCTCTCTCTCTCTGCGAGAATATCGGAGAGAGAGAGAGAGAGAGAGAGAGAGAGAGAGAGAGAGAGAGAGAGAGAGAGAGAGAGAGAGAGAGAGAGAGAGAGAGAGAGAGAGAGAGAGAGAGAGAGAGAGAGAGATATCACCAACCAAACAAGAGCAGAATGGAAAGACGAAGAAGTGTCGAAGGAATAAAAAAAAAGAAAAAAGAAAACGAAATCAAGAAAGTGAGAAAGAGAGAAAAAAAGAAGAAAACTGAAAGGTGGAGGTAACGAAGTGAAAAGTTGATTGGTGGATGGAGAAATGGAAAGGAAAGGCGAGAGAAAATGTATTAGAAAGGTGGACTGAATTATAGTGGGGATGTGAAAAGTGGAACCGTAAGAAGAGGAAGACTGACGAAGTAAAAAGAGAAGATAACGAAGTTGAGAGGGTGACTGAATGATAGGATAAAAGAGAGGAAAGAGAAGGGAAGAGAGAACAGCTCCCTCAGCAAAATAAAATAAAATAAAAAGGAAATAAGATAGCAAGAAGGAAGAAGATAGGAAAAGAATCGGAGATGGTAAAGTAGAGAGAGAGAGAAGAAAGAAGAAACAGGAGAAAAGAAAGAAGCTAAGGAAAAAAATAATAATGAGTAAACAAATAAAACAAAAACAAAAGATAACAAATAAAAAAAAAGAAAACAGACAAATATTAAGACAAATGGGCGAAAATAAAGGTGAATATTATGAAAAATGAAAGCAAATATCATAAGAAGTTAAGGAAAATGCAAGCCAGAGAGGAAGAAAGCAAAGAAAGAGCAAACGTGGATAGATGAGAAAAAGAAAATATCAAGGAAGAAAATAACAAGTGGTAGAAAATTTATTAGAGATTCAGGAAAAAAAAAATAATGGCAGAGAAACAAAACAAAAACGAAGAAACGAAACGAAAGAAAACAAAGAATCAATAAAGAATAAGCCAAAAAGAATGATTAGGAAAGAAGGAAAGGGAGATGAGAAAGAATTGGAGAGAAGCTTTGCAACAGAGAAAGAGGAGAATGCTGAAGGAAAGAAAGCGAAAGAAAATAGAATAAAAAAAAATAATAGGAAGTGAAGTGGAGGAGGAGGAGGAGGAGGAGGAGGAGGAGGAGGAGGAGGAGGAGGAGGAGGAGGAGGGAGGGCACCTGTGAGGCAGTAAAAAAAAGAGAAGCAAAGCAGAGGAATCCTAAGGGCAAGGAGGAAATTACAGGAGGGAGAAACACTGACAGAAGGAAACAAGAGAGAAAGAAAATAGTGAGAAAAAAAAAACTAAAATAGAGGATGAAAGGAAGGAAATTAGGCAAGGAGAATTACTGTAGAGAGATGTTATTATTATAGTCTTATTTACTGGAGTGTGCCGGAGGGAGTAAAATCAGACTAATATCTGTAATTTTTCAACGTATTACAGTGAAGACGACACATACTCTTACGTAGATCCAAAGCAGTGATAGTGACGTGTCAAGATCAATCTCAACCAGCAAAGTAAGGAAGGTTTTATAAAGAGAATGAGTATTGGGTTTAAGTACTTCATCTCTTGAGCTTATAGGAAAATTTGATACTCGTGGTTTGGAGGCGGGTGGTGCTGAGGCTGAGGAATAAGTGCTCGTGTTGCTTTCACCACCTACCCACAATTTCTGATTTCTCTACACTTTCTGATTGGGGCAGAGCAGACTTTGTATTATTTAATGCCTCAGAAACTCAATTCCACCAATTTATCAACTCCTTCTTCACATAACCTGATAGGGACCTGATAGAAGTCTTTAAGTGGTATAAGGGTTATAACAAGGGAGATGTAAGCAAAATTCTTAGGATCAGCAACCAGGGTAGAACAAAAAATAACGGGTTCAAGCTTGAAAAATTTAGGTTTAGGAAGGAGACAGGAAAAAATTGGTTCTCAAATAGAGTGGTAGACGAGTGGAACGGACTCAGTAATCATGTAGTTAGTGCTAGGACACTAGAGAGCTTTAAGAGAAGATTAGACAAGTTTATGGATGGGGATAGCAGATGGAAATAGGTAGGTGTGTTTCATACAGGGACTGCCACGTGTAAGCCTGGTCGCTTCTTGCAGCTTCCCTTATTTCTTATGTTCTTATGTTCTTATAACTATCCCCTCTTCTTCATTTGTCAGATGGCACATATATTGCTATCATAAAAAAAAAAAAAAAACGAGACAGCAATCTATTTATACCCACAAGGACTCAAGCCACCAATCACAACAAGGATCACCACAAGAAAACTTCCAGCACATCCTCCCCTTGACCGCTGCCACGAAACTAATTGGGTTTTGATCTCCAGCTTCCCACTCACGATCGAGGGTCACGTGGCCTCGGCATCATCAACGTTACCATGGCGACCTTCCTAATTTACGCACCAACTTTGTGAGGACGCAACGGCTTCTGGGAAAAATGGAATGAGTTGCGCCAATCCTAGACAGGACTTGAACAGCAACATGGATTGAGTGTGGCGCCCTACCGGTTGCTTGAGCTACAAACTGAGGCGCCTATCTCCAGGTGTATGAGCACCAGCACTAGGTACACTCAGGTATATTCATGGTACCCCTACATACACATCCCGAGGTGAGGTAAATACGCAGCCCAGCAGGGAATGATATTGCCTGGTGCCCGTGCCGTCTCTTGGGAGCGGTCAGTGTAGCGTGCTGGCGGATGAGGTTTATTAGTGGAGTTAAATGTCATAAGTCACTCCAGGAAGCCTTAATGAAACTACCCCCTATTGGTGAATATAAGGCGCCTCACGTGATTCTGGATTGGTGAGACTGTATTGGAAGCTGCTGTAATTCTGGGTGGGGAGGAGCCTTCGTCTTTACTATACGTGTCACTTTCGAATGTAGTTTATCGCGTACAATCTCCCAAGAGCTAATAGGTTTGCCATCCTTTGTTTTTTCATTGAGTTCGGTGGTATCTGTTCCTAGAGAATAGAATAGTTTGGCATGCAATCTCAAAACAGCCAATACGCTTGTTACCCTTTGTTCTTCCATTGAGTGTTCCTTTGTGTTCCGTTACTTTAGTATTGTATAGTTTATCACATACAATCTCACGAAAGCCAATATGTTTGCTTTGTTCTTCCTTTGTGTACATTTGTATCCTGCTCCTCCGGCCGAGCACCGGACATCACGTGGCCTCCGTAAATGGGAGCAGAAAAGCCGTCATCTGGTAGTTTGTCTTAGCACTGAACTGTACACTAAACCCTCGGCCTCAGCACACATCGCTCCTCTCCTGACTTCGTTAAGAGCGAGCACTGTGCTGGTAATCACTGTAACTACTCGCCTGTCAGCGCCCGCAGATATACGCAGATGAATGTGTGCCAGGAGAACCAAGATAAACACGCACTACAGCATGTCTCTCAGGAACTCTCCGCCACGCTGATGGGTTGTGATGCTTTATTCTCATGCAAAGTCATCATAAAGACTGGTGCGTGCAGAGAACCTGGTGTGTACAGAGAGGCAAAGCTGAAATTTTTAAGAGATAGTTTCAGAAATATTCGCCTTAGCCTCACAACGTTCCACTCAAGACTCGTGATGGGTGGTTCTTCTCATATCACCAATGACTTTAGATATTTGTGTTCTACAGCAGTCTCTTAAATAATTTCGTTGTTTAGAAGACAAAATGTTCTTCCTACCCTTTATTATTTTGTATCCATGCAAATAATTTTCTACAGTGCTCGAAATGTTAAGAAATGACTATCGTGATCAGGAAAATTTGGCACAGTGTTGTATTCACCACTTCAGTCAACCTAGGAAGAACACATGTGTCAGCTGGCATCAACAGTTTTCAACAAACCCCATACATATACACAATTACAGTATAGAGCAAATACATCATTAATAAATCAAATGAACAACTACAACTCAACCTCCACCATGGTGCACTCCAGTGGCCTGTCCTGATCACTTCTAACCAAAACACACTACAATCACACACTCCAAGACGGAACACCACCTTCATAACACTTAATTCAAAGACGCAGTAAACATGGAGCTGAGGCAATCTGCCACCCATAATGCTCCCACGAAAACAAAGTATTCCACATTGATGGTTCATATGAATTATAATAATTCAATATCAATCAATTAGTAAACACCTAACTACCATACGGTGGTACACCTACCTAAAGCCGCCATCCCCTCTCGCAGCCAAGTACCATACCACTGTAGTGCACCCCTACAAGCATCTCAGTCCTAAGAAATAAATCATGATTGTACATACACAACACTAAACCACTAACAAGGCAACAAGCGTCCTGCTGGTTGGTGCTGCCGTTACTCCATCCCACAACACATTATGGTCCACATACAATGCCTGTACACATAACTAATCATGTAAACTTTCTTCAGGAGTATAAACACTCACCATCAGGTATGATTACATCCACAAGGGCAGCCAAAGTTAAAGATTTTGCCTGCACTCCATAACCCCACCACCTGTTCCCCAGTGACCGGTCTCCGTGAATATCACAAACAGCGGGGAGTCGGATACTTTCCGTGAACGTATTGACTACAGAAAACGGAACCTAGGACTGTGTGAATGTGGGAGACTATAACATTTATGATACAATGACGACTATAAATTGTTAATTACTGCAGTGATGAATATCTGAGGAAGCCTAGCAGTGAAAATACTCCTGGCTTTCCTATAAATGAAATACAAATATGGTCTAGTTTTCATTAACCCTCTACAGCTTTTTAGACACACTACTGCAGTCTGTCTTAAATAAATAAGTGACGTAGAGATTTGCCTCTTTTTTTCCTTTTCTGCTGTCGATGTAAACTTTTCTACAGTGCTATGGAGGTTAACGACTATAGAAAAAAGTGAACTACTAGTGTTAAGTATACAAGTAAATCAGCAGTGGTGAAAGTCCTGCTCCTTCTCCTGAATAAATAAACAAGGTGCCTTACGATGCCTCTGCCGGTACTCCTGGTTTTCCTTCTAAATAAATGAAAGAAATACTTAGTTTTCACTGCCTCCTGGTGCCTCACACCACTTTACAACACAGAGTCGAGCTTCCTGCAACCCTGTCTGCTCTGATCGTCCGCCAGCTCCCCTGTGACAGAGGGAAACTTGGTAAACACGCTGGATATCGCAATATAACTTGAGCTAAAATTGGATGGAAGGAAATTACAAGACTTGGTGCAGCGTTCCCTCCTTAAAAGTGAAGCGCGCAATTAAACTGATGTCCAATTAAATAATAATGTGAGAAAAGTGAGTAGAGGCAACTCTGCATCAAAGGGATTGCAGCTACGTCACTCCAGCCTGAAGAGTGAACCAGAAACACCTCCTACCCGGCCCGTGTTGGTTTAGCGTCCGTGTGACGAGGACCAGGAATCCGAGGAGGACTGGTCAGGCAAGAGAAAGACAAAGGCTCGTGTATGGACAAGACGAGGGGACGAGGGCAGACACTTACCCACCCACCCATCCATCCATATCCACATAGTACCACCACTAAGGTAACAATATCTAAAATGATTATACTAGGCCCTATAATATGGAAAATGAAGATGTATTCCTGTAGTAAAAGTAAAAGTAAAAGTAAACGTTTACATATGAAAGATTTGTAAGTATGTAAGAGCCAAGAAGCTGGTGAATAAGTAAATAAAATGATGCTGGTCTCTGTATTTGAGTCTTCGCAGTGTCTGAGACAGTGTGATCCGCGTGTGTCGTATTCACCTTGAGTGTGTGCGCGTGGGTGTCACTGGAGTGCCGCGAAGGTGGGAAAGTAAGCAATGTTGACCAGCAATCTGTCCTAACCACTCGTTTTTTGTAAGAGAGAGAGAGAGAGAGAGAGAGAGAGAGAGAGAGAGAGAGAGAGAGAGAGAGAGAGAGAGATACCTTTAAAGTGTTCTCAGTGCAGGCCATTACCATGAGGGATAATCTCACACCTCCATGCCTGGACGCAATGAACCAACCTTGCATAGTCGCCGAAGTTGCCGAACAATAAGCAGCCAATACAGTGACGATTAGTGGGACTGAGGCCTTATCAGTGGGCAACAATAGCGGTTCATTACGGCTGAAAAGAACCACAGGAAGACTTAAGCCTGCACTGTTTGGATTATTGGTGGTAGCGGCAGGATAGTGAGTACTGACTGGTCTTCCCTGCATAAAACAAGGTCCAAAGTTAATTTAAGCTTTTCGAAGTCTCGTATCAATCAACTGTTTTTAAAAAGTTCAAGTTACTGAGGTAATTCGTAAAGGTTTCGTTTTCTTTGTCGATTATTTTCATTATTCATCAACATTTCTCCATTTTTTATCTACCAATTTTCACTCAGGTCTTATCAATACTTCCTAATCGTATTCATCAATTATTACTCCCCTTGACCTCTTCCTAAGGACACAACCTCATCCTATCCACCCCACTAACCAGTAACCACTCCATCCTACACTACTACACTATTAAGAACCTTACATCCTATCTACTAAACCTACCCTTGAATCACCTCCCACCATTATTGCGCAAACAGTCACTCATTAAGAAGCATTAACCTTGTGATGATGATGATGAAAACTACATAACGTTTCAGTACCGCAATTAATCCGACATTAGCAACGAACACAAATCTTACCGTTACAACTCTCAATTGCCTCCAACAGTCGTCTGAATAGCGCACATTAATCAGCCTTTAATTCAATAGCCTATTCCCTCCATTACTCGTACCTTTTCCAAACCAGTCCACGGGATCGGATGGTGAGAGATAAACGTGGTGCTGCTTCGGTGCTCGATTCTCTACTGAAGGTTAACTCTTTACCTACGTAGACATCGATTTCTCCATTTGCTTTTTACTCGTGATCGCTTCCTCCCTTGTTGGTTCTTTCGAGCTGGACGGCAGGGTGCGGCCTGGAGAACGAGGCGTAATACATTAATTCATTTGTCACCCGTTATCATTATCAAGACTGTACACACTGAGCGACCCTCCATTGATGTATGCCAACCTGTCTCTTTATAATTTCTGTTCGTGTGGGAAGGGTAGGGGAAGGGGAAGAGAGAGAGAGAGAGAGAGAGAGAGAGAGAGAGAGAGAGAGAGAGAGAGAGAGAGAGAGAGAGAGAGAGAGAGAGAGAGAGAGAGAGAGAGAGAGAGAGACTCGTCTACTTTTCTGTCCTAACAATAATCTCTGGAACTCTAATTTCAGCTAGAAGGGAACTGAAATAAAACCTCATGAAAGAAAAACACGTAATTGAGAATTAACACATATCTCAAAGCATTACAGTTCACTTTTTTCTATCGTAAGAGATAATACTTTCTTCATTGCTCCCACACTCCCTGACCCGTCCCTCTCTATCCTGCTCGTTGCTGCCTCGCGCCCATAGAGGAGCTTCCACCAGCAGCGTGAACCAACTGTAGATAATCGATGTAATGCTGGTGCTATATTGCACCTGCCCTCGTGTAGTGGTGGCCAGACAAAGAGCAATAAGGTTAGAGACGGACACGAGAGTCTATATACAATGTGATGTATTTTTCATACGAGTAAGTTGAAACACACACACACACACACACACACACACACACACACACACACACACACACACACACACACAACCTTGATTATTCTACTCCAAACAACTGCCGTAAAAGGAAACACTTGACTTTCCAACGCACTGTAACCACCGCCACCACCACCATCACCACCACCGTTACCGAGAGAGAGAGAGAGAGAGAGAGAGAGAGAGAGAGAGAGAGAGAGAGAGAGAGAGAGAGAGAGAGAGAGAGCATTCATTCTCTTTAATCATGAATCTCTAATGACTTGGTAATGAGCAATTAGAAGCAGTTATGGGTGTGCGTGTTATTTGGATCTGTAAACGGATGCAGCGGCGGCCAATTTACTCTCTCTCTTTCTCTCTCTCTCTCTCTCTCTCTCTCCTCTCTCTCTCTCTCTCTCTCTCTCGGACTCGTAACAGAGAGCGATCATATGTGCAATACACGATCCTAAGGGCGGTGGGTGGCTGAGTTACACAATCACCATTATCTAGTGTACATCTCTTCACCACACTGTCGCCACACCCAACGCCACAACTGACGCAACACTATCCTGCTCGCCGTGTCTACTTTAGCTTGCAGATTAAATGATTACCGTGATTATTTGATGTAATGTTAGGTGATGGGTCTAATTTTGTCGCATGTTCCATATGAACCTTTAATAAAAAACTCAAATGAAAAGGCCATTTAAATTTTTTTTTTCTTAGAATGTAATTTTAAGGGTGTTTATTTGCTAAATTAATATATTTTAAGATGCTTATATAATATAGTTAGAGGTATTCTGGTATTATTTTGATCTGCTCGCTCCTCCAGCCTTCACTCCCATAAAAAATGCATCATGAAATTGCTCATGAAACTTGCAAATGTTATCAATACCAAGGAGCGTGTTGTACTAATCATTAACAACACCTATCACCTGTCCGTATGTTTGTGTGACTTATGAGCTCAATGGTAGGGTGTCGGAATCCATTCAATCAGTCACTCAGTCAGTCAATCAATCAATCAACCACTCTAATTTTAGAAAATCCTTTTTGGCCTCTCTCCGTTAGGGACTGAAAATTTAAAAAAGCCTTTTTTTTTCTTTGTCCTTGCCCAGTGGCCCTCTTAAATTAAAAGAAAAATGTTCCTGCTCCTCTTACTCTAATGTCAGATGTTTTGGGCGTTTGCCGTCAGTCATACATCTGCTGACAGTTTCCCTACAAAAGCTGACAACCGACAAATTATCACCAAATCTGGCTTACAATTGAGAGAGAGAGAGAGAGAGAGAGAGAGAGAGAGAGAGAGAGAGAGAGAGAGAGAGAGAGAGAGAGAGAGAGAGAAACACAAGGAGAGCGAGAGCTTAAAATACTACTATGACATCCTCCACTTCACACAACCAGCAGTACTTCTTTTATTTTGCCTTACTCGTGGACCTGTTCCCGCTACACTTCATCCTCCACCTCAAGCATCCCTTCCTTTGTCTTGTTCCACCTCGCTCCCACACCACGTCCCTCGCTAACATGAAAACTGGCTGTCTTCGCCTCACCAACCTATTCCTGCTTTCCTTTCCCACGCTCCTCATGCCTGCCCTCGCCCTTTCGTTCCCCTGACAAATACTGCTGCTCTCCTTGTTCGTCGCCTTCTACATTTCTCTTGTCCCAGGGAGTGAGTTCCATGCAGTTCTGATTTGGATTTGTTTATATTTTAGGCGTTTAATTTTTTGTTTCGTTTTATTTACTTAGGTCAATCTCATTAAAATAAGTTAAGAAGTATTTGATCGTTATATTTTCTTTGGTCCGTTTTTTTTTTTTTGTATAGCGCAATCTTATCTATTTCGTTTGATTAAAGCAAGTTTTAAAATATATCTGGTTATATTTTTGTTTTTCCATTAAACGTATTTTTACATTGCTCAATCTCATCCATTCTTTTTAAACTAAGTTGATAAATATTGTCAAGGATATCTCAGTTTTTTCGTCTCTCATCTAACTATTTATTTCATTATCATAATTACCAAAGATTTTAAATTAAGTTGCAGAACATGGAAAATAGATGTCCAAGTTTCTATTCCTACTTGTTCTTCGTAAAAATTATTCTTGTCACACAAGCCACGCAGACCCAGAAATGTAGAACAGAATGCTGTATTGAATAATATTTCCTATCGCTTACTCCTAGAGAGCGTTTATGTAAGTTTGGCTACGTCCCGTGAGTCTTATTGTTGTGTTAAGGTAATAACGAGGAAAAAAAAAAAACATTTTACCACTCCCACACACAAACCTACCCACAATATAAAAATCTCGAAATAGCCTTTTTTTTTTTTTTATGTAGGACACTGGCCAAGGCCAGCAAAAAAAAAAAAAAAAAAAAAAAGATGCCCACTGAAATGCCAGTCCCATAAAAGGGTCTAAAGCGGTAGTCAAAAATTGAAGGATAAGTGTCTTGAAACCTCCCTCTTGAAGGAATTCAAGTCATAGGAAGGTGGAAATACAGAAGCAAGTAGGGAGTTCAGAGTTTACCAGAGAAAGGGATGAATGATTGAGAATACTGGTTAACTCTTGCGTTAGAGAGGTGGACAGAATAGGGATGAGAGAAAGAAGAAAGTCTTGTGGAGCGAGGCCGGGGGAGGAGAGGAGGCATGCAGTTAGCAAGATCAGAAGAGCAGTTAGCATAAAAATAGCGGTAGAAGACAGCTAGAGATGCAACATTGCGGCGATGAGAGAGAGGCTGAAGACAGTCAGTTAGAGGAGAGGAGTTGATGAGACGAAAAGCTTTTGATTCCACCCTGTCTAGAAGAGCAGTGAGTGGAACCCCTCCAGGCATGTGAAGCATACTCCATACATGGACGGATAAGGCCCTTGTACAGAGTTAGTAGCTGGGGGGAGATAAACTGGCGGAGACGTCTCAGAACACCTAACTTCATAGAAGCTGTTTTAGCTAGAGATGATATGTGAAGTTTCCAGTTCAGATTATAAGTAAAGGACAGACCGAGGATGTTCAGTGTAGAAAAGAGGGACAGTTGAGTGTCATTGAAGAAGATGGAATAGTTGTCTGGAAGGTTGTGTCGAGTTGATAGATGGAGGAATTGATTTTTGAGGCATTGAACAATACCAAGTTTGCTCTGTCCCAATCAGAAATTTTAGAAAGATTAGAAGTCAAGCATTCTGTGGCTTCCCTGCGTGAAATGTTTACTTCCTAAAGGGTTGGACGTCTATGAAAAGACATGGAAAAGTGCAGGGTGGTATCATCAGCGTAGGAGTGGATAGGATAAGAAGTTTGGTTTAGAAGATTATTAATGAATAATAAGAAGAGAGTGGGTGACGGGACAGAACCCTGAGGAACACCACTGTTAATAGATTTAGGAGAAGAACAGTGACCGTCTACCACAGCAGCAATAGAACTGTCAGAAAGGAAACTTGAGATGAAGTTACAGAGAGAAGGGTAGAAGCCGTAGGAGGGTAGTTTGGAAATCAAAGCTTTGTGCCAGACTCTATCAAAAGCTTTTAATATGTCCAAGGCAACAGCACAAGTTTCACCAAAATCTCTAAAAACCTAGAGGATGAGGTAATTCAGGCAGAGAATATGTATCAGAAGACCTGATATACATACAAACATATATGGAAACGGGGCCATACAGGTGTAGCTCAGGCACTGTGTACCGTATACCGTAACTAAATGATCACAAACGGTCCACTAAAAAGATGAGATACAAAGTGGAACAATCGAGACGAACAGATAAAAAAAAATAAGTGCAGATAATATTATAAAAGTACAAGAATTCCCGAAGATAAAGAAAATAAATGCAATAGACATGATGCTCTAAACAATTTTCAAACTTTATAAAAAGACACATATTTGAGCTGGAATAGACGAAATCAAGAACTTAACTGATGCGAGGTACTGAAAAAAAATAATAATAATAATATCTCTTTCACCTCAATTAACAATCTCTACCTATTCATCTGAGCTGGGAGTGAGCGGCTGAAGTGGCGGGGTGTTGCTCGAGACCTAGGGAATTGACACAGACCACCTTGGTTCTCTCTCTCTGAGTTGAATTAATGAGGTAATGGCGCCTTGGCCGGAGGCGGAGCTGCGGGGAGGTGTTCCACGGCGGTCCTGTGAGAGGCTGGCGGCGGGAACACTGTTATGAAAAGAGGCTTTTTTGGGGATAGGCAAAAATATTTCCCTACTGAATGTCTTTGAAGGTCACGGTTTGAGTCTGAGGGAAATTACCTTGTAAGTAGTGTAGTGTGACAGAAAATCACAGTACAGCATATTATTCTAACAGGGTACTGAATATATATATATATATATATATATATATATATATATATATATATATATATATATATATATATATATATATATATATATATATATATATATATATATATATATCAAGAAAGCTACAAGAAGCCATTAAATCTACACATGCACTCTATATCAGCCTGTCCTCTATTTATATATCCATTCATTTTCATTGTTTACCTGAAGTTCCCCGTCGAGCAACCGCTCTATCTGATAACTCATCTACCGCTCTATCTGATAACTAGCTTCTTTAACTTTAACTAGACCCTGAATCTATCACTTCTTATAAACATACAATTATTTTCCCTCACATGTGAGGGACCCTGGCCCTGGCCACAAGAATGGAATAGGGTGTAAACCCATTAAGTTACCACTTCCCCTAAAAATAAGTAAATAAATAAGTAAATAAATATACAAATAAATTTGTAAATGAATGAATAACTAAAAGTTGAAAAAATAAAACCACACTGAAGGTGAGTCTAATCTCCTATAATAAGATAATATAATTGTTAAGAAGTAAGAAAGAGAACACTACTAAGATGTATCTCAATGAAAGAAAAACTTTAATCATAATGAAGTCTGAAGGGGATATCTCTCATAATAAGACAATAGATATTCTTACAAAGTAACAAAGAAAACACCAGTAAGATGCGCCTCAACGAAAAAAAAAAAAACAGGTTTGATCATTATTAAGGCAGAAGGGGAGCCTGAAGGGGATATCATATAATCTCTTTGATCATCTGTTGTTTTCAATCAAGGTTGACTATTCCTCAGCGCATCACGCCCCACGCAGCGGGACACTAGTGGGGATTTTTCTGCCTGCGTTCTGTTGTTGTGAAAGTACTGCAATCGACGTGCGAACGGTATTCCTTGACACACTCTTATTAAAAAGTGGATATACATGACTCTAATGGTAGTGATAGTGGTGGCGCCAGTAGTAATAAATGTTGTAGTATAGTGGTATCAGTAGTAATGATGGTGGTGGTGGCAGTGATACAAGTTAGTACTAATCATAGTAGTATTAGCATCAGTGTCAGAAGCTGCAGCATCAATATTATCACTAATAGAAGAAGCAGCAAGAGCAACAAGGGAAAATTATTCCCTTTCTGCAGAATGCTTACTCCTTTCAAAACACCACCGTTAGAGGCCCTTGTTTGCCTCGCTATCCTAATACCAGTGTCACATGACCACATTAACCTTACACTACAAATGAAATAATGAATTAGCTGCAAAAATAGAAAGTATATGCAATAAAAAGCTTTAATAAACATATTTAAACACTTTAATAAACACTTTAATGGTGAATGTTGCCTTTCTAAACCATAAACTTAAATTTCCACAATACCGTTTTATCAAGCTATAGAAGAGAAATGGTTAGCCAATCAGAACTCAACATCGGTCACTTTGTCAATTTTTCTCCATACATTTGTTTTTTCCTCCGCATCTATACTGAGTCGATATTTTAAAGGTATGGTCCACTTTGATGTAATACCATTACGTGTAAACCCCTCGCTTATTATTACCACCACACCGTTCTCAGCAACTCCACCGGCATCCTCTCGTCTTCTCTCCTCACCTCCCATCCTCTTTCCTCGCAGGCAGACCACATCCTCACCATCACCACCAACATCCACCACCACGACCACCACTACCACCATCCCAGCCTAATATTACCACCACAACCACCACCACCAATGCCTTCCACCTGCAGACGCACCGGAAACTAACCACCCCCTTTTCCACCACAGTCTTTCCTCTTTTCTTGTAACCTTTTCCTTTCCACTTCCACCACCACCACCGCCACCACCACCATCACCACCACCTCCTCCTCCTCCTCCTCCTCCTCCTCCTCCCGCACTCCGCTAGCCACTCTTCCCTCACAGCCAACGGCACCACCTCCTCCTCCGTGGTCAGTTCGGTTCGAGGAGACGGACGGGAAATGAAAGTCGATATTTAAGCGACGGTAAGTGGAGTGCGGAAGTCGTTTTCTTTGACTTGTATTTTCCCTGCGTGTGCAAGTGAAGAAAATGGGAGGAAGACGCAGAAAAGAGAGAGAGAGAGAGAGAGAGAGAGAGAGAGAGAGAGAGAGAGAGAGAGAGAGAGAGAGAGAGAGAGAGAGAGAGAGAGAGAGAGAGAGAGAAATAATAAATAAAGAAGCACTTACCAGAGAGAGAGAGAGAGAGAGAGAGAGAGAGAGAGAGAGAGAGAGAAAGAGAGAGAGAGAGAAAGTCGTACAATCTTGTTGCAATTCGAGACAATGAGTGAACGCGAAAAATAAGAGAAAAAAAAGCACTCGCGGACTTGATTTGATTGCCCGCGAGAGAGAGAGAGAGAGAGAGAGAGAGAGAGAGAGAGAGAGAGAGAGAGAGAGAGAGAGAGAGAGAGAGAGAGAGAGAGAGAGAGTCATTGGAGCCTGTTTTAATGGACGATGGGGATAGAGGGAGGGACACACACACACACACACACACACACACACACACACACACACACACACAACCAATGAACCATACAACGAATCATCCAGGCCATCTCTCTCTCTCTCTCTCTCTCTCTCTCTCTCTCTCTCTCTCTCTCTCTCTCTCTCTCTCTCTCTCTCTCTCTCTCTCTCTCATCCCGCACTCATCCCGCTTCATAAAACTGGACTTCGTAATAGCAAAAGTCATACCGCACCGCATTTTCATTCTGACTTGCAAACGCGGAAAATGACCTTAGCGTGCGTTCGTTTAAGCGCGCTAACGCACCATCCGTGAGAGCGTGACCTTCAGATTGATGGTTGGGGATTAAACAAAGGACCACGAGGCAGGAGAGGAATGTTTAAGGGGGGATGAACCGGAGTATTATGCGAGGATTACTGGACTGAGGTGGTGGGAAGGCGAGGTGAGGGAATGTGAGGCGAGGCGAGGCGAGGCGAGGTGAGGTGAGGTGAGGTGAGGTAAGACCGGTTGGTGTAGTAGACATGCAGGTGATGGAACTGTACGAGTATGTGTGCTGGTGAGGGATTTGGGGATCTGTTTAGTGTAGTTTATGGATCCATGTGCTTCTTTTATACGTGTCTGTTTGGTTTAACGTTGAATGAGTTTCTTGTGTCATGGTTAAGAAATGTTTTTGTTTTGTTTTCAAGGGTAGGTTATGATTGCCACAGTCTGCTTTGTGGTGTTCATTATTTTTCGTGATCTTTTACTATATCATCATGAACTGCAGTATTTTTTTGAAGTGAACTATTATGAAACTGTTTTGTTCTTGATTATGAGAAAAATAATGTGCGATAAATATACTGTAAAGCTATGGTCAGTGAACTGCTACTGGTGCTGTGTGTGTATGCATTACGTATGTCATGCATGGTGCTTATTTTTGTCCATAAATAGGGGCCTCCTCCTCCTCCTCCTCCTCCTCCTCCTCCTCCTCCTCCTCCTCCCTCCTCTTTTTGTGTCCATGAACCAATAAAATTTGAAATAAAAATGTTTCAGATGATTTTTCTCGTGTGTGTGTGTGTGTGTGTGTGTGTGTGTGTGTGTGTGTGTGTGTGTGTGTGTGTGTAAAAAAGGAACACTATTGGGGAGAAGATAATTAGTGAGGGGAATATGGGAAGGAAAAGGAAAATTAAAAGAGATGAACAGTATGACTGTTGGAAAAAACGTTATTCGTGGGATTTTTCCTTTATTATTCTCTCTCTCTCTCTCTCTCTCTCTTCTCATCTCTCTCTCTCTCTCTCTCTCCTCTCTCTCTCTCCTCTCTCTCTCTCTCTCTCTCTCTCTCTCTCTCAGTACGAACGGGGGGCAACCAACGAACCAACAAAAACAACAAAAGCAATGATAACAAGTACGCAATGACTATCTTTGTGAGAGAGAGAGAGAGAGAGAGAGAGAGAGAGAGAGAGAGAGAGAGAGAGAGAGAGAGAGAGAGAGAGAGAGAGAGAGAGAGAGAGAGAGAGAGAGAGCAAAACACCGACAAATGTGAGCTAACCAGAAACTTTTTTTCCTCGTTTCTCGCAAATTTCATTCATAGCTGATCCTGACCCACCCTCTCTCCCTTCCCTCTCCCTCTCCCTCTCCCTCACCCTCTCCCTCTTCCTCTCTCTCCCTGAGCGGACTAGCGACCCCAGTTCAATTCGTCTCTATTCAATCGTGCTCGAAAATACGCAACCGAATATTTATGTATTTTTTTCCAGCCATTGTCAGCAGTCAGCTATTGCATAACTTTGTGTTTTGTTGCACCACTTCACGCAGCACCTACGCCGCCGCTTCAATATTGCTGGGGAGTAAATGATTCTCTTTCGTATGAAGGGGCACTCACTCCCTCACGTCCTCCTGCTCCAGGCGTACTCGCAAATGTGCCCGTCCCAATTAACTTTTGTGGAAGAAATTATAAGATCATTTGTGTTTGTTTCGCCCAGTGACCGGCGTGACATTTTCCGGTCTGATTACTCCGCCTTTGAACACCGACGTCAAATCATATTTCCCACCCAAATCCTGACAGTCCACTGATTTCTGATGAGGTAAAAATGGCATTACAGTGCGTTACAGTGACCTGCGAATTACGATACGTTACAGTGACCTGCTGGTGTCTCTGTTCATCCTTGAATGAAAACAGATTGGACAATAATTATTCAACACTTGGCATAAAATCATATTTCCTATTCTAATTCCGATAAGCCGCTGATTTTTGGTAAAGGAGTATGATGTTATTACAGCGTGTGTCATTAACCTGTTACCACCTCTGTCCGGGAAGGGATACAAACTGAATAATGATGACAAAACCAAACCACGACTCCTTGGAACACTAACGTGAAATCATACTTTGCATTCTATTGGGTGGAGGGAAAACTTTTCGTCTCATCAACTCCTCTCCTCTAATAGATTGCTATGATTCTCTCACTCACCAGCGTAATGTTGCATCTCTTACTGTATATTATTTCCACGGTTACTGTTCTTCCGAGGATTCTAACTCCAACTCCCTTCCTGTGGCCGTTTTACTTACTCTCACCCTAATTTCGTCCTGAATGAGTTAACTAATAGCTACCTTTACTCTTTCATCTGTTTTGCTGGTAATCCTTGACATTCTTTTCCTGTTTGTTTTTCGTCCTTCATAAAATTTCAACAGTTTCAAAAGAGGACTGTCAAGACATTTCAGGAACTAAATTGACAGTTTTGATTCCATTCCTGTACATTTTTTTTTTCAGGACAGAATCAAGAGCAGACTTTTTATATTCTTTTGTGGCCTTGATCAGAAAAAAAAAA
>NC_087154.1:5557500-5632500 GCF_035594125.1 Scylla paramamosain
AATTGCCTCTTTCCTTTCTTTCTTCTTATCTTTCATTTTTTACTCTCTCTCTCTCTCTCTCTCTCTCTCTCTCTCTCTCTCTCTCTCTCTCTCTCTCTCTCTCTCTCTCTCGGCATGGTACTCAACATGTCATTTTTAACTATCTTTTTTTCCCTTACCTTCTCTTTTCTTCCTTCATTACGACCACTTCACTGGTGATTAACTCAACATGCGGCAAAGAGGCTGGTTTGACGCATTAAACCACATCTTCAGAACTCATTAATATTCCCAGGTCCTTCTCCATCAGTAACATCAAAGTCCTTGCTGTTCTCACCACCATCATGTTTGCTTTCTCTATCTCTACCACCACCACCACCACCACATTCCAAGCCATCACTAGTAAGAATTTTTTTATCAGTAGCCCTTATTAACATTTATCGTCCACAGGGAAGGCGTCTCAAAATCAGAGAACTCGAAAAAAATATCAAAATTCAACACTTCAATGCAGTTACCATCACCAGGTTTGTCCTTTCTCTACCGCCACCGCCGCCACCACCACCACCACCACCAGTACGTATCTTTATCAACAACCCTTATCAACATTTATCGTTCAGAAGGGAAGCGTCTCGACATCTGGGAACTCGAAAAAAGAAATGAAAACAACACTTCGGAGCGACAAGAGGAGGAGGTGGAGAAGAGGTAGGAAGCTAATTACGAGACAAGGCGTTTGTGTTGACTCGCTGCATCCTTTAATGAACAAGCAAATACACCTCGTTTGCTGGCAGACGAGGCCGCCCTGATTATAGTGAGAACCAGACCATATTTCATTTACATAACGAGCGTTGCCAGACACTTTAAGGGTAAGAAGGATGGAGAGCAGGACGAGGCAGTGAAGAGTAAGAATTAGCGCATGAAAGATGGGTTTAGAAAAGACTGAAATAGGTGGCTTGTGAGGCTTGTCTAAGTTAAGTATGAAGAAAGGGGGAGACTGATGAAGAGAGACAGAAGAAGCAGGGACGAAGCAATGAAGAGATAAAACACTAGAGTTAGGTTTAGAAAAGTCAGGAATGGGTGGTTAGTGAGCTTTGTCTAAGTTTATCTCGGATGAACATTAATAAAGGATGAGACTAGTGGGGAAGCAAAAGGGCAAGAAGCAGGACGAGGAAATGGAGAGTAAGAAACAGACCATGCGAGTTGGGTTTGTGAAATTTGTTTACGTTGAATATCAAGAAAGGACGAGACTGGTGAAGAGAAAGAGGGAGAAACAGCAGGATGAGCCCATGAAGAATAAGAAACAACATGAAAACTGTTAGAAAAGGACTAGCATGTGTTTGTCAGCTTTGTGCAAGGTTAACATGAAGGAAAAGTTAGGCAAGTGAGTAAAGAACAGAGGAGCAGAGGGAAGAGGCAGTGAGGGCTGAGAAACAAAGCAAGAATTATATCCGAGAGACGGGAATGGTAAGTTTGTGAGGTTCGTCAAAGCAGATACCATAAGACAGACTAGTGAGAAGAGGACAATAAAACAGGGAGCAGAGTCGAGGCACTGAGGATCAGAGGGGGAAGAAACAGAGCGTGAGAGGGTTATTGTACAGTCTAAGGGTAGTATTAAGTCCACTGGGAGGTCATGGGGTGTCAAATAGTAATGTTTGGGTGTAGTTTATCTATGGGAAGGTATACGGGTGTTGTATGCAGTCTATGGGGAGTGTATCAGTGTTGTATCCTAATCTATAGCGAAGGAATGGCAACAAACATACAGGAAGACCAAAAGACGAACAGACAAATGGACGCAAAGAAACATCAAAAAACAAACGAGGAAAAAGCAAGAGGCAGATGGGAAGATCAACAGACAAACAGACAGATAGACAGGTACTTTTAGAGAAGACCGGAACGTGAGGCTAGATTTTTTTTAGTTGAGCATGAACAAAGGATGGGACTGGTGACGATAAAGATGATTCTGGGTTGAAGTGAAGTGATGAGGATTAAGATCAAATAAGCAGAAGTTGAATGGTGGATTATACAAAAGCGGCATTACATGTATCTTTGTTTTTTGTAAGGAAAGGGTGAGACTGGTGAAGATAAAGAAGATGGGAGCAAGGTCAAGGCAATGTAGGTGAAAATCAAAGAAAAAAGAATATGAGAGATAGATCTGGAAGAAAGACTGGAACGGGTAAATGTGTTTTTTCTTTTTTCTTTTAAGTAGGACATGAAGAAAGAGTTGATTAGTGGGAATAAGAAGGAAGAGAAGCAGGGATGTGGCCATGAGGATTAAGACTGAAGGAACACGTCATGAGGGTTCAATCTGGAAAGGGTTTAGAGAGGAAGAATGAGAGGCTCTCTAAGTGAAGCATGGAGAGAGAGAGAAAAAAAAAAAACACATTGATGGCATAGGGAACATGAACAGCAGGATAAGAGCGATAGCAGCTGGAAAGAAAGAATCAGAGTACCTATAAGAAAAAGATCTGGAAAAGGTTGAAAATGTTACAATGGTACAGAGTTTATTATAAAGTTTATGTACAAAAACGTGAAACATCAAGAAAGGCAGAAGGAAGACCTGTAATATCCAAAACTGCCTTGTTTAGATCAGCTGGTCATTTGCAACCTCTTTAAGTTCTTATGAGTGTAGGAAAGGTGGATGGTTGAAGAGGAAGAGGTAGAAGGAGAGGAAAACTGAAGTATTGTATGAAGGATTATATAAAGGGAAGGCGCTAAGAAAAGAAGACAAAACAAGTGAAGGAGGAGGGAGTAACAAGGGATGAGAACAGCAGTCGGAAGGTGCGTCTAAATTAGAGGGGGAGGGAGATGAAAGGAGGTTTTGGCTTCACGCAGGGGAGACAGGAGGGAGGTAGTTAAGCAGGTGATAAATGACGGAAGGTAAAGCAGTAAATTACAGAACACGAAACAATAGATCAACATGGCATCAAAGAAAAAAAGAAAAAAAAAAAGCTCTCCATCGCCCTGAATAACTAAGGTCAAGGTTATAAGCTTCATTTTGGGGAGCATTACTTAATCTAGGTTTTTACGGAAGCGAATCTTCCTTTAAGTTTTAGAATGGAAAGGAAAGAACAGTTTAATAATCCAACTTTTTTTTTGTATAAGAGGGACACCGGCCTAACGCAACAAAATGGAAAAAAAGAAGGGCCCACTGAAGTGCCAGCCATTAACGGAAAGACGAAAGGATTATCTATAATTAGAGGATAAGTGTCTTGAAAAGCGCTACTTCTCTCACTTAATGGTGCCTTGGTCAAGAATAGAAAGCATGATATCAAGTTAGGAGTTACGACCTCTACAGCTTAGGAAGACATTCAAATATAGCATATGAATAGATTGATGTGTATGAGTTCTAGGTATTTTGACGGGAAAAGATGGAAAAAGTATAGATCAGTGGGTGGAAGAGTTGCTTGAAACACGAGAGGGTAACGAGGTAACAAGATAACGAGATTACGGATAAGAGATGATAAAAATATTTAATACTGATAAGTTGCAACACTCAGCCAGCCAGCCAGTCATCCAATCAGCCAGCCAGCCAGTCAATCAACCAACCAGCCATCCAGCCAGTCTGCCAGCCAGCCAGTCAGCCAGCGGGGGCAGTCAGTATCACGCAACACGGTTATGTCAGAAAGGCAGCATCATCTCCCTCACCCATTCCCAAATCCTCCCTCTTCTGCTGCCCCACACTCTCAACACTGTCTTTAAACTTGGCAAGGACCCAGGCCTCTCTCCTTCTCTCCTTGTCCTTCCTCCCTCTTTCACTTTCGTCTCCTCTCCCTCTCCCTCCCTCCCCTCTTCTTTCCATTCCACCCCAAGCGCCGTCGTGTGAGACTCAGGAGTATAGGAGTGAAGGAAATTTGCTGACCTGTGTATCGACAGCGTGGTTCGAGTTATGTCGTGATGTCGTTGCCTCGCCTCGTGCTGGGACAAGGTACAGGAAAGGCGGTGGCTTGCCCAGTGGTTTTGCCCCGACCCGACACTGAGGCCTGGTGTGTGCACGCTTGGGCGAGATGAAGACCAACACGCACATAGACGCAGCAACAGACAGGCAGACATGCGCACGCACACACACACACACACACACACACACACACACACACACACACACACACACACACACACAGCTGGATTCTTTTTTCTTTAGTCTGACAGGTTTTCCATTCACAACATTTTTTGCGTGTTTTTCTTCGTGTCAGTTTCAGGAAAATGGAAATGTCAGCTAGTATTGAAGCCAAGAAAGAGGGAATAACAACACTGGCCCATGAAATGCCAATTACTTGCGGAACTTGGAGTATTAAAAAGAAAATAAAAACATGGTCATGATACTTTTCACCATATTTTTTACATATAACACAACGAAATAAAATATTCTTAACGATAGTTGCAACGCTATCGACACAAAAATTAATAAACTTATTCTTTTTCTCTACTGTGTCTCACACAGCGGTTCCTGGAATGGAACGGAGAGCGGTTCCTGGAATGGAACGGAGAATAAAGAAGAGATAGGAAGAGGAAAGAGACATTGAAGCTGTAACAGAGATTCAAGATGGATAACAAGCTTAATTGGTTTAGAAGGTCTCTCAATAATAAACAGTTATCGTAATCCTAAGTAAAGTATTTGTCAAGGAACGCTTCTCGGATTAAACAAAGCTGTATTATCGGAGAAACCCTTGCTCAGAAAATCATCTTTGCTCTTGCCGGAAGATTAACTACTCTTAAGAATCACATAAAAAATTCCTATATACAATAGTAATAAATATGAACACTGATCTGTGTACATGACAGGAATGTTGAAGCTTTCATTGAAATTTCACATCTATATGCAAGCTGCTATACTTATAATCTAAGAGTATCCTGGAAGATACAGTCAGTCACCCTTTCATGCATTATTATATGTGGTACTGCTCGCTTGACTGGTTGGAATGTCTATCATTTTTTAGAGTTATCCGCTCTTGATCAGACTTAAAATGGAGAGATCGCAACAGGTAAGATCATCAAGTAAGTAGTGTATGTTCGAGACACTGTTGACATTTTTCAAGCAGAGGTACGTAACAGGTGACCGAAGAAACACGAGCCAGACACACACAGTCCCGCACATGCATCACAGCTCGTCTCCTCTCTCATCTATTCCAACGCAATGCAATAAACACACATTAGTTCGTGATGATTCTCAGTGCGGATAGTCTTTGAAACACTCCCTTTCTGTGCCATTTGCTCTTGTATGATAGACAGTGCATGTGTGTGTGTGTGTGTGCATGTGTGTGTGTGTGTGTGCATGTGTGTGTGTGTGTGTGTGTGTGTGTGTGTGTGTGTGTGTGTGTGTGTGTGTGTGTGTGTGTGTGTGTGTGTGTGTGTGCATTTGCTCAAGATGATGAAGGCTCTGTTTTCTCAAGGTGAAGCATTTTCCTAAGCCTCCTTCACACATAATATCGCCCTAAGTATCCCATGAGATCATATTTAATGAGTTAATGGAGTTCGTGACGGATTCAATCTTAGAGCATCGACTTCCGAAAGCAATCGTTAATAAATTGCTTTCTCGCTGATAAATTGGTTTCTAAGATTTTAATTCCTGGAGATTTCCTGAGTAATTGAATCGTCAAGAAAACATACGTAAAAAGTAATTATTTAAAAGTAATGATTTTTAAAGTAATTATTTGCAGAGAAAATATGCAGAGATTCATTCTGGGACTTCAAGTGGCCTGTTCAATTAATTGTTTGTCGTGATTATCCCTCAAATGCCATTCTGTCTGATTTAATAATGATAATGGTGAGGCCCAGACAGGAAGAATATACTATGCTGTGTTGTGTGTGTGTGCGTGTGTGTGTGTGTGTGTGTGTGTGGCGTATTTCGCTCTAAAAACGTGCCGTAAACCGTTTTTTGATACATAAATTCTTTACTGTACTAGTTTATTTTGATGAAAAGCCTCAAATGAAACTGACAATAAAAATTACTATACAAAATCCCAAACATTTAATCATTAACATTAAGCAACCAAGTCCTGATACTCCTTAAAATGCTCCAGATATGTTAAATTCTATAATCGTGAACAATGAGCCAGACTAACATAACCTAGTCTGTCATTCAACCAACAAAATCACCCTCAGTGTCGTCGGCCGCCAGCTTGTACTTCATTCAAGAAACAAGATACAGGAGAAGCAACACGGTACCCAAACCAACCCGTCACATCGCTTTTAAGCTTTACCTTTCTTCGCCTGCTAGCTTTCCCCATCTCCATACGGTCTCTTTCTTTCTTGTCAGCTGTTTCCACATTCATCCGATCAGACTTGACTTTCTCTTAACACAAGTCTTCTGCTACACTTTTTCTTTCTTTCTTTCTCTAACACAAGTCTTCTGCTACACTCTTTTTCTGCCTTCAGATTAGCCTTTCTTCCCTCCTTCGTCCCTGTACACTTTGAAAATGTTCTTCTGCATGTGCAGTCGGTATATCTGCTATCCTCCCTGTACTGATTTCTTTACTATTGTTACGTAATGGACTTATCTAGTGTTTTGTCAGGTGTCACAATAATCTAACAGAATGCATGTAAAGGATGAAAACAGCGTACCTAAGAATAGATAACTGGTATTCCTGAACATACTGTAGTGATATGACACTTTTTTTATTCTATCAAAGAGAAATGTAGTTCTGACTTAGTTGTCTTGCTGTTCTTGCCTCGTATAACTTCAAGACGTTCTCTTTTCCCCTCGCGTCTATACTAAAAGAAGAGCAATCATCTCCCAGCCAGGCACTTAATACCTGAGACGAAAAAAATGACTTAAGACTTTTCGACCAAGTCTTACCGAGTGGTCTTGCTGTTCTTGTCTCATAAAACTCTCATCCCGGATGTGTACCTAAGGAAGGGAGGTCTGATGGCTTCTTGCAGCTTCCCTTATCATCTTGTGTTATGTTTTTTTAATAAGTGTCTGTACAGAGTTCTAAAAGATTTCGGTGTCTTCTCTCAATCACTTCTAGCATGTTCCAGGAGAAGCTAAATGGGTTTCAAGCGTGTTTCGATCATTCACGAAACGAGCTAGTTTAACCAGTACCTCGGCATCATTAACAAGAATACTTCCGAGAACCTGTCTAATCACATCCACGGTCTTCTGAAATACTTTGCTGTCTGATCTTGACTACTTTGAAGTTGCTCTAATGGAGTTTATCGGAGTTATTGAGGTTTCCAGGGAATTCTCAGTAATGAAAAAGAATTCTGCATAATCACTGAGAAAAATACCCATGAAAACTCTAACAAATCTATGATCTAAGCAGAATTCCTAAATGTTCCGGTATCTTAATTTTTCTTTTTTAACACATTTTAGTGGCAGTTGATGATGTTTGGAGGATGTTTTGATAATTCTCGTGATTGTTAAACGAGGAAAACACACATGAATAACCGAATAATTCCGGTGCTTTTTTAAAAAAACAGTCCGCAAACAGTCAGGGTGAAAGGCCAAAGTGTTTCAGAATACCGGTTCATGAAGGGAGAAGGGAATTCTTTTATTTTTTTATTTTCTTCAGCACTGCGTTCCTCGAATGTTAAAGTTGCCAAATCGATACGCTGACACCAATTTGTTATTCACTTGTATACGTACCTGCATCATTCATAGCCACGAGCAGAGAAAAGTTTACCCGATCCGAAAAATTCTTGAGAGTGAAAACAAGGAAACGAACTTAAACTTTGCACATATTTCTGAAAAAAAGGTAACAAGTGAGACAGGGTGTGGCTGCTTTTCTGTGAGACCTTTTCTCTCGTTTTAAGGAATTTCGCGCCCAGAGAGAGAGAGAGAGAGAGAGAGAGAGAGAGAGAGAGAGAGAGAGAGAGAGAGAGAGAGAGAGAGAGAGAGAGAGAGAGAGAGACCATAAGAACATAAGAAATAAGGGAAGCTGCAAGAAGCCATCAGACCTACACGTTGCAGTCCATGTATGAAATATACCTACCTGTTTCCACTATCATCTCCATCCATAAATCCGTCTAATCTTCTCTTAAAGCTCCATAATAATGTTTTAGCACTAACAACTTGATTACTGAGTCCATTCCACTCGTCTACCACTCTATTTGAGAACCAATTTCTTCCTATCTCTTTCTTAACCCTAAATTTTTCAAGCTTGAACCCGTTATTTCTTGTTCTGTCCTGGTTGCTGATCCTGAGAATTTTGCTTACGTCCCCCTTGTTATAACCCTAAGAATTCTGTTTACGTCCCCACTGTTACAACCCTTCCCCTTTGTTATAAATGGTACAACACTTTGTCGTAAATAATGCAAATAACCTATCAGTTGAATCACCTGGTTTGAGTAGTAGATTATGAATCCCTTTTATCAGGTATACGAGTGATAATTTTCAAGTGAATTGTGGAGAATTGTCTGCACACACACACACACACACACACACACACACACACACACACACACATCGATGATGGTCTGGGTAGCAGTGGAAGGGGCTAAGTTTGTTACGTCCGTGTACATGCAGATAGATAAATTAATAGGCATGTAGACAGATAGACAAACACATATTGTAGATGAATAGTTAGAGAAGAAGTTTGACTAATTACGAATTCTTAAAAAAAAACAAAATGCAGACATACTCAAGGCTCAGATAAGAACATACAAACATTTTCGCTATTAAGTAATTTTTCAGAAGATTACATTTTTTAGCCTTGTTTTTTAATCGTCGTGTAGCCGGAATAAGACAAAATACGCCTCATTCTTTCCGTGTGTCCATGCAAACCATCTTTACCAAACTCTGAATGTTAAGAAAGGAAGATCACAGCAGTAAAAGGGTTAAGGCATCCCGTGTGCGGTAATATTAGTATTGAACCAACACATACCTGGGAGCAGCAGCAGCGTGGCGAGGATCTCACAGTAACGGTGGTGGAGGCAGTGACAGCAGCAGCGAAAAGTGGTGGCTAGCAGGCGTCTCTCAGCCACACAATAGGCTGCCCATCACTGACAAATTCCATCTTGCCTTTGTCGATGAGAGGGAGAACGTCGGTAAAAACATGCTTGACTTATACTCGTGTGTACTGCGCGTAAACAACACTCCTCTGCGCATTGACTTGTATTCTTGGGCACTTATCAAAAAACATAATAAAAGATAATAAAGGAAGCTGCAAGAAGCCATCAAACCTATACGTGTCAGTTCTTGCATAAAATATGTCCACCTATTCCCACATGAGAAAATTGAAAAGAAAAAAAAAAACAATAATAAATAAATAAATAAAATAAATAAGGGAAGCTGCAAGAATCCATCGTGCCTATAAGTGACAGTCCTTGTATGAAATATCCCTACCTATTTCTATTTACATTAGAAAAAGGGAAACTGTAAGAAGGTATCATGTCTACGCGTGTGTTCTCTCATCAAGACTGCTACAGAGACCACAGAAATCATTATTCTGCTTCTCATGGGTGCTTTTCCACACTGACGATGTAGAATCTTTGTTAAATTATAACTAGAATCATGAAAATCTCTCCTGAAGACCCCAATAACTTCCACCACTGTAAGTTTAAAGGAGTGCCAAAATATTAAAGAAAACGATGATCTAATCTAACGAAAACGTAATCTAACCGTATTACGTGTGAGAGGGAGTGGTGCATGATTACGACACTGACGACTGACCTAAACAACCGTAACAAACCAAGCATCTCTCTTCTACGTAGTGCTTGTAACATTAACACTGAAGGATTTTGTTACTGTGTAGTGAGATAGTTTCTGGTCCTCTCCAAACATTAAGGAACTGAAAGATAAAATTAACGTATTTCCTTAACGTACATAACGAAATAAAATCTCCATTCTCTCTCTCTTTCCTCTCACAAGCATCAAAACAGGAACATTACATTACCGTTCAAAATTAAATAGTTTTCTGCCGTCATATTTTCCAGCCAGCACGGGCAGGGATTTGCCTTTTACCCTTGATACTCCGCCACAAGCTTGACTCTTTTGGTACAGATAAAGAAGCCACTGCATTACCGGGTTTGTTAACGAGCAAAAAAGTGGCACAAATAAGCATAATAAGGGTCTAGATCTATGAGAAAACACCCCACACGCGCGCACACTACCGCTCACACTGCCGTCGCCAGCACACAAAAATCCGCCATGATAGGTAAGGCGAGGGATCGAGGCCTTGAACCATTTCACGCAACGAGGAGCGAAGCTAATCTTTTCCCTGTATAATAAACCGGTACCTCGCTCTTCCGAGAACCAGGTAAGTACTGATGAATGAAAAAGGGAGAAAAGAGGAGTTACGGCGTTCTGAAAGACTGAGAGGTAAGAGAGCGAGCGAGGGTTGTTATTGCCGTTGATGTTGATAAGAATGTAAGAAAAATAAAGCTAAAGAAGGAAAGTTGCAAGAAGCCACCAAGCTTACACGTGCCAGTGCCTGAATGAATCGTACCTAGTATTTCCACCTTTCATTCCCATCTATTAAATCTGTCTATCTTCTTTTAAAGCTCCCTTCTGGCTCAGCGCTAACAACCTGCTTACGGAGTCTATTCTGTTCATTGTCAGTGAGGTGGTGGTGTTTTTTGCGCTTATTTTTGCTATACTTATCCTTCCTCATGTGGTCCTTTATTTTGTGGCGTTATCATGGTGCCTTACTTTCTCTTTTTAACATTTATTCCCTCATTACTCCCAGAATTCTAGTGCGAGTGTCTAGACTAGAGAATATTATGTGCGCTCGCTACACCATTACGTAACTTTTTAAGAACATCAGCTGTTTTGTACAATAATGTTAGGGAGACGAAGGAAACATTTTCAAAATTATTTCGGAGTCCAATACCAACAACAACAACGATAGTATTAATAATAATAATAATAATAATAATAATAATAATAATAATAATAATAATAATAATAATAATAATAATAATAAAAATAATAATAATAATAAAGATAACATACCTTAGAATAATGCATACACACACACACACACACACACACACACACACACACACACACACACACACACGAGAACAATAGTCTGAGTAAGCAATTTAAAACCGAAGAAAAATAAGGCGTAACTTGTTTAGAAGAAAATATTCAAAAGTCTTGCAGGTAAAACTTTAAAGATTCCGGAAATTACCGCGTCATTCTTTTTTCCTTCATTTGGGAGAGAAAAATTTGGAGCAATTTGAAACCATGTGCATTAATGGACAGTAAATTTGCTGAATGCAATGAATCAACTTTATTATAACATGGCAAGTAACGATTGATTGATTGATTGATCGACTAATAGACTGAGAGAGAGAGAGAGAGAGAGAGAGAGAGAGAGAGAGAGAGAGAGAGAGAGAGAGAGAGAGAGAGAGAGAGAGAGAGAGAGAGAGAGAGAGAGAGAGAGAGAGAGAGAGAGAGAGCAATATTTCAGAGAAAACCACATTTTTCTTTACTTTTCCACCTTTGTTTCTTTTCTTTTCTTTTTGCTTTTTTTTTTTTTTTTTTTTTTTTTTTAAGGGCCAGGAGTCCCTATGATTCTTTATGTTTCAAAAGGGAAGCGGGCTTCACAAAAAGACGCGGGTCAGTTGCACCACCCCCGAAGCCACACAGCCTTTCACAGCCTCCGCCGCCGCCCTTTCTTCACCGGCACTCAACCCTCCAGCAAAACCCACCTGAAAAACCTGTACCGAAAGATTAACCCGTTCCCCTCGCTAACATTCTTTTGGGCCACCAGGTAACTTTCTTTCTCCCATCCCTCAACATTTTTTTTTTTTTCAGTGTCCTATTCTAAGTTCCTTCCACTTCAGCGTCACTCCCTCCCAGTCGCCTATCCTGCCCAGCATGAAAGGGCTCCATTCAGGACTCTTCAGCACTCTTCCTACCAGCCTGTCTGCTACTGCTCTCGACTCGCCCGCCTTTTGACAGGTACAAAAGTCTGTCTCCCTACACCTGCTTGTTCTGTTGTTTTAGCGAGATATGATTTTCCTTCCTTCCGGTCCGTCATCGATGTCTTCTTATTGACTTGGCCTGTCTGTCTTCCCTACTGATCATTGATCTTGTACTTCTTCAAAATTTAGTTTACTGCTTGGTCTGTTTTCTTTTTTCTGCCTGTTTCCTCTTCTCTTTGTTTTATTTATTTTTTTTTTCGAGATTCCTTTAATTTCGCGGGGATTGCCTCCTCCTCCTCCTTCCTCCATCCTTAGTTTCTGTTCTCCTTGTATAATATAGTCTGCATTACAAAGAAAAGTACATGTAACTACATTGTAAGCCAACATACTGGTTGTTATTTGATTTTATCTCCTTAATGCGAACTCCTCCTCGTCCGTCTTTTTCTTCCATATCTTCTTTCATATCTTTTTTTTTGTTTCTTTTTTCTACTTTTTTTCTTTCTTCTTTTCTTCATATTGCTCTTCCCGCTCCTCCTGGCGTCAGCACCACGGTTGGTCGACGTGCTGAAGAATGGCTCATGAAGATCGGCCACAATGGATCTGTTCTCACGTGAAAAATTGTAAACATTTTTCACTTCCTTAAATATGTAAAGTCCCCGCGCCCGCCGCTCCACCGGTGCTGACGACGGCAGGTTACAACGTATTACTTTCCACCAAAGCTCCTTTCTCCAAAGCTCCTTAAGTTATTTTTAGCGTCTGCAAATACTTCATCGCGAGTCTGAGTGATGATTCCGCGTATGTAGCACATGTCGAAACGGGATTATTAAGGTGGAATGGTGGAAAAAAATGTTACTACTGCTGCTGCTGCTACAACAGCAACAACAACAACTACTACTACTACTACTAATGCTGCTAACAATAATACTACATTAACTTCCTCTGCTTCTTTTAACCTTCCCTTCTCACATCATGCCCATTTCTCCTTTATTAATATTCCTGTTACTCTTCTTCGTCTTCCTATTCCTATTCCTATTCTTCCTCCTCCTCCTCCACCTATGCCACTAGGATTATTACTAATGCTGCTGCTTACTACTACTACTACTACTACTACTACTACTACTACTACTACTACTACCACCACTACCACTGCAAAGTAAAAATCCTCTATGGCTTTTCTCGTTTCAATTACCAGGAAAACTATTAAAACCTGTCATCACTGGGAATATATACTCGTAACTCCAGTCAACGGTCACTTCAGCGAGGAGTGTCACATGCATGCAGTCGAGTCGCTTCGTTCACTGGTGCAGGAGTCAATTTGCCAGCCACCGCAGTATCTTTAGTAGTCACCGCTTCATAACTTCCTTTGGTCTCTGAGCTGCCGTCACAGGTCTGGCTGGCGTTAATAATATAAGGGAGGCTGCAAGAAGCCAAAGTATCTACACGTGACTGCCGCTTCATAAAACATAGTACATATATCCACCAATCATCCCTATCCATAAATTCACCTCATTTTGTAAACCTATTGATCCTTCACCAACAATTGTATTATTTAATTTATTCCAACCTTCGTGTGAGGTAAGAAATATGTTTATGAAGAGTTATTTCGCCAATCAGAACATCAGAAAACCATTTTGTTTAATTGAAGCTTGAGTCATGAATGTACAGTTTGTCTTGCTTCCAGTTACTGCTTGCTATGCCCTCCAGTTTAATGAGTTTAGTGTAGATTGAGTTAATGGCGTACTGTGCGTGATTCCTGCCAGCAGTTTGGCAGAAGATACGTTGTGTCTCCAGTGTGACACCAAACACTTCATATACCTGTGCTCCTGTCTTGAAGGTGTCTGTTTGTCTCCCTAAAGGCGGTGTGTATTAACCCTTCCTTGAAAAGTGTTTACAAGCACCTATAAGAAAGAGAAAAAACATGAATGGATTTTCAAATTTAAAGTCAGTATGATATTTAGAAGTGGCTGAAAAAAAAAATGCCTCGAGTTATTTGTGAGAGGATAAAATGAGTCTGTCTTATGTAGATTAAGTGGCTTTTTGCAGACTCCTTATTTTCTTATGTTCTCATGCTGATTGTCCAAGATTTATATTTTGGTCACGATGTTACTGGAGACCTCTATCCAGCTCACTGCACACACAACTTGCCTTGCCTTGTCTTCACGAATTCACACCATGATGTAAACATTATTTGTTTCACACAATGTTAGCGCCTCGAACACTTACGTTACTGGCACTTGTCGAAAACCTGCAGTGCCAGCTAGCAGAAATGTAATAATACCCTGAGTAAAATGTGCAACTGCGAACTGAAGCTTAACAATCGCAAATAAGTTTATAGATAAATAAACCTGAACAATAATGACAGTGCAGCCTGATGATGATTTTATCCAGCATTGCATCTCCCCATCCCACCTCTCTCTCTCTCTCTCTCTCTCTCTCTCTCTCTCTCTCTCTCTCTCTCTCTCTCTCTCTCTCTCTCTCTCTCTCTCTCTCTCTCTCTCTCTCTCTCTCTCTCTCTCTCTCTCTCTCTCTCGTTTCAATCACGTGCGCCTCATAGTGTGACGCAGCCTGTGACATCATCATCAGGTGACACGCGGCAGCTCTCGGCAATACATCAAGAGCGTCACGGTGGGATCAGCGCCGTGCCTGGGCCGATAGAGAAGCAATCTGGAGGCCTGCACTAATCCACACGCACCTTCCATGTACCCACTCCAGTTTTTTCCTCTTCAGTTCACTCTCATCCATCCATCCATCATCTCGGCGCGTACAGGCACACACACACACACACACACACACACACACAACGTTCCTTACCGACATCTTGCCATTTTTCTTGTCATCTTCCACGTCTGCTTTTCCACCGCTACAGCTCTCGTAAATTTCCCGCCCCACACGTCCTCTCCATTCTTTCTACATGACCGTCCAACACAAGCACATTTCCTTCTCCTCCTCTCTTCCTCTGTCACGTGACTTACCGACCGGAGCATCTACTCTTATTTTTTGTTTTGTCCATTCTAGTTGTTTCTGCATTGATATTTATAACTAATGTTGCTACTACTGCTGCTACTATTATTGCTACTACTACAACTAACTACTACTACTACTACTACTACTACTACTACTATTGCTACTACTACTACTACTACTAGGTACTACTACTACCGCTACTATTACTACTACTACTACTACTACTACTACTACTTCTACAACTACTACCGGTATGATTACTGCTACTGCTATTACTACTACTACTGCTGCTACTACTACTACTATTACAACTAATGTAAAACATCACACTTCTATTTCAACATGTTTTTCGTAATGTTGCGACAGTGTGTGTGTGTGTGTGTGTGTGTGTGTGTGTGTGTGTGTGTGTGTGTGTGTGTGTGTGTGTGTGTGTGTGTGTGTGTGTGTGTGTGTGTGTGTGTGTGTGTGCGCGCCTGTACGCGCAAGCAGAGAAAAGGCTCTTCATTACCGCGGTGCAAACATGGCTTTGTGTCGCGCTGGCCGAGGCTCGCTGGGTCTGGCAATGTCACCTTTACGCCTCACAAAACAAGGTCACGAGGCCTCACACGTGGAGTTGTGCCGGTGAACCCAGGCCAGCGTGAGTGACGTTGATGAATGATAGTCCGGAGGCTTTATAAATGACGCGTGACCTTCATTGCCTAACCAGCTCGATCGTCGCCATATGAGAGGTTCAGTAGTCGAGGCTGGAAAGATTGCTGCTCACTTTATTCTTATAACTATTAGTCCAGCAGTATTTTCTCCCTGCCGTGTACACTGCCACAACATGGGAAGTTCGTCAGTCGAGGTTGACAAGTTTGCTGCTCAGTGTTCTCTCTAATATTCGTCTAACATTGTTTTCTCCCTCCCTCCAGAGACATGAAGTTTAAGATATCTCGTATAACTCGTTAACTCAAATTATTTCAGGAATGCTGCGGTCACCAAGCAATATGGAAGGAATTTACCTCTACTGGTGCATTATTCATTTGCTTCCTTAGAGAAAATACTGCACTCTGTCCTTCCCTAAAACTAAAGGGGACTGTTTGCTTTCGTTTGCTTTCCTCTTATCGAAAGTATTATTACGGTCGTCTTTTCGCTGTCCTATTTGTTCTTTCCTGAATGTCACCTCGCATTTGAGGCAAAGGCAAGTTTGAGTAAAAAAAGAAGACAAACGATTGATATTCAATGTTTGCCAAGCGTGAGGCGAAAGAAGGCTCCTGCCCAAGTTTCCAAGCACCATCTGTCTTCCGCGCGTCCGTTCCTATTTGTCTTGGGTAATGTTCTTGTCACCATCTCCTCCACTCCCAGAACTTGCGGAGAATTACGGAAACCTTCTAAGTAAAAACCAGGACGGACTCGGTAAACTCATCACAAATTAACCTGAGCGCTGATAACAAGGAGGGGAAGTGAGTCTCGGGGTTCAGCAGCAAAAGGCGTCATCAGCAACTGTCGTGTGTGATGTATGATGTAACCCGAGTGACGTGGAAGGAGTAAACTGTAGATTTTTCTCAGACATTTTCAGCACATGGCGGAAATGATAATCTGCCCTTTGCTTAAACTGAGTGATGTGAAGCGAATTGTCTATATTTTTCCCTGGTGCTTTTTTTTTTTTTTCCTATGGCTGGCAAAGTTATGTGAGGTGTTCTTTTCCTTCCACTAGCTAACCTGCCTCACTGATGTTAAAGATGAAGTATTGGAGAAACGAAGGTAGAAGCATTTATGATTTTTTTTTTTTTATGTAGGAGGGACACTGGCCAAGGGAAACAAAAATCCAATAAAAAAAACAAAATGCCCACTGAGATGCCGGTCCCATAAAAGGGTCCAAAGTGGTAGTCAAAAATTGTTGCTAACGTCTTCTCAACACTATACCTTACTATAATGAAACTTACAGTGTGTCTCGCATGGACATCATAACTTTAAGCTCATGTTTCTTCCCTTTCACTCCCTTTCACTCATTCCCTGACACGCGCAGTCATATAAGTTACGTAACATGCCAAACTAACTTAAACTGTTAGCATTTCCCTCCTCTCTGATCTGCTGACAATCTCCCTACATAACCTGACAACTATAAGGCTTCCAACTGATCAAAGGATTAAAAGTTGAGGGAAATCACTAAACACAGTGGAAATTTGTGTAGCAGTATCCTCGGCTATTATTAAGATATTCCACTCTTACTTTCACTCGATCTAATTCCTCTGATCTGCTGACTGTCTCTCTACAAAACCTCACAATTAAAAGATTCTCAACTGATTAAAGGACTAAATGTTGAGGGGAACGCTGAACACACTGAAGGTGGGCGTACCAGTTTACTCAGCTATTGACCAAGACTACACACGTATCCATCCCTCGCTACTTGAATCGATAACCTGGTCTTCTCCCTCGTCAGTGATAAAAAAGCAGAGTCCTCCTCCTCTTGCAAAACACTTAATGACGTTCCCTTCCTGACAAACAAACAAACCGTGTCCTTCCCCTTCCCAAACACTGAAGAAATCTAATGACTTCCACATACGTAAATAAAGGACTGACTCTCTCTCTCTCTCTCTCTCTCTCTCTCTCTCTCTCTCTCTCTCTCTCTCTCTCTCTCTCTCTCTCTCTCTCTCTCTCTCGGCGCCGCGATTATAACATTGTACACATCCACAACCTATTCGGGAGCTGGAGGAGGAGGAGGAGGAGGAGGAGGAGGAGGAGGAGGAGGAGGAGGAGGAGGAGGAGGAGGAGGAGACGACTCGCTTCAGTCTGTAGTTGTAACATGTCAGTAGCTATGTATCACTAAATAAAGGACGTTAAGGTCAATAAAAATTATGACACACACACACACACACACACACACACACACACACACACACACACACACACACACACTTTTGAGAACATTACATGAACTTAATTGCCCGGAAGTGCCTGGTGTTGGTACGAGGAAAGGTAGAAGGCAATTAAGGCGAGAAAGGAAAAGAAGGGAACGGAAGGAATGGGAAGGGAAGGGAAGGGAAGGGAAGGGGAGGCGGCCCACACACCAATCACCATTGATCTATTACTTGAGTCTCTCTTGGCGGGTCTGTCTGTCACTTCCCGGGCGCCACACCTGTGTATCTCCCCCACTCAGAGAAGTTAATTAAGATGCGACAGATCAGGTGAGTGTAATTTAATCATTCTCGGAAGGCGTGGTTCGCTTTGCTTCGTTGCCGTGACCTCTGATACGTTTTTTTTTGTTATTTTCAGCATTTTATTTCATGACGCGACGAAGAGCAGAAGGCGGGATTCACTCAAGGAAACAACGATTGATACACATTGCTTGTATTAAAAAGACGCGGATATGAAGTTAAGGGAGAGTAAAGTCCGTCTATTCACGCCGCCTTTCATTTTCTACCAGACTCACTCAAGGGCATTTCGATGAAGAAAAAAGGAGAGTAAGGTCAGTCTATTCGATCAGCTCTTCTCTTCCTATCAGACCTACCCAAGGGCGCTGCTATGAAGAAAAAGAGTAAAATTAGTCTATTCATGCTGCTCTTCAGTTTCTATCACCAGGTGGCTCTGTGGTATAATACTCAACCCCCAATTTAAGGGTTACGAGTTCGATCCTCAAGGGTCTTTCTAGGAATTTCGACTGATTCATCATGCCAAACCCACGGGGGTCATATGGCACCGTACTTGCAGGTGAGGTGCGCTGTCTTGTGACTCAAAGGTGGCGCTGTCTCATTGCATCGGTGCCGTAACTATCTTTTTTTCAGTCTGCTGGTATTGCTAATTGTCTCCTAATAATATATTTTTTAACGTAGTGTTACAAAAAGGAATATAAAAATGTCCGATGAAGATGACAGTCCCCAAAGAGTAGAGCCAAAAGGATCATCCAAAATTAGAGAAGTGTCCCCCCCTTCCCTAAAAGAAAAAGAAAACAGGAATCAAATGTCTCCCTGAAAAGAAAGAAAAATGTAACATCATATTCCACCAATAAAGTCTCGTGGAAGCTTCTCCTCTGGTCTCGCTCTCGATCTGTTTGCTCTGCGCTGCTCGATATTCCTCCTCATCCCTGAACGCGTCAAGTAAATACTAACGGCTATAGAATATGGTAAAAAACGGCGCCATATTTCCTCCTCCTTCCACTCGAAACTTTCTCTCTCTCTTTCTCTCTCTCTCTCTCTCTCTCTCTCTCTCTCTCTCTCTCTCTCTCTCTCTCTCTCTCTCTCTCTCTCTCTCTCTCTCTCTCTCTCTCTCATAAGAAAAAAAAACTGAAATAAGATACAATAATTTTTCCTTTCATTTATTGTGTTTATTTCTTTATATTACACGTGCGAATATATTTTCTTTTAATTTTTGCATTGTAGTAAGTCAAGGAAGTTACATCTGACGTCAACGTGACATTTAACAGAAAAAGAGTTAGAAAAACCAATGAAGAAATATATCATTACTCCAACATAATAATAATAAATTCTGCTCCACTTCCCGAGTCAAGGCTAAAAAAAAAAATAGAGTTGCATCTCAATCCCATAAAAATGAAAATATATACAAGTCATTCAATATTTTTGCTATTAAGGATAATCATTAAAGTGACTTAAAATATTAGAAAAGAAGATCATTCCCTATAGCCTCTTCAATGCACTACTTAGGAGGTGGACATCGATCACCAAACAATTTCATCTAAATGACACCACTGAATATGTATTATCTTATTTTATTTCATTTATTTGCATGTTCGTTAATCTCTTTCCCTCTTTTGTTCTTTCTTCATCTATTTATTTATCATCATTTTCTGCTATGATAGAAATACAACGGGTTCTCGCTATCCCAGGTGTAAAATCAATAGTTACCGTGCCGTGCGATAGGTATACTTGGTCCTCCTGTATACTAAACATTCGTAATGAGAGAGAGAGAGAGAGAGAGAGAGAGAGAGAGAGAGAGAGAAGAGAGAGAGAGAGAGCGAGAGAGAGAGAGAGAGAGAGAGAGAGAGAGAGAGAGAGAGAGAGAGAGAGAGAGAGAGAGAGAGAGAGAGAGAGAGACTCAGCTCCGGGGGTTAAAAGCGATTTGTCAGCAGCCTGTCAACACTACAGGACGAGGCTTACGAGGTAGGACTCAAATCCCTTATGCCAATAGAGGCGTCGTGTTACCCTCTTGATCCCTGCTGTGGCTCGGCGCCGCGACGCAAGTGTGGACGTGGAGGTGGTGGAGACAGAGGCTGAGGTGGAGAAAATGTAGGCGAGAAAAAACTGCAATACACATTCTTTATTATCATTTATCTGCTTAATGCGATGATGGTGACTGGGCTGAGGAGGTGGAAGTGGAAAGAATGTAGGAGGAAAAACTACAATCTCCGTTCCTTTCTGTAATTCATTGCCTATTTATTTCTATAGTTATCATTTATCTATTGAAATATAATATAGGTGGAAATATTTCCATACTTTAGTGCTAAGTGTTTATATTCCTGTCGCTCTTTGTTTGTAAATTTAAGTATGTATATATGCTACTATGTGTGTTAACTTAACTTTAATGACAAAGGATATGTCGTCGAAAACAAGAACTAAAAATGTAAAAATATATTGTGACTTTTTCTTCGAGGAAAAGATGAAAAATAACATGATTACACTTACGAAGAAAAGATGAAGGCTATAACATGATTACGCCTACGAAGAAAAGATGAAGAATATGACATGATTATAAGAAAAATAAACAGGGAAAAGCGCTCTTGTTCTCTTGTCGATAAAAATGAGAACGGAAAATAACGCCGATGAACAATGTGATACAAAGAACTACACACCAAAGAAATTATTTTCTAGTAATGCAGCAAACGCTTATTTTTGTCAAACAACCAATAATAACTGTAACAGATCTGACATATTGTTGAGTGCTGAGAAAACAGGATGTTGTCTTACAGCATCACGGCGTCACCGGTAAACAAATCAGCACATGACACTGTCGCACTAAAAGAGACGAAGCTAACTTTGGTAATACCTCTGGAGAGAACACGTAAAACTGCCAGATGGAGCAGAAGGTTGCGTAATTGGACCTATTAGAAACGCAGTACAAAACTGACAGAAGGTGGACAGGTGTTACGAAGTTGTAAGTAGTAATGGCCAGAGATTGGCAGTGTCAAGAGTCAAGGGGAAGCCTGGAAGAGAACTTACTGTTGGGTTAATAACAGGAATTAATTATATTATCATTGCGTGTTATTATATACATCTGTAGTGACAAAAACGAAACGGTGACTGGAAGCAACTCATCATAAGCTGTAGTTTGTTTTTTCTTATGCGTGAAGGAGGCCAGCTAAGAGTACAAAGACAAAATGAATAAATAAAAAAAAATCAACAAATTGGCTGGGAGGTTACTGAGTGATGGACGAGGCAAGAGGAGGCGGCAGGACACGCAGAGGAGGCACGGGGGTCACTGTGTGTGGGGCGGCGAAGGGCGGGAGTGGGAGGCAGGATACGCAGGAGGATGAGGTTCGACGCTGGGCGGGGAGAAAGCGGGGGCTGGTAATGCAGTTATTGTGATTTTAGCTGCGGCGACAGAACTTGCAATGATGAGACGTGAGTCCGTCAGTCTGTTTCGTGTCGAGTTAAATTTTCCAAGCTTTAGTTAACCTTAACTTTTTGTTCCCCGTCGTCCTCCACCAGAGTTTCTTTTCATTTTATTTATCTTAGTTTTCTTGTTGACGTACCATCATCAAGTGAAGGAGGGAGGCATCGTTCTCTGTTCGGTGTCACGGGACTGCAGGAGTGATTTTCTCTTTAGCTGCTTGCATAATGATTTTTCTCCCAGATCTTTTTGATGTGAAATTAGCTCACACTTAAATTTTTAGTCATGTTTCTGTGCTATATTAAACTATCTGCTATGAATCGATTTTGAGTCGCTGTTTTACACATCACCACAAGAACAACCACAACAGAAATTAAAATAAAACCTATATATTTTATTAAAAATAGTTTTCCTAAATGTGTGTGTGTGTGTGTGTGTGTGTGTGTGTGTGTGTGTGTGTGTGTGTGTGTGTGTGTGTGTGTGTGTGTGTGTGTGTGTGTGTGTGTGTGTGTGTTTCAGATATGCCGTGTAACTAATACATCAATACATTCTCCAGTCATTTTATGTGCATTCTCATTTCATCGCCTCTATGACAACCTAATGTATCCTCCACTCCCCTGCCGCATTGATCCTCGGTTACGGGTTATCTGCTACATACATACACATGCACGCGCACACACGTACGCACCCACACACGCGCACACACATACGCACGCACACACACGAACGCGCGCGCGCACACACACACACACACACACACACACACACACACGGGTAACGTGTGTTCGTACATATTAATGTTATCAGTCAGCAAAATCCCACAGTTATTTTGCTGCACTAAAGTTAAAAGTCCACAGGCCAAAATTACTAATGGATTATAAATTTTCGCCTTGTGGAAAAGAAATCTACATGTACTTTTAGACTCTGGAAATGTAAATCTCCTTAATGCAGCAGTAATGAACCCTCCCTGACGCCAAGTAAAAATGAAAGTTAGCATAACATTACGCTTTTCGCTTACGTCAGTATTTAATATATTTCAATTACTCTTTTTCCGTTCAAGTGGAGGATAAGAAAGTGCACTTCGTATATTTTTTGTCGAAACTGTTAGTTCCGTGTCTCACAGCGAAGTGTCTGACGGAAGCGACGAGGCGGCCACTTGGTGACACTCGCCTCACACCAGCACTGGCCAGCCCGGTGACAACCTTTCACCACGTGCACCTTGTGAGACAGGAACATACTCTATTGGGTTGTGATTGAAAGATCTGGCGTATCTCTCTGAACTTATACACTTCTGAGTTACTCATTACAAAATATATTTATATACTTCCTTATCGAAAACATTTTGAAAAAGTACAGTCCTGTCTCAAAGACATTTGCTTGCACTAAAATAAATAAAAAAAGTAAAATATATAAGAGTTCCGCGCGCACGCGTGTGTATTTGTTCAATAAATAAATTTTATATATATATATATATATATATATATATATATATATATATATATATATATATATATATATATATATATATATATATATATATATATATATATATATATATATATATATATATATATATATATATATATATATATATATATATATTCACTGTTGGTCTGTGTATGTGAAGGAAAAACTCGTTTACTCCTGGTGTTTCCTCTCCTGAATTTCAGGCCGTTTTCAGTGTCCACTCTCACACAGCACTTTTGTCCATCTTTCTTTTCTCTCCAGGAGTTTACTTGCAATTTCACTGCTTCCCTTGGATATCCAGGACAACGCTGCGTCTTTAAAAACAAGCTTTCCATCTGGCCGTTACAATTGTACGTCCACTCTTTTTTCTTTTATTCTTCCACCTTTACCTATCCCTAGTGTGCCCCTCTGGCCCTGCTGGCACGCGTGTTAGTGATTCACTGTCCCGTGAGTCGCTCCTCAATTGCTCCTTATCCCCGCCTCGCGACGCAATATTCACACAATAAGAACAAATTGCCAGAATAACTCTCGATCGGAACGTGACGCTTTCCTGGGATTGATCGTGTTTCTAGTGTCGGTGTTAACAACAAACGTATCGCAGATCTTGATGTACAGATAACATTGTCAGTTCTCTCGATCGCTATGTAACCCTAGCGCGTGAGACCGTCAAAGGTTGTCATTCCGTCATTCCTTCCTTAGTTGTGTAATCAAAATTATCATTTCCTGATATATTGGAGGATTATTGGTGATCCAAATCATCTTTGTGTGTGTGTGTGTGTGTGTGTGTGTGTGTCAACAAGGCTCCTGCTCTTGATACTCAGAAGTTTAATTAAACGTCACGACAGACAAAGCCTCTAGCGAATGTTTTTTTTTATTCTCTCTCTCTCTCTCTCTCTCTCTCTCTCTCTCTCTCTCTCTCTCTCTCTCTCTCTCTCTCTCTTCCTCCTTCCCTGTATGCGTATACGTGTGTGTGTGTGTGTGTGTGTGTGTGTGTGTGTGTGTGTGTGTGTGTGTGTGTGTGTGTGTGTGTGTGTGTGTTACACAACCCAGCAATAAGCAGGATGAACACAACTGCACACACACACACCTTGTCTTTCCCACCGATGAAAATAGAAAATATCCTGCAAGTTTTTTTTTCCTCCTTCTGTCTGTTCTGTGACAAATTTAAGAGCTTCAATCCGCATCAGTCACTTCTGGTCGCTACAGTCGCATCCACACTTCCCTCACCCAAGAAAAAGTGTAGTACTGACGTTGTAAATAATTTTCTTCTTGCTTTCACGTCCTTCGAAGTCTTCTGCGTTTGTATTTTTCTCTATCACTGCCAGTCCTGCACCGTGATTTGAAGCGTCTGTGTCTCCTCATCAAAGTGGATACTCGATACGCGGCTTTTGTTCCTCCCTTTGTCGCGGACTCGCGTACAGAGAGTGAACCTCCAGATTACAGTGACTTTGGCTGCCGTGTGTGTGGAAGCAGAGGCAAAAAACACTTGTAACGAGAGAGAGAGAGAGAGAGAGAGAGAGAGAGAGAGAGAGAGAGAGAGAGAGAGAGAGAGAGAGAGAGAGAGAGAGAGAGAGAGAGAGAGAGAAATCGGATAATGGTGATAATGGAAAGAGTGGTGGTGGTGGTGGTGTTGGTGGTGGTGGTGGTGGTGGTGATGATAATAATAATAATAATAATAATAATAATAACAATAACAATAACAATAACAATAATAATAATAATAACAATAATAATAATAATAATAATAATAATAATAATAACAATAATAATATTATTATTACTATTGCGAGCTAAGGTAAGGCCGTAACCAAAAGCTCATTTCAGATGAACACTGATACTACTTTCAACGGATGAACAGAAATACTAATTAATTCACAATTCAGTTCATAAATTAAGAACAATCGAGTATATGGCAACACAGACACTAGTGAATGGGAGGTGGACGACGTAACACAAACAATTAATAAAGATCCTTACCAGAAAACGTTAAACACTAAGACCGACAACGTAAGAACTCTCCTAAAAAGAAAACCCTTTCCATAAAATATAACCTAAAAAATAAAGAGAGAATAAAAACGAAACATAACGTATGAAAACAATGGAGTGCTTACCTTTGCGATGGCTGTGCAACGACTGACTGGCGAAGGCGAGTCAGCTCATATTATTCAATGAAACAGCCAACAGCTTATCCGAAACAATAAACCCCGAAACTAATAACACAAAGCGAAGCATGATGACTCGCTTCCTGACGATAATACAGACTCTTGCAAAAGTTTTTATTATTATTATTATTATTATTATTATTATTATTATTATTATTATTATTATTATTATTATCATTATTATTATTATTATTATTGACGGTAATAGTAGTAGAAGTAGCAGTAGTACATATACTATTACTCATAAAAGTAAAGAACAAATAATAAATAAAATGAAAATAAACTAATGATAATGATGGTTATGATGGTAACAACAACAACAACAATAATAATAATAACAGCACCTAAAGATATCATTATCAATACCAACATCGTCACTCTTTTTAATTTAACAAACATATTCTTTAACATATCATCGCATTTCATTTTAACATTGTCAAATAAATACATATATAAATAAATAAATAAATAAAACAAATAAATAATTATAAACAAAAATAAAATCAAAGGGGTTTTCAGAGACGCTTTAAATCCCTTTGAAAAACAATGTGGAGGCTTTTCATTCAATAAGAGTAAGAGGAAGCTTCCCCTCTCTACTTTTATCCCGTCTCTTCTTTTTTCATTAATTTCTCCCGCCACCTCTTCCTTTCCTGAGTAAATCCTCCTCCCGCCACCTTCTCTTTTCTTTATTAGTAATTCCTTCCGCCACATTCTCTTTTTTTCTGAGTGATTCCTCCCGCCTCCTTCTTTTCGGAGTAATTTGGTCTTACCGCCACTTACTCTTTCCTTTTTTTTTTCTTCAGTAATTCTTCCCGCCACCTCTTTTCTTGAATGATTCCTGCCGCCTTCTTATTTTTCTTGAATTATTCCTCCCGACTCATCTTTTTTTTTTATTTTTTATTAATTCTTCCCGCCATCCCTTTTATTGAATCATTTAATTCCTCCTGCCACTTGCACTTTTCCTGATTTATTCTTCCAACTCCTGTTTTCTATAACCTATACCTTCTTGCTTTTTATTTCTTCAATAGTACCTCCCGCTATCGCATCTCGTGAGTGATTTCATTTCTCCTGCCATTGATTCTTTTCTTAATTCTTCCCGCCACCTCTTCTTTTCTTGAATAATTCTTCCCGCTACCACTTCTCTTGAGTAATTTCAATCCTACCCCCATTTACTCTTTTCTTAATCTCTCCCGCCATTTTTTCTTTTCTTGAATAATCCCTCCCGTCATCTCTTCTCTTTCTTGAATAATTCCTCCCACTTCCTCTTTTTCTTGAATAATTCCTGCTTGAGTGATTTCTCCACGTATTTCGTCCTTGAGAAATTCCTGAGGTGCTTCCTTCCTTCAATGCCACCCTGCTTGTCCTCGTCCAACTTGACCCGCTTTAGCCAGACGCGCCTCGGGACTCGCCAAACCGAGGTGGGAGGCGCTCAGCAGAATCTCATCACAGGGACAGTCAACAAATCGGATTGAACATTTCTCTATGGATGTTGTGTATAAACTCTCTCATCGTGTTATTAAGTCACTGGAATCTTTTTTTTTTTTTTTTTATCGTGAGACGTTCATTTGTCATCACAAAAAGCCTGCGATTGTTAATGATAATATGACACATTATTTTACTGAGCAGACACTAACTAAATCATTAGGTATCGAAAGGGTTGGTCAATTTCATTCCTCCTTGTCATTCTAAATCATTGGCTCTCTTTACTCTGAAACTGCCGTTAATCAACATGTTAAACCTTTGACTGCTGACAACATGAAATCTCTTATTTAAATATCTCCACATTATTCTACTGATCAGAAAAAGAAAGAAAAAAATATACTAAAATGTTTGGACAATTTAATTCCTCCTTTTCCTGTCAGTGGTATCTTTCAATATTATTCATTACATCAAGCCTTCGACTGCTAATGGCAATATGACACCTGTTATTTGATTAACTCCGCATCAAAATAAAAATATAAATAAATAAATAAAAATAAATAAATAAATGAATAAATAAATAAATAAATAAATAAATAAATAAATAAAATAAAATAAAATATAAACACTAAAAATTTTGAGTTTCATTCCTCTTTTTTGCTGTCCACAGTGTCTTTCTGTATCGTACTTATGATCTATAACACAACATTCCATTACTGACCAGGAGCCGCAACAGTAAGTCAGGCAATTAATAATTTAGTGATACCCAGAGTGCTGTCTCGTCCATTTATCATTACCCTCACCTCATCAGTCATTACAGCATTATATCACATAGCTCGGCTCCGATGATCCTTAGCTTCAGTATGGTAAATAGTTATGATCCATTTTCTGGGATTACACTTTAATTTCATCTCTGGATTTGGCTTATATTAATACTGGATTTGGCTTGTATTAATACTAACCCATCGTGACACGTTTCAGAATAATAAGACAATGCAAAAGGTGCTGATTTCCTTTGCTTCTGAGATTACTCACCAAACGATGCTATATCTCAGCTTTATCAACATAATATTTTTTATAAGGTTAAGGCGTCACAACAAGAAAGGTCATATGGTGGCAGTCATCTTCCGTCAGCAACGAGAGAAAAAAGTGCGAGGTGGGACATTTTTCTTTTCTTTCCTTTTCTTTGGCGTGCTAAGGAGTCCGGCCAAGGGAACAATGCGAGAGAGAAAAAATAGAACCCGCTCCCCCGCCTCCCTAGCACACACACACACACACACACACACACACACACACATAAAAAAAAAAAAAAAAAAAAAAAAATGCAAGTAAACAAAACAAGCATAACGATAGAGAAGAGGAGAAAGATGAATAAGAAGTAAACAGGAGGAGAGCGTGGATGTTATTCAATTATCAAAGCAAAACGCGCACTATAATAACCCTGATGAATGACGCCTCGACACTGGACAGCGGGGAGTGTTCTCTGGCCACACTTGACGGGATTCGAACCAGGGCGTGATGGAGACGTGATAGTGATAACCCAGCAGCGTTAATAATTCCAGCCAATAAATTGATATAGGATCCAATGTACCAAAAGTCATCCATCATTAAACATCAGGAGCATGACACACACACACACATACACACACACAGGAGACTACACAACTCAATCCCCTAAAGGACTACAGGTGGTTACAAAAGATTATTCCAAGCCCCTTCAGGTTACACATACTAAATCCTTTCTATGCACTGTTCACCGTCCCGATACACAACGCAGTAATGAAGTAAATGACACGAACAAACGATTTACTTTGACGCTGGCTGTTTTTTACTGGTTTTGAAGACGCGTTAATCTGTCTACTTGGTTAAAATTGTTTGTTATTGCATGTATACACTACAAACTCGTTGGAAGAAGTAGGCAAGGTATATAAAGAACACACAACGAAGCGGGAGGAAAAAAAACAAGAAATTATGAAGATTTTGGGAAAAGTACACACGAGATGAATTCAAAGAAAAAAAAAATTGTGGCTAAACTCATCTAGTTCTCTACCTGCCCTATCTTTTTTACAATCGAGTACTATTGCAAGAAGAGCTTTTTACCATTTAAGGCATCTAGCAGTACCTCAGATAACGAACTCCAAAAGACACCGTAATAAACCTAACGATGTAGGAAGGCTTTGTTTTGTGGTCTGCTTGCCTGTCTGCCTGTCCACCCACTCAGTTCCTTTGCCACAGAAATGTAACACGTGAGGGTCAAAAACTACAATACATGCTACACTACGTAAGAATGAAAGAAGCAGAAGAACTCATTGCGACATACTCAACTTAGAACAGTTTTAAAAGACACTGACAAAACTTAAGCAATAGAGTCACTGTTAAGCCTTGTACTACAGCATCTTAGGCAGTCAGTGATCAAGCCACTCAGCCGCCACGCCCCTCGGCCACCCAGGCATCACACCACTTTTTCTAATCAAAATGAAGATCCCATCACGTTCAAGTGTCCAAAACTCATTTTGACTAACCCGGTTCTTGCGCCACGGACTCTCCCCTGTCGTCTCCTTTACTCTCTCTCTCTCTCTCTCTCTCTCTCTCTCTCTCTCTCTCTCTCTCTCTCTCTCTCTCTCTCTCTCTCTCTCAACTTTTCCCTCTGTCTATCTCCTCCTCCTCTCTCTCTCAGCCCTTCCCTCTTCCCTGTTTCTCTCTCATTCTCTCTTTTTTTTATAACAACACGATTCAGTCTTTCTCTCCCTTATTTAACTAACATTTCATCACACTTTCCTTAGTCGCTCTCTCTCTCTCTCTCTCTCTCTCTCTCTCTCTCTCTCTCTCTCTCTCTCTCTCTCTCTCTCTCTGCACATTTATTGTTTTAACCGGCTATATTTCTGTTCTTCATAAACAATGTATCCAGCCTACCTCTCCTTGTTCTTTTGGTATTCCGCCCACCGTGTCCTCCCTTCCCCTCCCAACCTCTCCCCTTCCTCCAGCCCCAAAAAACAAAAAAAATAAAAAGTTTCTCTAACGTAGTTTTCCTCTCTATATGAGTTACGGAGTTTCAATTGAGTTTTCCTTTACGCTCTTCAAACTTTTTTTTTTTTCATGTATCTTTTTGCTTTTCATACATATACTGCTGCTACTGCTCCTCTCCTCTTCTCTCCTCCTCCTCCTCCTCCTCCTCTACATGTCAAACACTTCCTTCATGTTGGTGTTGGCAGGAGAAGGAATAAAAAAGAAAAAAAGGAAAAAGAAAACAAGATGATAATTATGATGGTTAAGTGTGCTGACAGGAAAATGTGATTATATCCTGTACGTGCGTGACGCTAGCCTCTGTGTGTGTGTGTGTGTGTGTGTGTGTGTGTGTGTGTGTGTGTGCAGCGAGGAGTGGAAATATTGACTCATCTGTTGGTGAAATATAAGCAAGCTGTGGTGATGAGCGTGGCAGTAGTGGTGGTGGTGGTGGTGGTGGTGGTGGTGGTGGCGGCGGCGGCGGCGAGGGATGAATAATGGCAGTATTGGGTTACATGGAGGTGAATTTCGCTTAGTTTTGTAAAGTAAAATTCGCAGATTAACGAGCAATCAGCGGACGGCGGCGAATCAAAATTCCACGGAGGCTCTAAAATGCGTCCATAGTTTTAAAAGTTTCCATTACTGGATAATTAATTCCCGAAAGCAATGAATCAGTTTGCAAAGAGGATTTTACAACAAACAACCCCCATGTCCCGGATTTTTGCTCGGCGCCTCATTATTGCTTTTCTACCGCACCAAATTACCCGATCAAAGCACCTCGCTGCAAACTGTCTGCCGCGTAATAAGAGTCCACGTGACGCTAATAAGTGCGCCGCCCACTCCGTAAAAGGAATAATTAACGCGGTTTTCAGAGAGCTCAGTGCGGTGATACTACTGCTCTTTGGCGATAAAGATGTGGACAGTGCTATACAGAAGGGGATATTTCAGTGTCACTATTAGCTCCCGTTCTCTTTGTATTAGCGTTAGCACTACTACCATTATCATTACCACTACTACTGTTACTGCTACTACTATTACTACTACCACTACTGCTACTTTTACTGGACGTCTTTGCACCACCACCACCACTACTGCGAAAGAACACGTTACCGTAAATTAATTGAATTATTTGTAAGGTATAAGCAATTTCATTAGGAGAGTTATTATACTTTAAGCTCCTTCTATTGGTAATGATGAGGATAATGAAGGACAGGAAGAGAGCGGGAAGAGGAGGAGCAGCAGGAGGAGGAGGAGGAGGAGGAGAACAAGACCAAGAACAAGAAGAACAAGAACAAAAAGGACAAGAAAAACAGCCCACTATAACCCACGAAAAAAAGAAAAAAAAAAAAAAGAAAACCAGTGGTGTTCCCCCTCCTGCCTGCCTTCATGTCTCACCACCACAAAGTCCCGCCTCGCACCGCCACCCTTTCCTCTCCCCTCTCACCCTCGCCTTGTCGATGTCGAGCTTAACTAACCCACACTTCCTGACTCATTTCCCCTCACAGCACCATCGCTTCTCCCTCTCCCTCTCCTCTCTCTCTCTCTTATATCCACCCACCAACTCCACTCTTATTCTAATTGAGGACAAATAGTAGTCTAATTTGCAGTGTTCAAGAGTAGCAAAGCACTGTGATCCTGTCCCTCGCCTCATCCTCCCTTTCTCTCTCGCCCCTAGCTTGGAGTCTTCCCCCCATCACGCATCACGATTCACCTCTGCTCTCAAGATGATCAGACATGAAATTCAGGGAGAAAGTTTTCCAATTTGCGCGAGAATTGTTTGTGCTTCTGTCTGTCTGTTTGTCTGTTTGTCTGTCTTCCTCTCTCGCTCTCTCTGTTTATCTTTATCTTTCTCTTTCTCCCGTCACTTATCATTCTCTTTGTTTGTGTCTGTTTCTTTGTCTGTCTGTGTGCCTGTGTTTGATTCTCTCTCTCTCTCTCTCTCTCTCTCTCTCTCTCTCTCTCTCTCTCTCTCTCTCTCTCTCTCTCTCTCTCTCTCTCTTTCTCTCAATTGCTCGAGAACACTTTCCCTCGTCTTCGTGTTTTTTATATAATTTTTTCTTCTCAATTTTATGCAGTTTTAATTCTTCTCTTGTATTTGTAGCAGTCCACACACACACACACACACACACACACACACACACACACACACACACACACACACACAGATAACAATCCGTAATACATTTTTATTTTCTGCACCTGCCACGCCAACAGGCCACAAAAGACCACCAATTAGTGGCAGCTGACTGGTCTGCCGCTAGTGGCTGCCAAGATTCCACCAGACTCAGTATTAAAATAGGTAAATCAAACCAATGAACCCGTGGAGTCAACTTGTATGCAATGTCAGTCACACACTCATACAGACAGATACAAACAATATAAACATGTATTTGAAGTGAAGAGAATCGACAAGACTTCATAAACTGCATGTTGAATCAGAGAGCGGTGTCTGCGGCGCGAATGCAGCAGAGAAGAGCATTCAACTCAACCAGTAAGTGATGTGGACGTGCAGTTCTGGTTATTCCTTTCATGTCAACTTTTATTTCCAATCCCCGAGAGGACGCCACTTCCCTTTTACCGCATAATAGCAAATACTCGAGCGTACGTATAACATGTTAGGGTCTTTTTATGCTCTGGCGCGCCTTTACTTTCATACAATCTCTATCACATTCACCTAATAAGGAAGGTGCAGAGCAGAGGTGAATGATACTTAATCCCTGACGTCAGAAATCTGCTTTATACAAGTTACTGAAGTGTGCTGACTATGAATTCATATCAGGTGGATGATACGCTGAGACCAAAAATGGAGGGTAATGAGGGGAAGGGGGTGAATGAACGGCGCATTAACAAGATTTTTGAGAACCTTGTGTGGAGCGGACGGAGAGAAAAAAAACAGACGGGAAAATAAACTGGAATCATGGGGCATAACGGCGAGTGGTTCACATAATCAGGGAATCGTTGCAGCAGAGAGAGGGGGCAGTGACTTCTCGAGCCCCTTTTAGTGGCGGGAGAAGCCTCATGGATACACTTCAGTCGCAGCATATATTCTGGTACGAGTTTTGCTGAAGGATTGCTTGAAGTATCGAGTTTATAAGGAGGTCCAATATCATGTCCATGTGTGTGTGTGTGTGTGTGTGTGTGTGTGTGTGTGTGTGTGTGTGTGTGTGTGTGTGTGTGTGTGTGTATGGGTTTAATGTGTAGGTTTATGTAATTATTCATAAATACGAACGGTGGTTAACAAATTCCTAACTCTTTCAGCACCATAACATGATTTTTACTTTTTCCTGAGTGTCATTAGAGCAAATTATATTGAGTTTTTATAATTAGAGGTATAAATTATCTTTAATTACACGTCCAGCACGTTTTATCTTTGTTTTCTCTATTCTAACTAACAATAGTTGAGTTTATGAAGCTTCAGCATTGTCTGCAGTGCTGAAAGAGAGAGAGAGAGAGAGAGAGAGAGAGAGAGAGAGAGAGAGAGAGAGAGAGAGAGAGAGAGAGAGAGAGAGAGAGAGAGAGACTGAACAGAAAAAGAAGGTAAGCGATTCCCAGCTAAGTCACGATATAGAGCAGAAGCGAAGCGAAATTAACCAGTGAATTCCTTAGATGCATACAATATTACATTCCTGCGGAGCATACAGCAATACAGAAGCAGGCCATGTATTCCTCGGGTCCGCGGCAATATGGCCTTCGTTAGGGGCTGGCAATGGTGTATTCCTATGTGGATGGCAATATTACATTCCCAGGGACAAGCCGCGTATTCTTACAGGTGGAAATGAGAACTACCTGGCCATTAATTAGTGAGTTTCAGTGCTCGTGTGTGGCAGATGAAGCGAGGTAAGGAGGATATTTACAACGTGTGAGAGCCATATTAACATTGCCGTCTATCTGCGTGGACATTGAGGGCTGGAATTCGACTTGTCTGGTGATTTTACTTCAACTGTGCTTGGCGTTTCTCCTCAGTCTTAAGTCCTATGATCTGCTGGCTGTCTGCTACCTGTCAGGTTTTGCGGGGAGGCTGTCAGCATATCAGAGGACTAAGCTGAAGGGAAAACACGAAGCACAGTGTAAATTAGGTGGCAGGTTAATTAACGTGTGACTATGATACCTCTGAATGCCCACGTGACCATTTATGTCCTTGTCAGAATCTTCCTGTTGCTTCCTGAAGAAAAATTAAACTAAAAATAGCCGAGATCAAAGTGGTTATTTTCGGAGACTATTTTCCTTGACCATGGATAAAAGTTTCTTTCGATGGCTTTGTTTTCCCGGAAAATATCACCTCACTATTTGAGGGTTCTCGGTCATGGATATGAAAGACTATCTCATATAAAAAAAAAAAAAGTTTGATATTGGCGTGGGTCCATGATACTGTTGGAGTCCTTCCTTCGTATCGTCAGCATTCTTCTGGATAGTAAGCAGTGTATTTCCTGATCACTTCCTTAAAAAATAATAAATAAATAAATAAGTAAATAAATAATTAAATAAATAAAACGTAATCCCGCGCAGTTATTGTTGGATGAAGCTTTCCTTTCATAAAAAAAGTACGTCTTTTCTTTTTGTAATGATTTTGTTTTGGGAAAGTAAATCACGTCACTACTTCAGACTAAGAAAATGAAAGTCGAAATCCCTGATGCTAACGAACCACAAGGAAAACACACACATTATGGCAAACTTTTTCCCAGCATGCCAGAAACATTTCGATCTCAGCACCACGGAATACCACAACCATCACGGGATAACAACCACAAGATCTGCTTTCCGCTGCTCCCATTAGCGGTCGCCACAGCGGATCATCCTCCTCCAATACATTCGTTCTTCTGCGTCGTCCTCTGTCACACCCACCACTTGCACGTCTTCTCTCTCACCACACACGAACAAGTAACTTTAATTAATACGACCATAATTCAATATGGCATTTACTGTTTTCCTCTTTATTCTCGGTAAACAAGCATCTCGGTACCTTCTCCATCGATTCATTGAGTAAATAAAAAAAAAAAATATATATAGACCAGCGTAGGTCAGGAGGAGTGTGAAGTAACTAAAGAGGATTATACCTAGAGAGATCAAATTATGGAGCCAAAACACGTTCCTATGGCAATTATATCTAGTAGGTCATAGGAACGTTGCTCTCCCCTACACCAGGAAACTACGGAGAGCCTTCCGACTGATGTACATTATTTTCTTGACATCTGCATTCTTTAATTTGCAAAAAAGGTGCATAAAACTGGTCCAGCACAAGTACATAAACAATCGGTACCATATATTTAAGCAACAAGAGCTACAGAACAAATAGTAAAAAAGCAATCTGGTGCATTGAAAGAGGAGGAAAGGGAGAAAAACTAGGACAATACAGGAGGAGTGACACATCTGTTCTTAAAGCTTTTGCTCTCTTATCAGTCGTGTTCTCATGAGTGATTTCTCTATTGATGATGTGGAGCTCTTGTTAAACTATCACTAATCATGAAAACCACTGAAAACTCAAATAACTTCCACAATAGCCTGGTAGATGTAAAATATATGACCAATGTGTGTTTTCTCTACATATCAATGATTTAGACTCCTTACTAAACTACCACCACTAGAGGCATGAAAACTCCTGCACTGCAACCTGTTAGATGTACGAGATGCGATGACGCGTTTGGATGATATGTTGTGTTCTCGTGTGCAATTTCTCTATTAAAGATATAAACTCTCAATTAAACTATCACTGGAATCATGAAAACACTCTTGAAATCCGAAATAACTTCCACTACAGCCTGTTAGATGTAGAACATATGACATGGGAATATTTGAGTGATTTGTCATGTTTTCATGTGCGTTCTTTCTATTAATGATGTAGAATGCTTATTAAACTCTCACGAGAATCATGAAAACACAATATAAATCTCCATTAACTTACATTATAGTATACAGGATTAACCCTTTCACTGTGATAAGAAACAATTACCACCGCCAGAAGTAATACATGAAATCATTATAAGCATCTACAAGAAAGAACGGGATGAAAAAGAATAAATTTTGTAATTTCTGTCCACTTTAAAGACTGGAGGTGGCTGTAGAACAAGTGGTTAATTAAGGAAAGATGTACCAAAAAAACAAAACAAAAACAATTAAAGGGTTAAGAGATAAAACGACAATGTTTAGAAATGTTTAGGATTGAAGCTCAGATGATGCCTTCTGTAACACCTGTGGGAGCATTAATTACTTGCCCTAACCTGGACCGCCGCGTCAATCAGGTGCCGTGGTGGTAATGGATTTCTTTATTATTGCAGTGAGCGAAACGTGCACCTGTCTGTTTGGCCGTGTGAATTTTGACGCGCTGCTGAAGAGAGAAAAGGTAAAAAAAGGAATGATCATGATGTATACTGTAATTTGAATTGTCATTTTTATTTTATCATGATAGACTTATTTAATGGTATTTTATGTCTTCATCTTTAGGAGTTTAGTTTTAAAAGTAGTGTTACTAACGAAGTGGTAGTGGTTGCGGTGGTGGTGGTGGTGGTGGTGGTAGTAGCAGTAATAAAAGAAGAAATGTTTTTGTTGTTGCTGTAAGGTCTTCACTGATAAGCAACAAATCGATATTCTTCTTCAGCAAGAGAATGATGTGTAACGTGTTAAACAGCATAATTTTTACCCATACTAGATCACACTACATGAGACGCTGCTTATCTCACCACCATAATCATAACCATTACCGCCATCCTCATCATCCTCACCGCTGTCATTACTTCCACCACCACCGTCACCAACACTATCACCAACTGCACTTTCACCACCACCACCACCACTACCACCACCATCTTAACCCCGGACGCTTCAAATAATCCGCCTGAAGGGTCTCCTCGCTGGCCATTAGTCCCGCGGTTCAAGCCTCCTGCTCTCCATCTCTTCAACATTTCCTCTCCCGCCCCACGCACAACATCCGGGAACCGCGACACGCACTGTTCGATGGTCGCAGTTCTCATTATATTTCCTAGTCAACACCTCTGCTCCGGTCGTTCGTTAATCTATTGCATCGCAGCGTCAATATTTTTCCCCAGTAACGCCCCGCTTATTGTATATAATAGTCCCTTTCCTTTATCAGGTTCTGCGTTCCCCGGGGATGCCGCGCCGCTGCCGCTTCCCTGCAGTGCCGCTATCGCGTATTTTCCTGGCCGGAGGAAGACGTGAGTGCGACTCTTCCTCCCATTTCTCATTTCCGGGTGGAGGACGTTTCCTAATAAAGTTTTGGAAGTGAATGTACACTATTTCTGCTCAAGTTCCGCGTCACCTCTCGTCCCTTGCCCTCCTATTGGGTTCCGTATATGATCTCAACACGTATTTCTGCTCCTGGCTTCCTCAGTGCGCGCGATTCTCGATAAGAACTCTGAGCAAAGTGTCCCGGTCAATGCGTCATGAGTGTGTCGCGAGCCAGAGTTCGTTTCCAGCAGTGCGAGGCAGAAAATTTGACGGGGTGAGGCCGCGCGAGGCTTATACAACGTAATTTCACCGGTCATACTTTTATTCTCTCTCTCTCTCTCTCTCTCTCTCTCTCTCTCTCTCTCTCTCTCTCTCTCTCTCTCTCTCTCCCTGTATATCTTCAAAGTTTAATACTGTAATTAGTTAACGGGTAGTTTTACTTTTCAGTCCCTCTTTCCTCATGTTCTCTTTTCTTTTCAGTACACATTCAGAATACCTCGACAGGTTACACATTGAAAGCGGGAAGAATTCTACTCAACTCGTAACTACACTTCACTGAATGAGAAGGGCACGTCTATCTCCAAAACCACCACCAACGCTACCACCACCACTACTAGCAATACATCCCCACGCGCACACACGTACGCACTTGTCCCTGCTTATCATGCACATCAGAAGCATCCTTGGCTCCCGTGCTGCATCGCGTAACCCCAACGAGACAGTACAGTGCGTGTGAGAAAGGAAAGCACACGCCGCCACCACCCTCTGCTGCCCCCCGAGCACTTCTTCCCACTCTCTCACAGCACAAGCCTCCTCCAGCCGGGATGTTAAGACAACCACCCGCTGCAGGAGGCCCCAGGACGCACGGAGGTTGGAAGGGAGGAATGGCATTTGTGAATTGCGTTGCCCTGGAGACTCGCCTCACTCACATCAAAGAACATGTCTCCCGGCTCCCCTTCATCCTGACTCCCTGACCTTGCTGGGGATTACAAGTCCTTGAATCTAAGCCTAACGATTTTACGGCCACCAAAATGATCTGGTATTTAAGTAGACAATCGCATTAACGACTTTGACCCACGACCTATTACGATCTCACTAAAGTTATATCTTTTGAACGAAGCACACTTGTATGCCTCTATCACGACGACCAAACGACCTCAGCGGTGACTTCCATGGACCACTACCCATCATGACGACTTCTTAACTCCTACCTTACGACTCTACACTACCTCAACTCACTCAAATCCACTAGAATCTGCCATGAATACCCAACAGTTGCTTAAAAATGACTTGTATCTCCACTCCACCTATCCACCACTCCCTCCGTACATGTTAAGCCCCACCTCCCTCCCTCCAGCAGGCAGACGGCGCAGCGCCCTCTCAGGAGATCCGCCAGCATAATGATTTTTACCCTCCTCCCAGGACATTTTCTCCAGGCAGTGTCTTTACCCCCTTCTTTGACCCGCCCCGACTATCTCCCACACTCCCCTCACTCCTGGAAAACTCACTCCCACTCTCTCACTCTCCCACGTCGCTCACACAATGGTGCATCACATACTTTCGGCTCCCACCATCCCACTCATTCCTCCCTCGTGCCGTGAGCTGATTTTTGTGTTGCATCCGCGCTGTTTCCTCGCCTGTCAGCCAGGGATAGTGGGTCGCTACGGGTGGGACCACGCTTCTCTCGATACGCTTACCTTGTTTCGCGTGTCATTTATGTATGCTGTTTTGTGTGCTTAGACTTGACGGAGGCGGAATCTGTCTGACTGGGAGGCCGCGGATGGTTATACATGCACGTCACACGCCCATCCATCCATCCATCCATCCATCCATCCATCCACCTACATACACGTAAACGCATTCTCCTTGTAGGTACTTTCTTATTGTCATTCCCTGATTGCTTCATTCCATCAGTCATTCTCTCTCTCTCTCTCTCTCTCTCTCTCTCTCTCTCTCTCTCTTGCTTTTTTTACATGTGCATTTTCTTTCTTCTCTTCAGTATCAACTGTTTGTTTAAGAAAGCCTTTACTTCTTACGCGAATATTCTTTTTTTCCTTCTCATGTTTCTTTCAAGCTTATTCACGTTTTATGTTTTGTTCTCAGCGTTGTCATGGAAGTTTGTGGACAGCTATCTTGGTCGGTACCTAAGAATTTGTTTTGGTTTTCAACATTCGCGTTTTCCCATTTCTCGTATGATCAATATTTCACGCTAAGGGTAGACTTCTTCCGTTTTGTTTTAATTTATGTTATTCTACAGTTATTTATTTCTATAGTTAGTGTAAAGGAGTGTATGTATAAAGAATTACCTTGTAGTTGTTTGAAGTCTATTGTAATGCTTTATGACACACACACACACACACACACACACACACACACACACAGTTCTGTACACCTTACTGCTGCAAGAGTTAGCCAGTTAACCAATGCTATCTTCACTCATTCCTCCCACTAGTAAATTATGAAGCTCTTTCCCTGGTTTTATTTTCTATTCTTCCCAAGACTTGAACTGTTTCAAAACACCCCAGAAACTAAATTGTCCACATGTTTTTATTCTTCAGTAATTTCTTTTCGAGCGTGGAATTATGGCCCACTTTTCATGTACCCTTGATCTGACAAATAAATAAATAAAATAAACAGACTAACAAATACTTAAGATACATATCAACGTACATAGATAAAAAATATTAAAATCATTACTACTACCAACTACAACAAGACAACCGGGACAGACAGAAGTACTCCCCAACATTCACCCTGCATGAACTCCTTAACGCGTCCCCGTCAAGGGCTGGGGGCGCTGCGGGCCATCACGGGTTGCTGGAGATTGAGACGTCTTATGCAGCACTCGCCCAAAGACCAGAGAGAGAGAGAGAGAGAGAGAGAGAGAGAGAGAGAGAGAGAGAGAGAGAGAGAGAGAGAGAGAGAGAGAGAGAGAGAGAGAGAGAGAGACTACACACCTCCCTACGCATGATAGCAGCCGCCCCCCAGACCTCCATACCAAACACGCAGGTTCACACAGTACAGTCCTACACGACATTCTCTCTTAACACACGAGGCGGGGCGACCGTGTGTTTTGTTCATCGAGTCAGAGAATTTACCCGCCTTATTTCACCCTTTTTTTTTTATGTCTCTTTATTTCTTTCCCCACCTCGCCACGCTGCAGCCTCGTACCTACCCGCCCCACGCTCCACCACAAGCCGTCCCTGGGCAGCCACCATGCAAATTTTATTCCCACGCTCCACCTCGCTATCGTGCAGAATCTTCCCGTCATCTCCCACAAGCCTTCCAACTCCCAACGGGCGCGCCTTGCCTCCCCACGGCGCGTCCCTCACCCCTTCTTCCCTTTCTTCCCAGACAGCCTTCACCCCCGCCGTCACAGATAAGTCAGAGAGCTCACAGAAGCTGCCGAAATGTTGGGTAAAGTCTCAATTTACATTTAGATGAAGGTGGGTCCGCGGCGCCATCGGAGTACAAGAATGGGTAAGCGAGGTGGTGGTGGTGGTCGTGGTGGTGGTGGTCCTCCTCCCGCAGAAGACTGAGAACACATGAAACTTTTATTATCATTTATCACACTAGTTAGTATTTCATTTTATTTTATTTTGTATTTACTGGTAATCTCCTACCCGTTCTTATTCTACCTCTGTCCTTCCTTCCTCTTAACCCTTCCTTTCAGTGTTAGACAAAATTTTGCCAGTAACTTTCTAGATATTTTTTTAGTGCTAAACTATCGTAAATATTTCTGTGTCGTGTAAAGACAAAACTAACCTTCTATTTTCTTACTTTTTTTCTCCTGTTCCTCCATGATAACATTTTTTTACAGTGCTGGGGAGGTTTAAGTAGGACAGCTAAGGCAGTAGAGTGGTTAAAATTTCCCATCCTCCTCTTTCTACACGTCTGTCAGTTTAAATCATGTTTATATCACCATCATCTCAACGTCAGTCATTTTCCTTCACAACCAGAACCAAAAACTTTTCCTGCTGCTTTCCTGCTTTATTTTTTGTTAATCTTAAATCCTCTTTTACTTTCAGTCTGACTATAACTCCCTCTCTCTCTCTCTCTCTCTCTCTCTCTCTCTCTCTCTCTCTCTCTCTCTCTCTCTCTCTCTCTCTAGGACGCTGACTGAGATATATGAGCTGAAAAAGTGCTTCTCTTGTCTTCATATTGCCTTGCCCTCTTCCAGCCCCACCCCCTCCCGCATCCTCTTCCCAATGCTGCTGCTGCTGTTGTTGCCTGGCCGGGAAGGAAGGTGTTATTAGGACACAGAAATTGGATCCGTATAATGCCAGAGCCACTTTTCGCGTGCCTGGAGGAGTCTGTTAAGAGCTGCACCTTCCACCCCCAGCCCCCACTTGCTGCTGAGGGAAACAACTGCACCAAGAGTCACTGATAACATTTTTGAAGGTGAATAAAAGTGACATGGTGTATTTTTTGTTATTTTGGGTACTGTGGTGTTCTTCAGTCTGTTAATCCTTTGACTGCTATTTGGTAAATCTTTCCTTAATCACTAACTACTCTGAGACATCTTTTCTTGTTTTACAGCCATCTCCATTTTTTAAACTGGGTAAAAATGTCAAAATCTATTCTTTTAATGCCCTTCTTTCTTGTGGATGCTAATAAAGATTTCATGCATTACTTCTGGTGGTGTTAATGGTTTCGTATCGCAGAGCTGCACCTTCTCCCCGCTGAAGTAAACAACTACTTACATCCTAACGACACTGGTGATGGTAGGTCAGAGTGGGGCATATTGTTTGGGGTACTGTGGTGTCTTTCTGTATCGTTATTAGTTTGTTTTGCCTTCTTTGTGATGATGATGAAAATAATAATGATCGTGTGATGAAACTTGCGTAATCGTCACACATAAGCACACACACACACATACACTGAATCTGGCTCACCAACTAAATTAATCGATCAGTTTTATAGACAACATAGGCAAAATCAAACAGAGTACACCACAATGAGATAAGAAAAAAAAAAAAATTAAAGGAAAGCACAAATGAGAAAACCAGGAACCGCAGAAATAGATGACAAAGAAAACCTCACTCAAAATCCTTAGGGGAAAAAACAAAAAAACGAAGAAAAATAAAATTCTTTCATTCTTCTTTCCTTACTTCCACCCCTCCCTTCAGAATCCATGCCGTACCTCCACCCCTGATCCCAGTTCCTCCTCACCTCACAACCATCACCTTTGGCGGTCATCAACCTTAATACCTCCACCTTCAGTCCTCACCCAGCGATTCCCTCACCCATAAGCCTCTGCTCCTGACACTCACCCTGCCGCCCCTCTGTCAACCCTCGCTAACAACTTGCTCCTCAGCCTCACCAAGCCCCAGTTCTTCCCTTTGCACGCCCTTCTGTCCAATCACCAATCCAAGTACAGCGAAGGGCATGACCAATCAGTGTTCTCCTTTTCCACCTCCTCCCCCTCTTCTTGCTCCTTCCCTCTTTCAGATCAATCGGGTTCCCTTCAGAGAGAGCAGCCCATCACCTCCCATCACGGCCCCTCCTGCGCCTCGTCCTGTCGCCTCACTTCCCTGCGAGACGATCCAATTTCCCTCAGGCGGACACGCATATTCGCTTTGTGTTGATGGCTTGTCCACTGTCACCTGCCTCACTCATGGCCTCTAGTTTTGCTCGTACTGCTCTTGGGGTTATTTACTTTTTAGGTTTGCTGGTTGTGTTGTGCTGATTTGGGTTGGGTTGAGTTGATTGGGGTTTTGTTAAGCGGATGTGAGTTTTATGGAGTTAGTTGGGTTTTGTTAAGCTGAGTTTTTCTGGGCGTTAAATTATGAAGTTGTTTCGTGTTGTGTTGCGTAGTATGGTGTGGTGTGGTTGTTGTTTAGTGGGGGGTGTGGTGTGGTGTGGTGTGGGCAGTGTTTAGTTTGGGTAGTGTGATATGTGTTGTGTGTTTCTCTTTGTGTGTGTCTGTATGTCTCCTTCGTGTCTATATCTGTCTGTCCTTTTTGCGAGCGTGTCTGTCTATTCGTCCGGTTTTGTGTCTGCACTCGTCTATCTCTTTGTCACATTTTATTCCATTCTATTATCCTTGTATCGCTCTCTCTCTCTCGTGTTCTTTTATGTTTTTATTTTCTATTTCCTGTTTTCCGGGCATCGTATCCTGGAGTGTTCGTTGTCAATTTTTTTATGTTCGTTGTCAAATTTTTTATATCAATCTGCGAGAATGTGTCTTTCTTTTATTCGTGTCACAGTGAAGGACACAATAAATCTTTATTTTTTCTTAACTTTTTTCCTACGCACCTTTTAACAGTGTGAAATATATGTTGATGGCTAATAGTAGACGCTTCTGGCGCTGTTAGCTTTGGTTTATAGAACAGTTTTCAGTTGGAATTTCCTCCTATCTGGTGAAGGCAAAATAAGTGGTAAAGAGTGATTTATGAGCAAGTCAGTCTTAAAGGTGTCGTTTCTTGACGTTTCCACCCGTGGACTGTTTTGAACTGCTGTTGAGTCTTAAATTCAACTTAAGAAACGTGACATTTCCCATTAAAACACAACTGGGATTTTGAGTGGGACGGGACGGGCGCCGGTCCCGCTCGCACAAACTTCAGAAAACAGCAATTAACCAATCAGCTTTTTAGCAAAGATTTATGATTTTGTCTAATGAATAACAAGGCTTATCAATACACCGTAGAATTGCGAGGGAAACAAACAAGAGTATCCTGGATTGTGGCTACCAAAGTTAACATTTAAATTAAGCAAAAAACCTAGCTTTACAATACAAGTGATAGGGATGAAAAATGAATGGACGGGAGAGAGAAAATTTTCATGGGTGGCCTGGAATAGTTGGGCAGGAGACAAATGAGAGGAAAGGATTGGGGGAGGCTTTTGTATTACAATGGAACCACAGTGGCTGATAATGAACGGCGTTAGTCTGTCGTTAGTAATGATGCTATTAATAATTGTCTCCTGTCCTGTCACCACACAATCATTATTTCTAAATGAGGTGTCCCATAGGTCACCATCTGTCTTAATTAAGGTCGCGAGTGTTTGAGATTAATGCATCGCAAGCCACAAACTAAATAAATATGATAATAAGCTCTTAATTTGACGGGAAAAATATCGTTGCTTGAAATTATCACTCCAAATAAAGAATAATAATAAAAAAAAGATACTTCATGATTGTGCAGAATCTCGTCTAACGTGTCATGCTTCACGATGCCTTTTTCTCTCCGTCTCGAGAAAAATATTCTTTCTCCAGCTAATTTTGGAAAGGCTTTCTATCCGTCACCTTTAAGATCCGGCATCTTTATGGGGCTTTTTTTCGAGATTTTTTGTTGTTCTCTTATATACAAAACACACACTTCATTACCTACCACACCTTCACTACAATTTCCTGGTACTGTGATGCTGGGTGATAACTTTGCAATTCACACGCAACTGTCCATCATTCACGCACTCCTAAACAAACCCATGCGAGCACGAGGTTAAATGAAGCTGCAACTATGGTACTCACTGCCTGATTCTATTTTCCCAGTGACGACCTATTTCAAGATGGGATTCGATGAAATGAGGCCGCTAAAAACAAAGTGAATATATATATATATATATATATATATATATATATATATATATATATATATATATATATATATATATATATATATATATATATATATATATATATATATATATATATATATATATAATTTCTAATGATTATAATCCCAGCATGTCTAATGGTTTCTCTATTGCAGGGCCTTGCATGGAGTGCTTAGTGTCCATGCGGGTAAAAAGTATTCGTATATGTGTAAATACAGACCTGCTAGTGGAAATTTTGATAGTTTCTTAAACCATTTGAATGATGATTCATGTGAAGTAAACAACGAAAGATATGAATGTACGTTTGTTTTTTATTTTACTCTCTAGCCTTGCCATTATGATAGTCATATCTTTGAATTTATTAATTTCATGTACGAATTCTCTTTTTTTAATTTTTTTATTACCAAACCAACTAGGCTAACATGTTTCAGCAACCCTTATTGCCGTATCTAGGAAATGCAACTGAATATCATAAAAACAATTACATATTACAGACATGTATTACAGACCAGTTCCCAGTTGTTTCACAGTTCACATACCCCAGTTCACATGAGTAATCGTGTATGTATTGGTAGAAGTGTCACAACACAGGTTGCATTAGAAAACTTCATTAATGATCTCCCGTATGCAAGTTGGAACGATTTTATAAGAAACATGATAACAACAGTATAATACTGATATAAGATAATGCATTAACTTCTCGATAGTAAGATACTGAAAAAGATGCATCGATCTTTATTCTGTTACATATAACACACTGTCAAATGTAACGTTACGGCGTCACGAAAATGTTAATGTAATAATGCAGGGAATGCAATTCACTAAACAGATTTAAAACAAGAATAAAAAGAAACACGTCATTACCAGCAGAGTGTAATATTCAATTCGGATATTGCTGATTTTTTTTTCTCTTTAGACAGCAGTGTGTATTAATGTTCAAATTACCATATCATAAGGCCACTATTCTCTCTCTCTCTCTCTCTCTCTCTCTCTCTCTCTCTCTCTCTCTCTCTCTCTCTCTCTCTCTCTCTCTCTCTCTCTCTCTCTCATGCTTTCGCTCTCCTCTATCGAATGTTCCACATCATCACACATACACACACACACACACACACACACACACACACACACATCCCTGCGTTATAAGAATTTACATTATGTGTATTTCCAGAACTTACCGAAATGTACAGACATGAATATTCATATATCAAAACATCCAAACATGCAAATAGTCATGCATACATTATGTTAATGGATCCAGAAGTACGATGTTGAAATGTGTGTAAAATTACGAAAACTCTCTCTCTCTCTCTCTCTCTCTCTCTCTCTCTCTCTCTCTCTCTCTCTCTCTCTCTCTCTCTCTGACAGACACACACTATTCATAATTTTTAAACACACTATTACAGCTAAGCCTTCCCATCCCCCCTCCCCTCTCCCCATTCCTGGCGCTAATCCATAAACACAATTACAACTACGATTCAACCGATGTACACAATAATGAATGCAGTGCCAGCGATGGGGAAAAAATGTATATAAGGCAAACGAGTGAACTGCAGCAGGTCCTGGCTTGCTCAGTACAGTGCACGTGGGATGAGGTTATTTGCATTGCAGTTTAGGATATTAGGTTTAGTTAATGTCAATAGGGAGAGAGGGAGAGAAGGAATGGGTAGAGAGATAAGGAAGAAGGGAGGGAGTGGGAGAGGGAAAGAATACCTGTGTGTGTGTGTGTGTGTGTGTGTGTGTGTGTGTGTGTGTGTGTGTGTGTGTGTGTGTGTGTGTGTGTGTGTGTGTGTGTGTGTGTGTGTGTGTGCGTGTGTGTGTCTGTGTGTGTGTGGGTCTCCTCGGGGCAGAAGGGCGTTGATTTCCTGCGGGAGTTCCTCACTGTATTGGCTGCTGACTTTTAATCTTCCTGCCGGTGTTAAGACGCACACTAATCATCAGGTGCCCACAATACTTTCTTTTTCTCCCCCCCCCCCCACTTTTTTTTTTGCCTTTGTTTGCAATATATTTTCTCTTTTGTCTGTATACATTTTCTTCTTCATGTGATTTCCCTATTCTCTCTCTCTCTCTCTCTCTCTCTCTCTCTCTCTCTCTCTCTCTCTCTCTCTCTCTCTCTCTCTCTAATTGCTCGAAGACACCTTTCCTCGTATTCGTGTATTTTTTTAAAGTTTTCTTGTCAGTTTTATACAACCATTATTTTTCCTGTTGTATATTTACTTTGGCCAGGCACTAGTAGAAATTATACAGGGCTGCAAAAGTGTTTTCATGTTTGTAGTGACCAGGCAGTAGTAGAAATTATACAGGGCTGCAAAAGTGTTTTCATGATTGTAGTGAGAGTTTAAGTAAGATTCTGCACCTCCAGCGGAAAAAGAGCTATTACGGTTTGATTAATTATACCTCTGTGACCTTTGAAATAATCCTGATGATAGAACAAAGCGTTTAAGGGGACAGACCATCAAGTAATCTGCTATTATGTGCGGTGAGGGATGTGAGGGCTCATGCAAACACTCAAGTAACCTACTAAAGTATACGATTCGAGAATATTAAACCTTTCTTGCTAATGACAGTAATGTAATAGCGACTTTTTCAGATTAAACTTTAACGATATTGAGTCAACCTAAAACACACAGCTACTGAAAGGTTGGGATTACTTCCATCACTTCTATAGATAACAGGAACAAATTTGGCTTTCATTTTGGAGTTTCTTTTCTGGTTACTTTTTTTTTTTTTTCCTTGAGGAGAGGGGACGGAAAGGAGGGGAGGGGAGGGAAATATCTGACATATTTTATATCTAACTTTTTTATTTTCCTGTTTGTACTCCTGGCGGAATTTTTTCACACCTAAATAACAATATCAGTAGTGTCTATAAACTATACTCTAAATATCCACCAAGACATTTCATCAAGTTTCGAAACACCCAGCAATCGAAGGGCAAACAGTCATGCAGTCTGCTTTAGTATGTCACTAACACTACGAGAGAAGAGAGAGAGAGAGAGAGAGAGAGAGAGAAAGCCTTCCCGATGCACCCTAGAGGAAGGTGCTAATATTTCAGCTCCTCTGACAAGCTGGGGCGATAGGGCGTCATGTTGATTGGTGGATGGTGGTGGTGGTGGTGGTGGTGAAAGTGGTGGTGGTGGTGAAAATGGTGGTGGTGGTGGTGGTGGTGGTGGTGGTGGTACTTTTAAGATAACTAATTCCTGCTTTCAAAAACACGAGGACAATCTCAGCTCCTGTAGGGCTTTTGACTAATATGGCTTAAATAAAATGTACATAACAGATTGGAAGCGAAATAATTGAATTTTGCAAATGGTATTTCCTTCCAGTAGAGAGCATCATTTATTTTCGTTTGTGTGGTACGTTAATGCAAAAGGAGATTCAAAACAGTGAAACAAAATTCAATTTCTTTAAGTTCGCCCATGGATTACTGAAACGAGTTCCTGTGACACATTTTATTTTACTTAAAACAAGTTCATTAAGAGTTTTTGCTTTTTTTTGATTGATTGATTGATTGTTTATTGCCCAGAATAGCATTTTCTTTTTTTTACAGAGAAGTAGCATTACATGATTAATCGGGCACTAGCCCGCTGAGCCGAGGCTCCCTAGTGGACAGAGGAGTGATAAACATATAAATGCAACTTATATAGAGGGCAGGGCAACAATATAAATCATATAGAACAGTAAAAAATAAATAATATTATTGCACCATTTTTTAGGAGTTAATATCCTTAAGATAAGTTGTTTGTAATAAGCTACATAATTCAAATGTAAAAAAATACTAAAACTTTATTACAGATCTCAGTTTTGATTTAGACTATTATAGGAACTTTTTCATTTTACTTTTGAAAATATTGAAATTACAACATTTTTTTTTATATCATCAGGCAATACGTTCCATACTTTAGGACCAACACGGTGTATTGAAAATTTATACAGACTAGTTCTTGCTTATGCGTACCTTGGCTATGGTGGAATACATTAAATATTATGTTATTAGGATAATTACCATTAACATTTTTATATATGGGCAGCGTTATGAAATATTTCTTTAAGAGTTAGTGTATTTAAGTACTTAAATAGTAAGTCGGTGGAATCATATTAACCAAGGCAATGGTTCTTACTATTTTCCTTTGTGCTACATAGACATCATTCACAACCGTGGGCCAAGTACAGCCCCATATCGATGAACAGTATATAAGGTACGGATAACATAATGAATAATATAAGCTGAGTAAGGCTTCAGTTGTAAGATTGTACCTAATTCTGAATAAAATTCCACACGTTTTTGATAAGTATGAACATACCGACTGTATATGCTTTTTCTAATTTAAATTTTCATCAACAATAACTCATAAGAATTTTGTAGAAGAAACACGATTTAGCTCACAACCTTCATAGGAAACTGTTCCGAAATTACTGACAACAGAGCGGCTTTGAAACAATATGAAGTTAGTTTTATTAATGTTTACTATTAATTTATTTGCGGTTACCCATTTGAATATGTTATCCAATTCTTGATTTAATTTTACATTTAAGTTACGCAAATCATTATCTGTTAGGAGAAGACTTGTATCATCGGCAAATAGAACGTAACTAAGCATATCACTAGCATTACATATATCATTGATGTATATCAGAAATAATATAGGACCTAATATCGAACCTTGTGGCACACCTTTAATGTTATGTTATGATCAATAAGGTCAAATGCTCTACTCAAATCAAGAAAAAACCCTACTACATGGTTCTTTGTCTCCATATTCTTGTACATTACGCTTGTAAACTTCAGTATTCTTGTTTCTGTGGATTTATTTTTGCGAAATCCAAATTGATTGTTTGATAGCAGGTTGAAAGATTTTAGAAATACTGTCAGTCTCTTTGCCATTGCTTTTTCAAATATTTTGCTAAGTGAGGGTAAAACAGAAATTGGTCTATAGTTATTTACATCTCCCTTATCACCAGATTTGAAGACTAGTATTACTTTAGCAATTTTGAGTTTATCAGGAAAATAGCCTTGTCTAAAACATAGATTGATTATGTGAGTAAGTGGGGTACTGATATATTCTGCTGTAAATTTCAGCATTTCAGGTAAAACTTCATCATATCCTGCCGCTGAGTTTTTCAAAAACTTTAAGTAATATTGTATTTCATCTGTGGTAACTGGATAAAAGTAAACAGAACAGGCTGAAGCCTGATTCGTGTATTCCTTGTGAGAAACGAGTTGTATGTTTCCATGTGGATGTAGCTTCACTGCCATACTTAGAAAAATATCATTAAAGATAGTTGCTGCAGGAGCGGATTGATTCTTTAATTTGATTTCATTTGTATTTTTATTGTTAATAGTTCTACCCAGTAGTTGGTTGATATTTTTTCAAATGGCTTTAGCATCACCTTGGCCAAGGTGATTTCAATTCATCTTCATGATATTTATTTTTAGCGGTATGTCAGATTGATACTAATTTATTTCTGTAGGTCTTATATCTAGATTTAAAAGTTAAAGGCCACTTTACAGCTAGTTTTTCCAATCTATGCTTTTCCTTAATACTGGTCTTTAACCCGGTGGTTATATATGGACTTCTGTTGTACTTGTAAACTTCTACCTTTTTTACTGGAAAATATTGTTGAAAGTTATCAAGAAAAATTATAAAAACATCTCAAAAGTCTTGTGTGGATCATAAGTATTTAGAATCTATTCCCAGTTAGTATATCCCACTTTGTTTATAAAATTATTAATATTAATATTAATATCATTATTATTATTAATATTTACTCTTCATCTTTTATATACATATGTATGTTTCTGATTATTAGAGTTCATAAGGAACTGGGAGTGAACTGGAAAGTGATCAGTTATATCAGTGTATAAAATACAATTCATAATATTGTTTCCAGGTTGAGTTGTCCAATTATGATCAATAAGCGTAGCGCCAGTATCACTAACCCGAGTAGGTTTAGTAGTTAGCTTTGGGAAATACAGTGAAGAAAACTAGCAAGTACTGAAGCTTTTGGCTCAACACATCAAGATCAAGCAATGATTTTCTCCTCAGCAGCATCCTTTTCATCACTCAGAGATGGACTTTTTAATGTTCAAATCTTGAAGGCTGTAAATTCCTTTTTTTTTTTTTTTTTTTTTTTTACTTTTCCACTACCACCACCACCACCAGCCATAGGGAGCGAGCTGGAAGCCATAACTTCCATCTACTTGGGTGCGCTAGTTAATATATCCATGCAGTGCTTCTCTCTGTCTTCATCTGGCAACACTGGCCGGTAAATCAGGAAGCCGCATTACTCCTGATGGAGCCACAACTCAGCCTGGATTTATAGCCCGAAGAGTTAACAGCACATGATGCACAGCCTAGGGGTGGCGCCGCCCCTTGTTTTGATTGTGGTCGTGTTAGCGATGGGAGGGGCAGGAGCAGAAACAGAGAGAGAGAGAGAGAGAGAGAGAGAGAGAGAGAGAGAGAGAGAGAGAGAGAGAGAGAGAGAGAGAGAGAGAGAGAGAGAGAGAGAGAGAGAGAGAGAGAGAGAGAGAGAGATTTCTTGCAAGCCGTTGACGCGTCTTACAAAAAAGATCAAGTAAAATAATTTTTCATTATTCTATGGAGAATATTTAATATCCTCAGCGGCAGGAGTGAAGATCGAATATGAGGGAGGGAAGGAGCGATATCTCTATGAAGGGAAAGAAGCGAGATGAAGGATGGAAAAGAAGTTGCTGAAGAAAGGAGGTTGAAAAGAAAGGCAGTTGCTGAAGGGAGGAAAGTAAAGACGGAGGAAGGGAAGTCTGGAAGGATGGAAGGAGTGAGGGATGGAAGGAGGGAGGGATGGAAGGGATCTGTACAGAGAGAGAGAGGGGGGGGGGAGGAGCCGGAGGAAAGGAGTGAGGCAGGATCTGGAGCGCAGGTGGGTGTGGACGGGGGCGGACACAGGAAGGCTAGGGAAGGACGTCCTTTCATCAGGGTTTCAAAGCGGCAGGAAGTCACCCACTAAACGCCTCGCCCTCCGCCTCACCTTTGGGAAAAATAGTAAATCCTCACCTTTCTGAGACATACTACTTTCGTTATATATATATTTTTTTCTTCGTCTTTTCAGGAAATTGAGAGGAAATCGTCTCCTTTACTTAATTTTCATTTTAAAAAGGAAAAACGTTGGAGGAGAATTTAAACCACCAAACAAGAGAAAACAAACTCAACCAATATAAATGCTCACCTTTAATAAACAAACCGCTTCAGTATTTACCTTTTTTTTCAGGGAATCGCGAGGGAATATCGTCTCTCTTTCCTTGATTTTCATTTTAAAGTTGAGATGAATTCTAGACCACTCACAATCTAGACACAACACCGGCAATTAAACCACTATAAATCCTCACCTTTAAGAGACAAACATCTTACGTAATATTTCAACTTCACAGAAAATCTAGAAGGAAAATGTCTCCTCTTCTTAATTTCCATTTAAAAGCCCGAAAAGTTGAGACGAATTATGTACCACTCATACCATAGAGACGATAAAAGCAACTGAACCAATATAAATCATCTCCTTTAATACACAAACCGTTTCAATATTTTCTTCCACATTTCAGGAAATCAAAATAGAAAAATACTCTTTGCCTTCATTTTTATTTAAAAGCTGTAACGTTAAGCAAATTTTAGACAAAACATGACAAAGACCACCGTAACATTAAATGCATGAAGTAATGAAAAAAAAAAAATATCTATGCAAAAATATAGAAAACACCAAAAAACTATCTTGGGCAGTTTGCTTGCGATGGTGAGGTAATGCAAACCCCTAATTCTTTAACCAGCGGTCACATAATTCAAAGGGACAGCCAGAGGACACTGTGCACGCCGCAGCGATGCCTCACACAAGGCTCTTTGTATCCACCAGAAGCCGATTCCTACTGGGTACGAAAAGTGCACACAGTTACCATACCTTTGATCATGTGAGAGCGGGACAACATAAAACAAGACGACGGCTGAGGGACGCCGTAAAATCGCAACTTGGAGTCCTTTGTAGGTATCGAGCAAATCATTATTATAAGCGAGGTCGATCGGCGCGCGCCGTGTCCCGCCTCGGAGCGTTATGCTAATGGAACCGCTGAGGAAACTTCACCTCCAAAAGAATTCATGTTGTCATCAAGCTGTGGGGAGGGGAAGGAATGGAGGAGGTGGAGGAGTAGCGGGAGATGAAAGGAGTCGGGTACAGAAGGGAGGAGCAGAACACGGAAGAGGAGAGGACGGCGATACCAAAGGGCGGGAGTGAACTGGCTTAAGAGAAGAAGCGTCAGATGGGAGCAGAAGATACAGGGAAGGCGATGGCAGCAGGAAATGAGGAAATGAGGTCGGCGGGGAGTGCATGGCGTTGACGGAAGGAAGGGTTTCCAGAGGGAGGGGAAAGTCGTAAAGCGGATAATTTGCATGTGGAGGAGGCGGCGAATCTCCTGCCCTACATGACCCGCTTTAACTCCTTCCATTGAAGTCTAGCGTTTGGGTGTGAGGCACAGATGGTCTCGCAGTACAACCCTCTCCGTGCAGACTCCTGGACGTGCTGGGCTGCGTGAGCGAGCGTCTGGCAAGCTTCAGGTACACGTTTTCTATCTCCATTTCAGAAGGAAAACCTATACGCGGCACAGAAACCGCTCTGAGATAAAAGCAGCATTTCAATGAATGATACCTCTCGAGGGTCCGGCCGGCAAGGTGGTCAGCTACCTTGCAGCCTTGATGTTGGAAGCACACGCACACACACACACACACATCTCAAATGACGATAAAATAGGGCAAGATTTAGAAGAACAGGTAGCAAAATGTATATTGTGGGCCTGGAGATCTTATTCATATCCTACTTTAAGATGTCAATTTTTTTTCAGCAATTTTCATGTGCCTGGGGATCATCATGTGCTGTCCTCAGTCCTGTCAACAATTGTGAGGACGTCGGGGTAACAATATGGAGAAGTCTCTCTACAAGCTGAATTTATCGAATATATTTGTATTTTTGGCTTAGAGAATGAACTACAACTTTCTTCTCTTTTGTAATATTCTGACAATCATTTCGCGCTCCCTTTCTCCTCCATTACTCTCTTCACTTTAACCTCTTTATCACCAAAGTCCAGGAATGGCTATTTCCAGGAGTACAACTACCTAATTTAACATCTGACACCATTTTCTGTGAGAGCAAGAACTTGATGAAAAAAAAAATGTTCCCAGGTGACACGCCACTCACTGGTGAAAAAAATTCGATATACAGTAGGTACATTTTGAACAAATAATAGGGGAAAGTAGAGAAAACTTGAAATTATTATAAATGGCTATTCACTTTTTGATTGTCACATTTTTTTTTCTTGTCATAGCAAAAAGATCACACCAGCAAACAAAGACACAAAGGATATTGAAAGAACTATGTATTTTTAGAAGTGCATGCTAGATCACACACATCAGAACCAAAAACAAGATCAATTATCCTCCATGCCATCGCCTTTGGTGCCCCAACCTCCTCTCGTCCCAAACTGAAATGTTGCATTTTTACTGATGACAATAACAGATGAGTTAATTATACTCAGGTGCTTGAAGTGCTTCACAACATACAAATAAATTAATAAATATTATGCTAAAAAAAAATGATATGGATTCATTTTATATTACGGTAAAAACAAATTGATATTTCTGAATTTTTCCTGTCAGCAGAAATTTGGAATTCTACTGCGATGCACGTGTTCATTACCTCATATTCAATAAATACATCGTCTTTTATAATATCTAAATTATTCAAGATGGCTGAGTCCATTTCTATGATTTATCTAGGCTCAAGGGCATCGTAATAGACACAAGGTGGTAAGATGATTGACAACCTCGCGCAGCATCAAATTTAGAGGGTTCCCAAGACGCTGCTAGATGGTGTGCGAGATGCGAATAGAACATCACTAAGGAGGAGACTTGTTTGATTCGTGATTGCAAAGAGGGGATGCAAAACAATCACCTCAAACCCAATCAAAGCTTGGGTTTGAGGTGAGTGTTGCCTCGGTTGGTTTGAGGTGAGTGTTGCCTCGGTTGGTTTGAGGTGAGTGTTGCCTCGGTTGGTTTGAGGTGAGTGTTGCCTCGGTTGGCTTGAGGTGAGTGTTGCCTCGGCTAGTTTCTTATTGCTGGTTTTGTGATTGCTGTTGTTCTTGTTGGTAGTGGTGGTGGTGGTAGTCGTGGTGGTGTTGGTGAAAAGTCTTCAAGAATAATAAGACTACTAGTCACACACACATACACACCCACCCACCCACCCACCCACACACACACACACACACACACACACACACACACACATACATGCACAAACATGCAATGCAAATGTGTGATAAGAAATATGCAAACTAAGTTCCATACGAGCAGCAACACACACACACACATACACACACACACACAATCGATACACAACCATTACCACTTGGCTTTGTTCACCCTATACTGATTTGCATAATATTCCACGTACCAAATTAATTAAATTACCTGCACAAATAACTTCATAAATAAAGACTCGATTCCGAATGACAAAGTAAATCCTCACAAGATTATATATAACCCACGAAGTTTAACGGCGGAATTACGCTAATGTCCTGCCGCGGTGTTTGTGCAGAAAGGTCCCGACGCCATTGGATTCTGACACAGTGTTCAATAAAGCGTCGGTACACACGCGCCTGGGCTGCCGTGCGTGCGTGCAGGCAGGATGGGGGACGATTAAAGGATTCTGAGAAAGTAGTAGTAGGCTTAGCTCAAATTGGAAACCCTAATTAAGTGTCCTAAATTGTCCAGGGAAAATTATGGAAGAAAAGTGTGCCGCTTTTTCAAAACTCGATTAAGGGAAGCGATTTCTTTTTACCTTTAAGTAGTTGGCGTCCGGAAGTGTTGAGTTAAAACAGCTCGTTCGATTTAGAGTTATTATCTCTCTCTTCACGGAGCGCATGGAATCGGCCGCATCATGTACTAGGGATAGCGTGCTTGCTTTCTCCTATTTCTCAAACCTGTTCCTGTTGGCTCTTTTTATTTATACTTCATCTTTTCCTATTTATGAAGGAGGACAGCAGTGAACAAAGAAAATAAGAAAGCAAAGATAAACGTTTCCATAAAAAATAAAATCAAACAAGATATATTAATGAGATGGAGACCAGTTTAGTTCCGCAAATTTTATGGCATTCTTCTCTTGATATATTTAAATTTATAGGAATGGAAAACGCAAACAAACAGGCAGTGTGTTCCAGAGTGTACGGAAGAATGGAGTGAAATGTTCCAGTTGACCGAAATCACCACAAGCAGAGCGACTGGGTGACATCTGGCATATCGTTCCAATAGGGGTAAATAGAATAATTTGTGCCAAGTACAAGGCTTTATAAGAAAAGTGACTTACGTCTTCTCTGGTTATGGCGCCAAGCATCAGATTCTGTAAAACCACTAACATGTCAAATTAGATACATATCTCAACTGAATCAAGTTGCATTAGTGCTTGCATTGTAGCTTGATGAAGTGTTAATAATTGTGGACAGATTGATAGAATATTCAGGCTTTATAGCGGATGTAGGAAACAGAATGTCATTGTTTTATTATCATACATAAACATTACATATTGGACAAAAATCACCAACGGCAACTGAAGAATATAAACCTGTGCGTATAAAAAAAAAAAAATTATATATATATATATATATATATATATATATATATATATATATATATATATATATATATATATATATATATATATATATATATATATATATATATATATATATATATATATATATATATATATATATATATATATACATACACACATATATTATATATACGAAAGCTTCTCTTCTGCAGTAAAACACACCAGTGAAACATATTTACAAACACTATGGGGTGCAAATGTGAAATAAACAACCTGAATACAATATAATATTTAATACGCGTTGCTTTTAGTGGTGGATGGTACACACCCAGGCGAGTTTTTCACACCAAAGCAATCATTTAGCCTTACAAAATTATAAAAATTATGAGGTAAAAAGTTGAAGGTAATATTTCAACACGTCCAGAATCCTGGGCTGACACGTGACATTACCAAGCGTGGGAACTCCTCCACGTGCAGCAGCGAGGCTCGTGGGTGTGTCGAGTGCAGCTGTTGTCTCAGCATGTAGTCCTGGTGTATGTATCGAGACAACAAATCACTCTTTAAGTGTCTCCAGTTCATTTGTCTTTGGAAATAAGCGATTGTGCTTTAAATCGATCAAACAATTTTCAGGTGTCTGTGTGGGGAGAACCATCACAACTCTTTCAATGTGTATTGTCCATTCGTCATTGGAAAGAACTGATTGTGCCTTAAAACTGATGAGTCAATTTTTATTTCAAACAAGAACTTCATTTTTGTCTGCAACAGAAGTGAAGTGTTTTTTTTTTTTTCTTTCATCCATGAAGTTTCGTTTAGTGCCATTAAAACATCGGGGCGACCGCCTGGCCACCAGTATTTCTGTCAACTTTAAATCAAAGTCAGATAGGATTTTACAAACCCAGCGCTGTGGCCGCACGTCATACTCTGTATTCTGACAGTTGTAAATCATGCTGGGAAAATATTTCCAGGACGAGAGAAAAAAGACACCGGATTATATAATACTCCCTCTTTGTTTATAACAGAACCATCACTGTGAAAAATATTCAACGGTGCGGCTTCACAGATGATTTGAGTGAAACGTTTGTACAGGGATTGAATGATTCACCGACTCAAGGCGCTGCAACAAAGGTAGTCATATTGAGAATAGCCAAACGTCTCGGCGACTTTTCCACGCGGAGAAACAAGAGGTCTGCATAAATAAATAGTAAAGGTGCACCGGGACAAGGAGGTCACTCTCAATAACGTCCAAAATGTTGTTTATACAATATGAAAAGAAAGAAATCATACTTTTACTGCCACCGCAACATGGCAATATTTTATTTTTACTATTTCAACGTGGCTACTGCCGTGCCTCGATGCGAAAAAGGAAAAAATAACGAAAAAAAAAAAAAACATGAATCGGGCATTTGACGCTGCATGGAAGCGAGCGACATGGAAGCAATAAAGTGTTCACGTCGAGAAACACAAACCCTGTTGCTGCTTTTTTTTTTTACTGTGTGTCTTTTCCATGCAACACACAGTAAACATCTCGGCTTGGCTTGGAAATGAAACTCAAAATGGACTGAAATTAATGTTAACTTACGGATAAAACTGAATGATTCGGTTCATGTTCTTGGTGATACTTCAATATTCCACTCCAGAAAGCTAAGTATTTGTGTCACCTTTTCGTAAGTTTTATACACAATACCAGTACTGCAATACCTCTCACGTATGTTTATGTAAATTAGACACTTTTTTTTCTCTTCTTATAATGTTTCTCAAAGGTTCTTCCAACTGGTAATAATAAATATCTAATTACACTAAACCATTCACCCTTTCCTCGTATGAATAGAACGGTAATATACAAACATCTTGCATTTATGCGCATGTAGATTTTACTTTGTTTTCTTCTTGTGACACCAGCACAGGAAAGTAGGCTAGGAGATTCTATAGACACATTTGGAAGCAGAGTTGTTATACACGACCAAGTTTTCTACTGTCGATAAAGTTTAGAGAAGCGAGTTCAGGTTAAACAAAAATGTGTAGAGAAAATGGGTTTGCGCTGATTCCTTTGTCCTTTATCAACAAATTTCTGGAAATGTATTAAGCACAAATCCAAAATATCACAAAAAAAAAAAATATATATATATATATATATATATTTCATAGTTCCCAACACCGCGAGTTCTGCGAGTGTCTGGAGCTCAGAGAAACGTTTTAGAATATTGCTCAGTGCTCTTTGTAAATAAAAAAAAATCTTTCTGCGCTGCGATGCTTTACAGAAAAATTCTACCCAGAACAAAATCATGTTTTATTCTCTCATGCATAATTTCTGTCACTGAAAAAAAAAGACATACAAAAAAAAAAAAAAACTTTACAAGCCGTACTGAATGTCAAATATCAGATCATAATGAAAACATCTTTCTCTACGGCGACTAAAAAGTATTATGACGAAGAGAAATGTAGCGTACTAAAGGAGAAGCAGAGATCGCGCGTCAACAAAATACGGTAGAGATGTGTAAGGAAACTAAGACGTCAAGATGTTAGATAAATTAAAGTATTATGACAGTCAAATGTAGCTCACTAAAAAAAATAAGATATTGAATCAAATGTCGTAAAAAAATACAATAAACATGTGCACAAAGAAACAATGTAAACAAAAAAAACAGACGAGACGTTATAAAAAGAAAATAAATAATTAAATAAACAAATAAAAATAAATAGATCCTTCTTTTAACATGTACTCTCATCCCACACAAGATTTCACCTCAGTTCACTTATCACACCCTGTCATAAAATAATCAAATCTGCCTCATTATGTTTATGTAAGTCAGTTTACCATGATCCTCTTTACGTTATCTGGTATCAAACACACACCATCCGTCACTGCGTTCACTGATCCGCCCACATCATCGCTGCTGTCTGGTTGGCGTGACTCAACATCCTGGACTCCAATGCAAGCGTCCCCTCTCGTGCCATTGACTCTGACCTTTCACGGAAATTATTAAATAAATCACATCTCACCTCCGCCACTTTTATTCAACGGCGGTGGAGCGGGGAGGGGATCAGCGTCTGTCTGGTACATCCTTAATACTCTGAGCTTTATATTGAGTTACTTTACATTTTTTTACATGAAAAGACGGAAATTTGCAGTGCTTTATTTATGTTTATATTTTCTTACCACTTTCCATGGTGTAAAATATAATAAAGTGATCATTTAGGATTTTATAATAGAAAAAAAAGCGTTGCGATTTGTATTGGGTTTCTTTACATTTTTTTTTTTTAATACATGAATAAACCGAAATTTGCAGTCGCCTTATCCATCTATATATGTCTTGTAACCACTTCCCACGATTCAAGATCATGAATATTAAGTGGTGCTGCAGGGTTTGATGATAGAAGTCATTTGAAATATCCTTCATAATTCATTGACAAGTTTTTCCTTTATTATTATAGAAAATTGTTGTATTAGGAAAGACAATTCCCATTCCTTCTTTACACACTACACTAACCATCAATTGCGAATAGAAGCGAGTTAACGCACGGAAAGTCTGAATGTTTTTTATGCATGAAATTCGCTGTTATATTGAAGAGGACGATTCCCGTTCCTTCCTTCAATTCTACACTAATAATGACAGATTTAGAAACAGAAACGAGTGCATATACGGCGAACTGGAACCTGACACGAGGCACGAGGCATGAGGCAGGCTGTTGCGTCACTTCCCAGCTGAACCTTCCTAGAAAAGTTCAAATGAAAAAAAAAAGTAATTAGACACTGCAGACTTTTACAGACCTGAAGAACAAAGAAGATCGCCGTCAGAGAATCACGGCTGGACACTGATCCAGTAACGCAGTGAGCTCAACTGATGCACGTTATGGTGTTTAGATTGACAAAACTACGATGCACAAAACAAGTTGATTTTTACATAGGATTATACAGGAAGAACAGATACCAGTCCTGTTGGTCTATAAATAAGGCTTGAATGACATACCACTACATAGTATATTGCATCAAAGGAAAGGGCAATACTGGGCAGAATAAAGCAGATGAAGCGAACGTGAACAGAGTAGAATAAAAAAAAAAAAGGGTAAAAAGAAAAAAAAATATATAAAGAGCAGAACAATTAGCAAGAGATCATAGGGTGAAATAAAGCAAATCAAGTAATTGAAGAACAGGATAGAATAAAAAATAAAGTAATGAAATAAAAAGAGCAGAGCGATTAGCAAGAAATCATAAGGTGAAATAAAGGAAATCAAGTAAGTGATGGAGAACAGGATAGAACAGAAAAAGGGCAGAATAATTAGGAAGAGATAATAGGATAGAATAAATCAAATCAATTAAATGAGGGAAAACAAGTTAAAATAGAAAAAAAAGGAACATATAGCAGGTCTGAATAAGTTAGATAAAAAAAAAAAAAACATGAAGAGCAGAATAAAAGAGAAGACGAAGAGAAACGAGAAACAAATCAGGATAAGACAAGTATTTGGAAGAGGTGAGAACAAAATACAGAGAAGAGCAAGGAACGATTGGTCAAAGTTGTCAGTAGCATGGAAATGACGAGATTGTAAAGTGAATCCCTGCCGCCTACAGCTCTCTCCTCTCTTGCTTCCCCGCAGGCAATGACATTTACATCCGCTGAAAGAGTGAGCCGCCCCTTGTTGAGACTCCGCCAAGGTCGCCTGCTCAAGTCTCTTTCAAGGGTCCTGCTCGTCACCGCCACGACCTCGTTAGCTTTGCGGTGAGTTATGTCGCGCTGGGAGTCTTGCCTTCATAACAGCGCCCTCATGTGACTATTGGCTCTTGTATAATACTTTCTATCTCTGTTAGCTCTTGTATTTCCCTTTTCTCTATCTGTATTTCTCTTATTTTTATTTTCTCTTACCTGCCAAAAATTGAACTGCGTAACTTCTGACATTCACAGTCGAGTTGTTTTACTTTTTTTCTTACCTACCAAAAATTACTGATTACTCTGTCCTCCGTGTTATGTTCGTGGTGACCTTGCTGTGGTCTATTTCTGAACGTTTTTTTACGCTTTACATTTCTTTTCTTGTTCTTTACCTACTGCGGTGTTCAAGGGGACGCTGCTGTCGTTTATTTATGGACATCTTTACTCTGTGAGGTTCATGATAACGGTTCTGACATTTTGTTTTTTTTCCTTTTAATCATCCATCACAGAAATAACTTTCCATGCCTGGCACTTCATTAAGAAGTGAAAGATAATATCTACTACTTCCTCATACTTGCTTTTATGTATGTTGAAGATCACGATATTGTGGGGCATGTGTTTTGTTCGTATTTCTAAAGTGTTTATGTTGATGTGCTGTGGAACTCTTTATATTCCTGTCTTACAAATGCACACTGGAGCGTGGGTTTGTGGTAAATACATCTTCTCTGTCTATCTATCTGCATCTTCTAACTACCTACCTAGCTACCTATCTATCTGTCCATCTTTCTTTACACGGTCATTCCCTCGTTTCTGCTACCTACCTATCTGTCAATCTACCAATGTATCTCTATCTGTCTATCTACCTACCTGGAATATCATGTAGCTGAAAATTACGAGATGAGAAAAAAAAAAAAAAATAAATAAAAGGATCCTGGCGGGGGTCCTTGCCATGCACGACAAATACACACGATGATAAATAATACTACAGAAGGTTTGCTAGTCACCCCCATAGCCATCTATATCAAAATAACCTCGTGGTAAAAGAAGCTTCCTCTGTAAGACAACCAGCCTCATAAGAGTTAAAAAGTAAAGCTAATCAAGTGCTGCTCTTGCCCTTGCCTGTCCATCTATATAATGAACCCCAGAGAAACCCCTTCTGACACACACACACACACACACACTGTACAAGGGACACGATTATAAAACTGTCACTTTCTATAAAACTTTGTCTACAACTCAAATTTAATACAAAGATTTATACATCTCCGTACTTAGAGAAATTATTAAACTCCATTAAGAGATGACAGTTATCTAACAGCACGCACGCACACACACACACACACACACACACACACACACACACACACACACACACACAGGCAGTTCACTGATCTCGAAAGGGGACGTGAAATAATGGAACTAAGAGAAAAGAGGAAAGAAAAGAAGCAGAAGGAAATATAAGAGAAAGGAGAGAGAATAAAAGGAAGAATAAAGTCATCTCCGGATGATGGTAAAATGAGAAAGAGAACAAGATGAAACTAAGGAAAAAAAAAAGGAAAAGAGGAATAGGAGGACGAGGGAGGAGAGATGAATAAATAACACCACTATAGAGAGAGAGAGAGAGAGAGAGAGAGAGAGAGAGAGAGAGAGAGAGAGAGAGAGAGAGAGAGAGAGAGAGAGAGAGAGAGAGAGAGAGAGAGAGAGAGAGGTGGGGAGGGTCGGGGAGCAAGAAGAGTGCGGTTGTAAGAAAAGCCAGCGAGCAGGGAATGGAAAAAGTAAAGTAAGTTAGAGAGGCGAAAAACAAGGTTCTGAGGGAATATAGAAATGTTAGTGTGTGAGAGCGGCATGCTGAGGAGCCTTGGCAGGGCGGGGAATTGAATTGAATTGAGAGAGAGAGAGAGAGAGAGAGAGAGAGAGAGAGAGAGAGAGAGAGAGAGAGAGAGAGAGAGAGAGAGAGAGAGAGAGAGAGAGAGAGAGAGAGAGAGAGAGAGAGAGAAAGAGAAAGAGAGAGAGAGAGAGAGGGAGAGGGAGAGGGAGAGGGAGAGAGAGAGAGAGAGAGAGAGAGAGAGAGAGAGAGAGAGAGAGAGAGAGAGAGAGAGAGAGTGTGTGTGTGTGTGTATGATGTATCTGATACTAAAATTTCGAGCACCTTGATGCGGAGGCGGAGCCTATATGCATTTCTCATAAAATGCATTACGGATAAAATTGCAGATGTTAAGTTATCAATATTTGCGGATGCGAATTTCTTCTACCTCCATATCTGCAATTGTGGATATGGATGCGGATCATCCTTTCACATCACAGTAATACAAAGAGCATCGTATCTGCGACACACAGCTCCAGGAGGAGAGAAAGAGAGAGGAGAGAAAAATTAAACAGAAAAATTATAATAAAAGAAGAAAACAAATGCGAAACATTTTAAGAATGTAGATGCAAATGTGGGTGGAGAAGGGGAGTACGGTGGACAAGGAGATGAAGGGAGTAGAAGTGGGAAGGGGCTGCATGGAGATGGAAAAAAAAGGAGGAAGAGACAGGGAAACGGGACACCTATTCCTCCTATTTTTGTTTGCCTCTATTTTTTCACGCACTCCTCACCCTTCATGCTTATATTTATTCTCTCTCTACTTTTTCCCCGTACTCCCATCCTCTTCCTTCACGCTTCCTCCATTTCCTTGCCCCCATGTACTACTCCTTCCCCTTTTACGCATCAAAATTAAATTTGTTATAATAAATAAAAGAAAAACCAAGCATATAATCAAACCTTTACAAATAGAATCGTTTCACAGTCACCACACTCAATCCTCACATCATTTCTCCCCATATATTTTATGTTGAAACTCACCTATAATTTTTTTTTTCTTCCTTTTCATCAGGTGTTCCGATGCGTGGTTCTAGTGGGGCGAGTGTCTGAGTGTTCTCTCTCTCTCTCTCTCTCTCTCTCTCTCTCTCTCTCTCTCTCTCTCTCTCTCTCTCTCTCTCTCTCTCAACATTTCTATCCATCAAAAAAGTTCACTAGTTTAAAACATGTATCATCTTCATGATATCTACTGCTGCTATTACTACTACTATTGCTACTACTACTATTATCATATTATTATAATTTGTTTTTTTTTATCATTAGTAGTAATAGTAGTGGTAATTGTGTTACTATTATTAATTATTATTTATTATTATTAGTTATTATTAATTACTATTATTATTATTATTGCTATTACTACTAGTAGTAATAGCAGTAGTAGTAGTAGTAGTAGTAGTAGTAGTAGTAGTAATAGTAGTAGTAGTAGTAGTAGTAGTAGTACTTGTAGCAGTAGTAGTAGTAGTAGTAGTAGAAATGGCGGTGGTGTAGATGTAGTGGTTTAGTAGTAGTAGTAGTAGTAGTAAACAATGATAATTAATAATGATAATAATAATAATAATAATAATAATAATAATAATAATAATAATAATAATTAGTAATAATAATAATAAAGGTGGTTTGTGACTGGCTGATGCAATGCCTCGCACGTTTCCTATTGGTCGCGGCCGATCAGGGAGTTGCCACAGAGGGTCCACCACCCGAACCCTAACACGCTAACTATGGTGTACGTATTTCCCTGCCTGTGCTCCAGATAGGGAGACGTCAAGAGTCAAGATGAAGAGTGCACGCACCTTTAACAAATATATCCGTGGGATGTGTGTCGTGGAGAATGGCGACATTCTCCACGGCCCCCCACGCAAGATGAAGGTTTCTGTGGAAGATTCCAACGCCAGACCGTCTTTCTTTTGCTGTTGCTGGCCACGAGGGCCTCGTTTCGACAAGGCGGCCAAATTCAGTTTTAATCACCATATGAAAGAGCCAAATCTCCAGAAGTACACGTCCCTGGAGACGGTGATGCACATGGCCGGTATAGTGTTCCAGGACTACTGGACACCAGGCGAGGCGGCCGTCAAGATTTCCATCAAGCAGCGGCGAGGAAAGAAAACTGTCCTCTTCGGTCGCCTGGAAACCTTTCTCGACGAAATGGAGAACAGAGAGGCGGAAAAATTCGTACTTCATGTCACGGAAACGAGCTTCAAAATTATTCAGAAGGTCCGAGCGACTTCAGAAGACGAGAAGACAAATGCTCTTAAGAAAGAGATTAATGAAGAGTCAGAAGAGGAAGGAAAGTATGATAAACGTGAAGTAAAGATGGACTACATGACTTCACTGTTAAATAGTTTTAAAGAGAAAAAAGAAACCTCAAAGATCGTAACAATTCGTGAAGTCGTGACGTTGCTGTCAGTATTCCCGGTGCTAACAGTGCAAACCAAGAACTTGCAATCAAGTAACTATTCATTCTACAAAGACGCTCCTGCTGCACGGGAAGAGCAGAGTAGCGCATCTCGTACCGTCCGTCGCGATATGCAGCCGTCCAGGAAGCATAAGGATTTTAAGAGTGAAGCACAGATGGTTCAGGCTCAGGAAAAAGACGACACGGACATTGCGTACGAGAGAAAGAATCCTGCTGATAAAAAGGAAACTGCAGCTCGAGAAGAATACAAGGAGCATAAGGCTGAAGAGAACGAGATTAATATTGTAGATGTGAAAAACTCAGCTCCTATGGAAAGGAACAGAAATAAGGAGGAAGAATCGGACACTGAAAATATGATGAACTTCCCTCCTGTGGAAGAGAACACAGATAAGGAAAACAAAGAAGATACTGAGAGATAAGATGTTATAGAGAAGGAAGAGGAACAAGGCATAACGAGTGAAATGCAGTTGGTTCACGAGAGAGAGTCAATGAACACAATGAAAGTGAGGAAGAGGATCCAGCTGAAGAAAAGACAACGGAGAAAGACCGTGAACATGAGGATAAAGGGAAGACGGACGCTGAAGAGTTGCAAAGTCTCTCTCCAGGGAAAGAGAATACAGATGAGAAAGCGAACAAGTTTTTGAGAAAGATCTTGAGAAAAATACATTACAAAGTGTATCAACATTCCCTCTTTAACGAAACTTATGCCTTCAACCAGTCATAGTGAAGAACAGCACAAGGAGAGAGAAGATAAGGAAAGTAATACTTTTAAAAAGAAGAAAGAGAGAGTGTCGCCTGACTATATAAATTCAACAAAACAGGTGGAGAAAATGGCGTCTAGGAACAATTTGCGGAAGGATCAGGATTTGAAAAAGAAGGTACTGACATGTCGCCACAAGAACACAGTGATGGGTAATGTAAGCAGCAGGTGGAGGTGGTGGAGGACCTCCCCACAAACACCGGTGAAGAAAATGACGTGGAGGATGAAGGTAAAGAAGGAACTGGATTTAAGAAGGATTACATTCCCGTGTAGCTATAAACGTAATGTGCGCCAGCTAAAAAGAAAGAAAAAAGCGTCAGTTGAGAAGATAAGTCCTACGAGAAGATAAATCTAAAATCCGTCCTCTGTATGATCGACACCCATAACAGCCTCTCTAGTGATTACACTGCTGATCTAGATCTGAGTGTGCTGGAATCGCAGCCGCCGCCACCAGGCCCCGCGCGAGTGAGGTGGGCCCGAGAGCTGACGGCCCTGAAGGGGCGGCTGCGTTCCCAGAAACAAAAGGAAGGGCGGACTGGTCCGCGGAGCCGTGATCACGTGTCGCGATCCAATCAATTGCATTAATTATCAACTTAATGAGTGCAATCATGACAACAATGATAAAATAAAAATAAATAAATAAATAAATAAATATAGGCTTTCTAGCATTGAATTAATAAGCCTAAACATTCTCTTCACTGAGAAACAATCTTGTGAATGGAAACCAAACAATAGACGGAAAAAAAAATAATAATAAGATTAAAAACATTCTTCTATCCATTAATTAAGAAACCTAAACATTGACTCTCTTCTAAGTAAGACACAAAATTGTGAGCAAAATCCAAAAGGCCCAAAAAATTTAAAAACTTAAGAAAAAAAATCTAACGAACAAGATTGAGAGAAAATGATGAAAAGAAAAAAAAAATATCCCCCTCCAAAAAAAAACCTGTTAAGGAGGAAACTAACAATTAAGGCACTCTCCACTCAGTAACAAGACTGAGAGAAAACCACAAAATAACTACTAAAAACAAATAAAAATATTTAATTCCATGAAAAGAAAATATGACAGATATGAAGACTATGAATTGAGAATCAATCCACTGATGAGCAACATTGTAAATGGAATATAGAAGATAATGACAAAAAAGTTGAAAACTTAAATAAAAATGTTAACGAATAAACTATTCTGAGTTTATCTAATGAAGAACAAGCTGATTCACGAGGATAAAATAGAAAATGATAAAAAAAAAAAAAACAGATATATAAAATGTCAACGAGGAGATAATTTAGTGATATTCCACTGAGAAAGATCATCTGTGAGGCGAAATCTGAAACCGACAATAAATAAATAAATAAATAAATAAATAAATAAATAAAAATAAATAAATAAAACCCACAAAAAATCTTTGTACTTGTAAACTAAGAAGCAAATGAATTGACTGTTAATTCTCTCAGGAAAAGAGGAAATAATGGGAAAAAATAATAACTAAGAAGCATAAACAATGAGTGATGCTCCAGTGAGGAGTAAAATGAAAATGAAAGATATAAATAAAAATTTGTATAATTGCAACCTATAATGCCTTTGACTTGAGTGTTCATCTAGTGAGGAACAAGACAGTGTTGGGAACCAGAAAATAATGTGAAAAAATGGAAGAAACAAACACTTCATTGAGGAACAACGTTGTGAGGGAAATCCATAAAATAATGATAAAAAGAAAAAATAAAATAAAGAAACACACATTAACTCTTCACTGAGGAAGAAGACTGAAAGAAATCCAGAAAACAGTGACAAAAAAAATAAATAAATAAAACTTAGATTACAAAAAAATATATACATACACATGAGCTGAGTTAACTCACTGAGGAGGAAGTTCGTGAGTGCATCTTAAAAAAAAAATAAATAATGAAAAAAAATGTTAAAAACTATCCAGTTTTCCAGTAATTAAGAAGCCTAAATATGAAGTGGCTCTCCACCGGGGAACAAAATTGTCGGTAAAAACCCAGAAAATAATAACGAAAAAAAAGAGAAAATCTAACATTTACACAAAAAAAATAAAAAAATAAAAAAATAAATAAATAATGAGTTAACAAAAAAACAATTGGGTGATTCTCCACTGAGGAACATGATTATGAGAGGAAACTAGAAAATTATTGCGAAGAAATAAAATAAAAAAAAGCTAATTCACAGAAAAAGCTACCTGTTAAAGAGGGAACTAAGAATCAAGTGACCCTCCACTAAATGAAAAGATATGACAGGAAACCAGAAAACAATCAGTGAAAATAAATAAATAAATAAACAAATAAATAAATAAATAAATAAGTAAAATAAATAAATAATAAATCTATGAATTGAGTGCCAATCCACTAAGGACCAAACTGAATGAAATACGGAAAATAATGACAGAAAAGTAAAAATGTGAATGAAATACAGAAAATAATGAGAAAAATGTAAAACAAATAATTAAAAAAAAGTATATAAAAAATGTGTGTGAATTACAAACACACAACGGATAGTAAAGCGGATAATATTTTCATTGCGCATAAGGAGGTGGATACCCGATACATCACTGTGTGTGTGTGTGTGTGTGTGTGTGTGTGTGTGTGTGTGTGTGTGTGTGTGTGTGTGTGTGTGTGTGTGTGTGTGTTTGAAAACCTAAAAGTTAGAATTGATTAAAAAAGGAAAACAACAAAAAATAGAGAGAGAGAGAGAGAGAGAGAGAGAGAGAGAGAGAGAGAGAGAGAGAGAGAGAGAGAGAGAGAGAGAGGAATAAATACATTAAAATTACGTAATACCAACAATAATATATATATATATATATATATATATATATATATATATATATATATATATATATATATATATATATATATATATATATATATATATATATATATATATATATATATATATATATATATATATATATATATATATATATATATATATATATATATATATATATATACACATATACCCGTACCTTAAGATGCCTATGCATTGAGTGTTGAAAAAAAAAAAAAAGCTAATGAAAAATGAACAGTTTGCAAAAAAGGTACTTCAGAAATTACTATCGTGAAGCTTTAAAAATATAAGAAAAAAAGGCTTGAATTACAGTTCGTGTTATTATTTGATGCCAAAAAAGAACAAACATGCGACACACCCACAGAGAATACGGAATGTGTCAGTGCACGAGTCGACGAAATGACTTGACAGCGGCTGAAATGAAGGAGAGAGAGAGAGAGAGAGAGAGAGAGAGAGAGAGAGAGAGAGAGAGAGAGAGAGAGAGAGAGAGAGAGAGAGAGAGAGAGAGAGAGAGAGAGAGAGAGAGAGAGAGAGAGAGAGAGAGAGAGAGAGAGAGAATGTATAAAAAATATCGTGTTATTTTTTGTCAATAGGGAAAAATATTCAAGGTTTTATTTCTATTTATTTATGATACACAAGTTTATTTTGTTTATCTTTCACTACTAAAACTATTACTACCTTTACCACTACCGTTATTTCTACTATTATTACTACTACTACAACTAGGTACTCGTACTGTTATTACTATTACAAAAAAAACAAAAACAATTATTACTACTACTATTACTACAAAAATTAACATCTAATACTACTACGACCATTACTACTGCAACTGCTACTCCTCCTCCGTCTCTTGCTACTTCTACTGCTACTACTTTTATTATCACCAGCACCAGGACAATTTTTGCCATCTGATCTTCACTAAAGCTGACAACTCACTCTGAACTGAATCTGACCTTCCCGGAGGCGAAAATTCAAGGCAAAATCACAAAAATCATTCGTGAAATTTTTCGAGCATTACATCTGTGGGCTAGGGGCGGTGAGAGGCGGCAGGGGTCCGTGGTGGGAGGCAGGGTGGTACAGGGATAGGGGTCTGGGAGTGAAGGCAGAGGGGAGGGAAGACAGAAGAGGCAGTGTTAAAGAACGAAGGGGGAGGGTCAGTCCTCAGTCCTCGCTTCAGCTTTGAGTGAACAGTGAGAAAATTTGATACAAAAGTCCCCACTCCCGTTTTCTCTGTTCGTTCTCGCGTAGTTTGTCCAGTTTTCTATTGAGTGGGGAGACTAGGAATATTTCAGCTTTGCTACACGTAGTAACTCTGCGCCTTCATGTTCGTGTCTTTTTTTTTGTCTGAAGTTTGTGGAGCATCTTGAATTTTTGTCTTTGATTTAAAGTAAGTCGCCTTCATTTTGCTGGGAAGTCATCGAGGTAGGAGAACACTAAATAGAAGAAAAAAAGAAAAGGATAAGAATAAGAAAATAATAGGAAGAGAAAAAGAACAAGGAGGAGGAGGAGGAGGAGGAGGAGGAGGAGGAGGAGGAGGTAACAATGACAATGCCACTGAGGTTACACCTTCAAATTTCAGCCTTTAAAAAATTACCCAAGATCAATATTAGCAATGCTCTTTCTAATCATGTGTATATTTTCCTCTCGTACTGATGCCTGTATTCCAAGTCATTAGTTTCATTATATATATATTATATATATAACACAGAGGCAGCAGAACAAGTCCCTCAAGAGACCACGAGTACAACGTGATAGAAGTTTTAGAACGTTTTCCATCAAATACGTGAATGTTATCTATTTGTTTTTCTACTGCCACAGTATCAAAGGAGTCTTATTATCGCCATCTGTCCACTTTGCCGTTGTGTACTTACCCTTTCACTACTGCTTGGCAAATCTTTCCATAGCCACTATCCACTCTGAGATATTTCTGCTTGTTCCAGAACCACTTCCAAACATTGCACTGGCTAAGAATTGCAAAATCTATTCTTTTAATCCCTTTCTTTCTTGTAGACATTTATATATATATATATATATATATATATATATATATATATATATATATATATATATATATATATATATATATATATATATATATATATATATATATATATATATTTTTTTTTTTTTTTTTTTATTTTTTTTTTTTTTTTTGAGTGTTTTGTGAATTGCTGCATATCGAGGTGAAAGGGTTAAATACGTCAGTTAGTCAGTCTTGCTGTCTATGTATTTACCTATAGTTCTATCTATGAATGCTTCCAAATTTATCCAGTCAATTAGTTTAAGTCAAATTTACGAGTAAATTTGTAGTTCACATTTATGTACATTTATAATTTTGTTTGTACATTCACTTCCCTCTTCGCTAACACCACTTAATAACCTCTCTTTTACCAACGATCTCGCACACTGAGACTAAATCCACGACTACCCTACATCGCCTAAGTGGGAGGACGTATCTAGACGTGTTAGCTTTCACCAGCAACAGCGAAGCCTCAACTAGGCAACGTTAATCTCCACTAAGACCTATTATCCTTCACTAATACTAGCATGCATTCACAAAAACCACATCCATCAAGACTCGTTAGCATACACTATAACCCGCTAGTCTTTGGTAGCTTTTACTAAAGGACATCAGTCTTTACCAGCCACCAGCATCGCCCAGAATCCGCTAATTCATCCCAGAACTCATCGGTCTACATCAGAACCCGCCAGTCTTAACCAAAAAACCACCAGCCTCCACCAGAACCCCCCACCCCGAAGTCTATTCCAGCACCAATCAGCCTCCAATAGAACCTTCAACTCCCACCAATCCTCGGTCACTGGTCCCTTTGTGCGTGGCCAATCGAGAGCAGGTAGTGATGCGCTCCCGCGCCCGCTGTACACAAGGAGACAAGACGCCGGCAATCAAGCATTTCCCCGCCCGATGAAAGCCAGACGTGTTATTGTCAGGAGCAGCCTTGACCTCTCTCTCTCTCTCTCTCTCTCTCTCTCTCTCTCTCTCTCTCTCTCTCTCTGATTCTGCTTCCCCCAGCGTCATTTTTTTTTTTTTCCGTGTCTTAAATTCCAGCGGTGAAGAGGAGTTTTGCGGCGCGCGGCTGAGGCTGAGCCGGTCACTGCAGCGCTAATGAGAGATGCTGATACGTGTGGCAGCTTTTGCGGTTTTCTCCTCTCTCCGTGCCTAACAGTTTACTGATGCATGCATTGATGTTTTAGCGCACGCCACAGCACTCGTTAATATTTGTAAGAGTAATGCTGATTTTGTGAGTTTTCTTTATTAGGAACATTCCAAGAAATTTGTGTTTTCTTTATTTTCTTGGGACAAAGACGTAAACAGAGCTATTCAGACAGACAGAGGCAGACAGATACAGACAGATGGACAGACACACACACACACACACACACACACACACACACACACACACACACACACACACACACACACACATACACACACGTTTTCCCCTTTACCACTTTATGATTGACTCACATCAAGGTTTCCGGAATTACTTAAACCTCCTTCTCTATCCTTTCCTTCCTTTCTCCTCTTTTCCTCTTTTCCTCCTCTCCCTCTCCAGTCCTCCCTCCTTCCCTCTCCCGTCCTGTCTCCCTCCGGGCTCTCTTGGGACGCAGCCAACATTCAAGGTAATTTGAAATCAAAGTAGATCTTCCTCTCCTAAAAGCCAGAACCGGATTCCAGCTCTAATTGCATTCCAATAAAAAAAATCGCAGCGGGACTTTCAAGGCAACGTCACATTTTATCATTCCTTTCCTGCTTGTGCAAGTATGTGCGAGTGATACACACACACACACACACACACACACACACACACACACACACACACACACACACACACACACACTATTCCTTTCTGTTCTGTTCTGTTCTGTTTTGGACTAGTCTGGTCTTGTCTATTACTCTCTCTCTCTCTCTCTCTCTCTCTCTCTCTCTCTCTCTCTCTCTCTCTCTCTCTCTCTCACCCGGTCGGTAGGTAGGTGATAATCAATTTTTTTGATACCCATCCAAGAACTTGCCTTAATTTTCTGTTTCCAGCCAGCTAATTGGCACCATTAGCGGCCGTGGACGTGCGCAGGTTCTCACACACACACACACACACACTCACACACACACACACACACACACACACACACACTCACACACACACACACACGGGCTCTATTGATAAGGCCAGTCACTCCCTCCCTTCCCTTCCGTTAACCACTAATCAAATTCATCCATTTGCAAACAATTATACCAAACATATGCAATAATAGAACTGTTGGAGGAGGAGGAGGGAGGAAAGGGCGCTGCTGAACCGTCCATCCCTTAGCAAAACCAAGTAAACTGCATCATATATGTGTGTGTGTGTGTGTGTGTGTGTATAAACACGTGCCTTTGTCCTTAAATCTTAGCCATTTGCGAGTATTAGTTTGTGTTTTTCTCCCCTTTCTCTCATTCCCTTTTTCTCTCAGAGTGCATGTACAAAATCTACTTCCAGCCTTTTTATATTTTCCTGCCGGATCGGTGCCTCTCAGTCCACAGTTTATCAGAGCGCCCAGCCGCCTGCGCTTCCCTCCCTTCCCAGCCTCCCACTCAGCCCAGTAACGCCACCCGGACACGAAACCTTCCACACCACTAACATATTTTCCACACCCTGCCAACCCGCCCCTTCGTGCTGTGTGTGTGTGTGTGTGTGTGTGTGTGTGTGTGTGTTAAACGAATTCAGAGAGAGAGAATGAAATGAACAAAAAAAAAAAAAGTAAGAATAACAAATAAGCTATACGTTTTGGAATTCACTAGGTAAAACTTTTTTTTTCTTTTTAGCATTATCAAAACCCAATATCGCGACGTTCCGCATGCTACAAATAACAATTAGCCAGTTTATTGCCCCCAAAATTCATAATATAAACTAAAAAAATAATTGTAGTGTATATACGAAGGAATGAATGAAGCGGTGATTGTGAACTGCATGATTTCTGCTTATATTATATGAATGCATTGTTAGCCACGCACTCTGTAATTGTTGACGATGGCGATTGTGGCTGTGGTGGTGGTAGTAGTAGTAGTAGTAGTAGTAGTTACAGCAACAATACAATACGGGTGTTGCTATTGTTCTTAGTAGTAGTAGTGGCAGTAGTTGTTATTGTTGTTACTGTTAGTGATGGTGGTGGTTGTGTTGTGTCGGCATGAATTCAAACATACACCAATTGATAAATAACATACGACTTGAAAACACAACCCATTCAAAACTTCACCCATGTACTTACCAAGCAATCGCAAAGAAAACCCACTAAAATATCTACTCATTCAAAGTATACCCAGCGAACACAAACCAACGCATTCCTCTTCTCTATTCGCATTTATAAGGATTTCCTGATAGGGGTGGGAGCCTCTGTACTAACGAGGCTTCGGTTATGAGAGTGAGTCTGAACCATTTACTTCGAAGCCTCACCGGGGCCGCCTGGCAACTTGGATACGGAAACTCACTCTCACTGTTTCAAAAGGAGAATAGACGCGGAACGACCCTCCCACAATTCCTATAGTCTTATAATAATTTACCCTCGCCATTGCACGTTTTTTACATCGTCAGAGGAAGGATTAACTAAAGCGAAGCGCACACGTAATACAGGAGACTGGGAATAGTGGCGGTGCGAGTGTGTTAACGTGTAGCCAGTGTGCGGAAATGTGTGCTAAGTAGGATGTTTCCTCATTACTTAGATGTGTCATGGAAATAGAAACGGAAATACGCGCGCTTGTGTTATTTTGGGAAAACATTAAAAGCTCGTTTCTACCATTAAAAATTGTGAATGGAATGAGGGAACGGACATTTAACTGGCGAAATGTCACTTCTTATTTCTACTACAGTAGATATGTTGTAATGAGGAAAGGAAGGCTAAACTGTAAAATGTTAGGGTTCGTTCCTACAACTAAAAACTGGATGAACATCAGAATAAATGAAATGAGGAAGCGAAAAAAATAAGGTAGGGAAACTCAAGAACTGTTTGGACAGCAAGAAAAAAAGTAAATTGAAATAAAATTAAATAATACAAAAATGAAAAAAAAAAAATAGAAATACTGAGTGAATATGAACCATATACACACACACGCATAAATATCTACATTCCTAAACAAAAGTACATTTAAAAATGATTATTAGTTATTCACTATTACCAACACTTTCCTTTTCATTCGGCTAGGCGGGAAGAACCAGGTGGAAACGAGAAGGATCAAGACCGAAAACAGACAATCGAATATTAATCTAATTTAGAATATCACTTGTCACCAAAACCTACCTGAGAATATTCACCGAAAACAAATATCACTATAAACCATTAAGGATATACTAGAACATGCACCTTTAACTGGCTGAGAGTGAGACAAAGGACAATTCAAGCAATAACCATGTCCCACCATATCATCCTCTCATATTCCTCCCTCCCCCGTCTACTAACACCCTCACTCTTCATTCTCTAACTCTCCCATACTATTCCTCCAACCCCTCGTAACACCCAACCCCAGTCATAGAAACTTGCCACCCTTCTCTTACTCTCTCCCATCTATTTTAACACCCTTATTTCCTCCCTCCTTTCCTCCCCAAAGTTAGTATGTACTTGTATGTTTAGGTGATAAACAAATGCTTCAAACGTTCAAGTGTCTCATATGTAACATCTTACCTTCCTCCTTTCAATTCCTTTCAGACATCTCTATCCTCCCTGACTCCCACACACGCGCACACAAACTTCCTATCTTCCTTTTCCTTCTCCTCTCCCTTACTTTTAGAAACTGCTATGTGTGTAATCAACATGGAAATTAAACGTAGGACGACTCGCA